>NC_057347.1:55756972-56076139 GCF_016509475.1 Prionailurus bengalensis
ACTCCCGCAGCAGCTGCTGGGCCTCGGTGTTCACGGTCAGCGGCCCGGCCCACGGGGCGGCGCCGGGCTCCTGCGAGGCCTGGCGGGCGAAGGCCGGGTGGATGTGGACCGGGGGCAGCCGCCTCTTCTTGAAGGCCCCGCTCAGCAGCCGCTCGGCGTACTGGGGGTCGATGCGCCAGAAGCCCCCCTTGCCGGGCTCGTCCTTCTCCCGAGGCACTTTGATGAAGCACTTGTTCAGGGACAGGTTGTGGCGGATGGAATTCTGGGCACGGGGAAGGGAGGGGGAGAGGAGAGAAAGAGGTCGGCTGGGTGAGCCGGAAGGGCCGGCGATGGGGGGGGGGGGGGGCGACTCGTGCTCCTGCCCGCAGGGGAGGAGGGAGGGACACAGCGCTCTGACCGGTGGCTCTGGGACACAGGCCACAGGGCACCGGCGGCCAGGAGTGCGGCCGGGGGGCTTTTGTTCCCTGTTGCCGGGATATCCGCCTGCTCAGTCATCCGAGCCCTGAGCCGCAGGGTGGCTCTCAGGGCCACCCCGGCCTGCCCTCCCTCCCTTACCCCACCGCTTGCGGTCTCTGGCCAAAGGCTTCAGCTCCCCCAGGGCCTGGACGGCCATCTCCCTCCGCCTGGGCCTGGGCCTGGGCCTGGGCTTGGCGGGCCCTGTTTGTGAAGAGTGGGTGGGTTGAAAGGTGGGGGTGGGGAGTGCTGGGCCGTAGAGGGTGTGAGGGTGTGTGCTCTGAGCGTGTGTAGGGATGAAGTGGGGGGGGATCTGATGCCTTGCCCTGTTTGTTGAGTCCCTGCTGGCCTGCCCTTCTCGCTCCGCCCCCCGGACCCCCCCCCCCCCATCCACAGGCTATGAGGCCTCAGTTGATTATTACCCAGCCTGGAGCACAGCACTCATCCCTGACGCCCAAGTCCCGAGGCCTAAGCTTCACGGGCTTGGGGGAGGAGAGAAGGGGGGGGGGTCTCTGCTTTCTCATCGAGGGTACAAATGACACTTGCCCCAGTCAGGGCCCCAGCAAGTGTGGAATGGCCTGGGACTGGGATTCTGCAGCCTGCTCCCGGTGGGTGCCCCACGGAAGAGTCTGGGCGTTCTGGGGCCTCTCTCTCCAACTAGACCCTGATCTAAAGTGGAAGGCTCATATCTGCTTGGCCTCAAATCACCACTCTGCCTTGTTCATTCCTAGGTGCACAGTCTTGTCCAAACCACGCCAGGGGACAGGGGTTTAGGGCCCAGAAGGCAGAGCAGGTGGGTGGGTAGTGGCCCCCCAGTAAGGCTGGGATGTTTACATGGAGGCTCGGGCCCCTTGGCTGCTCTGTGCCAGGTTCCGGAGACTTGGAACATGAAGCCAGTGAGTGCGGCAGGGAGAGCCCCTGTGGAAAGCACCTGGCCCAGGTAATTGTCCCCCCGGGGAGGTTGACTGAGAAGAGGGGGAGGACAGGAGGCAGGAAACTGAGGAGGAGTTGGGTGAGGGGCTGGGGCAGCAACGTTACTTTAGGAAGGCCCCACAGTCCCTCCAGGGGGACACAGCTGGCCTTCACATGCCATGTCCCCCCACCCCCAGCCCACCTCCACTGGCCAACTGCAACAAGACAGAATGCAGAGCCTGGCAGGGGCCACGCTCCAGCATCCCATTCTGAGTCGGGCCTTGACAGACTGTCCTTGGGCAGGGCGGTGTCTAGGAATTCTAGGACTTGGGACAAAAATGTGTCCCTGAGTCCATCATCCTCTCTTAGAGGACCATGTCCGCGCATAATCCGGCCCTGGTCTTTGGGCTGGGTCTACTGGATGAGCGACAGGTGCTTTCCCCATGAATTTTGGGGTCTGCATCCTTTCTAAAGCCCTTTCAACCTCCTCCCTCCTCTCTCTCTGAAGTCAAAGGGAGGGGCACTTCCAAGCACTGGGCTCCCTTGAGGTCCTTCCTCGACGGCCTTCCTCCCTTGGGGCCCTGCCTGCACAGCGAGCCTACTCGGGGCGTGCGGACCTGGGACCTAAATCCAGTCAGTCCGCCCCGCGTGGGGAGAAAGGAGGTGAGTGGGGAGGGAGCGGCCGCCACCTGCACCTCCCCTACCTGCCAGGTGGGATCAGCGTGGCGGAAGTAGCAGAAGTTGTCCGTGATCCACTTGTAGATGGCCGACAGGGTGATCTTGGTGGCCTTGCTGGCCTGCATGGCCATGCAGATGAGCGTGGCGTAAGAGTAGGGCGGCTTCACACTCGGGTTGGTGGCGTAGTCCACGTCGTCGGGGGGCGGGGC
Source organism: Prionailurus bengalensis (assembly GCF_016509475.1). Classification (NCBI taxonomy): domain Eukaryota; kingdom Metazoa; phylum Chordata; class Mammalia; order Carnivora; family Felidae; genus Prionailurus; species Prionailurus bengalensis. The sequence goes on from NC_057347.1 coordinate 55,759,225, forward strand.
CTGCAGCCCCGGGGGAGCGCTCCGCGACGTGCATGACGACGTGGGCTTACCCGGAGTGTGCGGCTGCCCCAGGCAGGCGGGATCGGCCGCCAGGGGCGACCCCGGCGCGACCGAGCCTGGCACCTGGTGATAGCCGTGGGGGTCGGTGCCCCCCGGCGGCAGGGCGGGGGCCTTGGCGTTGAGAATGGAGAATTCCTGCAGCCACTGCAGGCTGGTCAGGCTGTCGTCCAGGGCGTCGGGCTCCTCCAGGCCGCCCTCCGGCCCCGCCTCCTCCGCCGCCCCTGCACCCGAGAGGCGTAGCCAGCTCTCCGCCATGTCTGCGGGGACCCTCCGAGGGGGCGGTCAACATCCACGGCTGAGCCGGGGATAGCCCGCCGCGCTCTCCGGCCCGCTGACTCCCGCGGCTCCAGTTACAGGGCCTCCCGGACGCGCGCTTCCATCCCGCGACCAGGGGGTCGCCTCCTCGGAAGACCAGTGTGGTTCCTGCGAAGGACCACGGCGGGAGCTGAGCACTTTCCCCACCCTCGATGGGAGAGTGTGTGCGAGGAGGGGGAGGCTCCTCTAAAATCGTCCCCGCTGCTGGGGAGGATCTTTGCTGGCCGAGGTCTGGGAAACAGAACCAGTGCCCTGGGGTCCGACCCCCCGCTGTGTCCATCTCACTCTTTTCCTCTCCGAGCTTTTAGAGGAGACTTTCTTTACTGGGTATCCGAGGCTATCACCTTCTCCCCCAGAGCGGGAGATCAACCCTCTCACAACAAATGGAAACGGGGCGAGGGAGCCCAGGAGGGCAGAGGCCAGAGACGCGGAAGTCGTCTGATTTTTGAAAAGAGATATTAGGATGGGGGGTAACGGGGAAGGAAGGAAACAGGATAGGAATTACAGGGGGCGAGAAGTAAGTGTCCCCCAAACTCAGATGTCATTCCCGGGTCCACCAATTCACTCGAGGACGGATGGGAGACCGGGCTGGTACAGACACCCTCCCTTCCCGCGGCCAGCAGCCGTCTCAGTCCCTTACCTGGCTCAGAGCGCAGCCCGGGCCAAAGGAAGGTTCTGGAAGAAGTTCCTCCCACCCCCCCGCGGCTCTCTGTACCCAGCTCGAGTGCCCCGCCAGCGCCCCTTGTCGCCCCCCCGCCCGACGGCGCCTCTCTGAGCGCTAGTGGCCCCCGGACCGGCATTAAGTAGCCGCTGCAAAGGCTTCTTCTGCTGCCATGGCGACGCTCCGCCCCCGTAAACAGCTTCCGCTGCTGCTATTGGCCAGTGCGTTTCTAAGGAGATCGCGGGCTCTAGCCACTCTCTCTGGCGGTAACTCTCCTCGAACTCCCTCCTTCTGCCGCCCTCTCCCGCGCCACCCAGCCCCCCTACCCGCCACCGCGTCCCGGCTCCGCGCATTCCCGCTCGAGGGCCCCGCGCAGGACTCGGAGAAGCGCGCGGCTCTCGCCCGAGGCCCCCGGCACGCCCGCGAGCCGTCCGCCGGGGCAGCCGCACTCCCGCCCTCGCTCCCTTCCTGTCCCGGCTGCTCCGGGCGTCCACGGCTCCGCGGACGGAGCCAGGGGCGCGGGGGCCAAGGCTGGGAAGGCTGGGAGCCGGCTCAGGCTCGGGAATCGTGTGCTTGGGGTTTCCTTTCCTCTCCTCTGGGCTCACGTTTCTGTGCCCTTTCCCACCCTCCCGACCCTGGGTGTCGTCTGGGTGCCCGCGGGCAGGTCTGACTCTCCGATGCCACCTGCCGCTCAGGCCCGCAGCAATGGCTGCACCGATCCCAGGCACACCAAGGCGAGCAGGGTTTCCCGGTAAGCGGCTCCCTCCCCACCCCTGCATTCGGCGAGGTTCCCGGAAGCTGACTTTCCAGAGGCTTCTGCGGAAGCGCTCTCCCTCCTTTTCAGACAGCTGAGGGAACAAAGCCGGTGAGTGAAACTCACCGAGGTCACAGACTTGCGGCATTCTCCTAGCAGGGTCATTCGCCCCGTTCGTTTCACCAACTTTCTAGTGGCATGGACTAAAGGTAGGGGGACACCAGGGGCTGCTTCCTCCCCTCCTCCTGGTCTCTGGCCGGTCACCAGCTTTCCTGCTCTTCAATTATTGAGGAGCTGCAGTGACGGAAGTTCTCCGGTTTAAGGGTGAGGGTGGGGTGAGGGCTCCTTACTCAGGCCTCTGCCCAGAAGCTGGAGGGCAGGGAGTGGGAAGCCCGTGTCCTCAGGGTGGCCCCTCAACTCCCACCTCCCACGCGGAGCAGGTCTTTCCCTACCTTCTGCCTCCCCCACTCCGCCATCTGGAGATTCTCTTGAGGAAAAATGTTTGAGTGCTGGAGAAAGTCGGACAGAAACTTTCACAAATGAGCCAAGGACACAGTTAATAGCTCTCCTTCCCTTGTAAACAGTTTTATTCGTTTTAAAGAATCATGCAGCAGTCCATAAATATTGCATCCTTGATGTCCCCACTGTAGTGTGCCCACGAGTGTACTCCAAGGAGTGAGGGGTACACAGATGGCACAAACAGTACACACACACACACACACACACGCACACACCAGGTGTGCAGGTCCTAAAGCAAAGTGATCAACCAGCATGCCAAGATCAGGTGGACAGGACACCAACTCTCCCCAGGTGAGACAGCTCAAAGTGTGCGGCTCTATGCCCAGGAGATGCCCCAGTGCGGGCATAAACTCCAATGGGTGGAGCTGGGTGGGGAAGGAAGGAAGGCTCCACGCGGCCGGGATCAGCACACCACCTGGAGGCCACAGGGACCTCGGGCCAGAGTTGGCAGGAGAAGCCACAGGCCTCCAGAAGTCTGTGCCCTTGTGCGAGAGGCCAGGCCCCATCCCATCCTCACTGGGCCAACTGCTCATAACACAACTGTCTCCAGATGATGGACTGGGTGCGGCAGGGTCAGGAGCTGCCCTGTTCCCTGACCAAGCTGACTAAAGACCAGCTCCTTTGGATGGGATGTTTCTGCTTGCCTCAGAGCCAAATGAGAACAAAGAGGTAGGAGAGACAGAGTGACAGAGACACAGAGGGATCGGTCCGAGGAACAGGAGCGAAAGGGCCATTTCTGACCTGGGCATGTCTTGATTATGGAACCAAGACCTTAAAGAATCTTTCTGAGCCTCTTGCTGGGAGAGGACCCAGCCTGTGCTGTAAGGAAGGACACAGACCCTCCAGGAGGGGTGATGATAATGCTTTTCTCTCAGGGCTCCTGGCCACTGTGGCAACTGTTTACCTACATCTCCTTCATTTTGGGTAACACCACACGGTGAATACTACCTGCCGAGAGGGGAGGGAGGCTGTGGGCCGCCACCCCCGGCTGAGGGAAGATCCCCATTCCCTGGGGCTTAAACTTCAAGGAAATCAGGCAGTGGGGTTATTGCTCTGACCTCAACCGCAGAAGGGGCCCGTAAGGATGTTGGGGGAAAGGACAGGAGTCGGGCCTGAAGCAGCAGGGTCCAGAAGCCCCGGCAGGGCCTCAGAGAGGGGGACATGGGGACTCAAGACAGAAGCTTAGATTCAGGCATGACTCACATATCATGTCTGTTGGGACAGCAGGCCTTCCCCCCACCAGGGCAGGATCTGAGCCATAACCACTAGGCCGGGCAAGGGTCACCACCGCCTGGCAGTGCAAAGAAGCCACACGGAAGGGGTGAAGGATTCCCTGGGCACGGGGCTCACTTTGGGGTGTTGGAGACGACCCTGAAAGGCTCTTCCAGGGTAACAGTTCCAAATACAAAGACAGGCCATCCTGATGGTCAGAGCCTAAAGGCTCTGTGGTCTCTGGGCCTCATAAATTGCTGTATCTAACTCTGCTTCCCTATCTCATGCTCCACTAAAAGACCACCTTTTCCCAAAGCCAACAGACACATCTGTGCAAGAACTGTGTGGAGCCACCGATGACAACACTGTCCAGAGAGGAGGAACTCCCAGCAGCTTACAGCCTGGCCTCGCTGTTTTAGACTTTTGTTGACATGCCTCGCACGGGGCTGAGGAGAGGTGGCGGGGGTGGGGGTGGGGGTGGTGCATATGATCTGAACCACAGAATCTCTGAATCTCTAAAGAGCCTGTGGGAGGAGTGCCTCCCCCTCCCCTGCTCAGGCTCAGCAGGTCTGGAAGGCAGGGAAGGGTAACACTTGGGGTGGGGAGGCCCCGGCTCCACGTGTGCCACTTCCTGTGGGACTCCTGGGCACCGACTTGAGAATCACTGTTCCGCCCCTCTCTCAGCCTATTTCTTCAACTATTGACAAAAAGGGGGGGGGGGACAGGGACAACAGATAGAAGACCACCACCGGACCGGGCTGTGGTGAGGGAATGTGAGAACATCCGACAGCTCCTAACACAGGTGCCTGGCACACAGAGGTGGTCAAAAATGTGTTTTCTGGAAGGTCACCTTAGGATGGAGTCCCAGGCCTTCATGAACGCACCTGCTCCTAAATAACCCTCCCGAGGGTCATCATGTAACTGGGGGATTCTCAGATTCGAGGCCTCCTTCCTAAGCACACAGATGCACGAGGCACAGGGGACCAGCTCTGTGACCAGACCAGATGTTCCAGAGACCAGAAAATGCCAGAGGGGTGTTTGTAATGAAGCTGCCAAGACTCCAGGTCTTCTTGGTTGTGCCCCCTAAGGAGAAAAAGATGCATGAGGAGCAACCAGCCCGTGGACCTGAAGGTCAAGGTGGGTACCTTCCAGAGAGTCTCTGCAAGAGGTCTCATGAGCTGCAGTTCACTGAGAGGCTTTGGCCCACGAGGAGAGAGGAGGCTGCCAGTTCCTTCTGGGTGGGGAAGGGTGGGGATTACGGAGGACACCGGGCCGGGAGCGGGGGCAGGCTGACCTCCATGTCTAGCTTGCATCTGGGTGTAGAGAGTCTTCGAGGTTTCGCTGAGGATGCCGAGGAGGCCAGCAGTCCAGTGAGGCCGGGATGGAACGTGAGGGTGGCAGGGAGCCCAGGGACGGGCTGGGGCTCTCACACGGCCAAAGGACCCCACACGCAAGGCCTGTCCTGGGGGTCCTCCAGGCTGCCGGATGGTAAGCGCGGGCGCTGTGTGTGCCGACGACTGACAACGTTGTCATCGGCCTGCCAGGTGCCTGGAGAAGAGAAAAGAAGGGGATAGGAGCCAGACCCCCGGCCAGGTCCGGATGGCATCTCCAGCAGGACAGCCCAGGAGTTCGGCACGGAAGCTAGCAGGATGCGTGTTACCTGAGACCCCCATGTGTGTGCAGGCCACAGCGAAGGAGAGAGAATCGGGCGAGGTGGGCACCCAGGGGGCAGGGGGCTGTCCCTGTCCTAATGGGCTAGGGACAGTCACGGCCACCATGGACTGCAGAGAAGAACATACAGGGTATTTCTCGTTCTGTGCACCTGCCCTGCAATCCACTTCTGTGTCTTTGTTTTGAAGTTTGCCTAGATGTTATGGGGGGTCGGGCTGAGGTTTTCCCCAGGGCAGGAAGCAGTGGAGGGGAGTGAGAAGAGCGTGTTAATTTGGGCTCGGTGTCAGTGTTTGCCGTGGGAGCCGGGAGGGGCAGGACGGGGCTGGTTGCTCAGCAGGGTGCCAGGGACAGAAAGGTGGGGGGGGGCGCAGGTGTGACGGGCCCACCTGCTGCTCTTCATCTCTGTCCACCCGAGCAGCCCTCTGGGGTCACCATCAACCCCGGGAGACACCAGCCCGAGAGCCTTGGGGTCGCCCAGGCGGCACCCACAAAACTCTTGTCCTCCCCCAAACCCGCCACGGCTCCTGCACAAGGAGCACCGGCTGCCTGGTCTAGAAGCCTATTCTTGGCTCCTCCGCCCTTCGTGCTCTGTATTTCATCCGTCACTACCTCCTGTCTGTCATCAGAAAACCCGGGCTTCCCTCCTGGCTCATGACTGACGGACTGACCGCGTGCTCCTGGGCGGAAGCCTTGATTCACCCACCCATCGAATGGGAGCAGAGTGCTCTCCTCACAGGGCTGCTGGGACGACAAAACAAGGTGACATGGGAGTGTGCTGAGCAGGGCGTGCCTTGTCCAGGCCGCCCTCTTCTCTCCCGGGGTCTCCCCTCAACTCTCGTGCTGGCCCCGACTGCCTTTTCCCAGTGGCGCCCTCCAGCGCAGTGCGAAGCTCCCTGTGACACAGAGGCTCCCGGGGAAGACCTGACTCCAACGGGGCCCGCTGACCTCCAGGCTGCGCCCCCCAGGTGGTGCCCCCAGCCCGACTGCGGCCACAGTGTGCACCTCAGACGGCAAGGGAACCGCCAGGCCCTTGGCCTCCTCCGTCAGACTGCAAGCTCTTCTGGGCAGGCCTGGCCCTCAGAGGACTCATGCAGGGGACAGGCCGGGCTGAGCCGGTGCAGACGGAGGGCCCGAGGCTCACTGTGCTCGTGTTTGAGGGGCTCAGCCTCATGCCAGGGCCCGCCCAAGACCCTTTCACGGCCCGCACACTAGGACTGAGTAGCTATAAACTGCGTATCTCCCGGAAGTGCCCTGGTGTGATCATCCATCTAAAGGCTCTGGCGGCAGTGTGCGGAGGGGGGGGCCCTGGGGCAGAGAAGTGAGTGGAACAGAAAATTCGCGCTGTCTCTCGAATCTAGATGGAAGCTGGAGATTTCGATTCCCTGGAGTCTAGGACATGGGCCAAAGTGCATTCTCCTCTAAGGGAGGCTCTCTTCAGTGTGACAGGATGGACAGAAGGCAAGATTGCCCTTTAAGTCAGGAACCCCCAAATACAATGAGTTGTTTGTTCACTTATATAATTTGGTAGATCTCATACCTATTCCTCAATGTTTATGGGGCAGGACTCCGGAACAGCGGCTGTTCGGTAGGAAAGACCAAAAGCAAACGGTGAACGAGAGAGAAGACACACGTGCATGCACAAAATAAAATCCACGCCACCGCCGCCGCCAACCAGCACGCCACGAAACACCGGACCGACAGGCCGCCCTCACTCTGAATTCACACGAGTGCCTGCTACAGACTCCACCGCTCTAGAACCCTGAGCCAGGGCCTGGAACCGATCCTGCCGGAATAGACTCAGCACTCAGACCTGAAGGATCTGTTCTCGCCGGCTTCTTAATTCACTCCGTGGCGAGGGGAGGGTTAGCAGCAATCACGTGGTGCCCTTCCTGCTTCCCCCCTCCCCCCCGAAAGGACTCCGAGGGGCCCTCAGCAGAACCCTGCTGCTGCTCCCGGGTCACATGTGCAAAGGGGGAGCCTGGCTGCAGAGGGCAACCGGCTCGCAGACGGGGCTTCCCGAACACATGCTCCCACTGGGTCCGGCCCTTCAGCCAGAAACTGGAGCTTGTTGACTGAAAATCTGTCGTGGCGACAGATCAAGGCGCCTTTCCATTTAGAGGATGGGAAACAGGAGGGCAGAGAGACCTCTAGAGGTAGATTTGGGGAGCACATTTAGGGGAATTCCGCACACCCCTTTCCCAGCTCTACCAAGCCCCTGATTAAATAAATGTAGGCGCTCTGACAGTTTGATTGTCTCATGGAGTTTCCAGGGGAAAGAGAAACCTAATTCAGATTTCTCCTTCACGTCTAGGAGATATGAACTCTCCTAGGTGCATCTCAGCCTCGGGTTATGAGGCTTGAAGACAGGAGGAAACTGGATTTCAGGTTTTTGCCGGTATTGCTGTGCTTCGCTGGATATGTCCCCTCCTGCACACTGCGGTCATTTAACAATGTATCTCTATTTCCACTAACAAACCCAAATTATGTTGGCTTTTTTTCCCCCCTATCACCTACACTACCCAGAACCTTATCACTTACTCTACCCAGACTTGTCACTGGTCCTCTGGCCACTATGTTGCCACCTGCGTGGTATTTCATCCAATTCCTTGGAGCCACATCCACTCAGCATGGCTTCACGGTCCCAACCTGCTCACCACCTGCACCAGTCAACTTAGGCTCCCTCCCCTTGAGACCTTTTAGAACACTCTCAGAACACACCACCCCCTTGGTCTTGGAGCCCAAGAAGGCCCAGAAGCTTCTTAGGGGAAGAAGGGCTGGAAGGCCACGAGTGCCCTCTCAGTGACACTCCCACAAGTGGGACAGGAGTGGTGAGGACGGGGACCTGCGTGGTCTTCGTCACGGGCCGGGTCTCCCGGCAGAGCACGCATGAGCACGGGGAGCGTGGCATGTGGGGCGGGGAGAGCGCGGGATGCTCCCCTTGGCTCTGCTTCTCATCAGCCCTCCGCGACGGGAGTGGCGCCACCCGGAGAGGGAAACCGACTCGAGCAGAGACCAAGCGCCTGAGAAGCTGTCCTGGTGGCCGCAGAACACGGAGCCGAGCCAGCCTGTGGGTATCCCAGAGGATGGTTTGGACTTAACAGCTGAGCGCGAAGAGGCCTATTTATTCCACTGGACCTACCAAAGCGGATGCTCCTGTTAGTAATCCAACAGATGCTTCCAGAGAGTTCCCCGGCAGGCTGCTACCAGTGTGATGCTAACGGTAGAACCAGAGGAACATTTGGCCGAGAAAGCAGATGCGCCTTCCCTCTTCTAAGAGCCCTTGAGACCTGTGGTGAGAGGGCACAAGGGGCCACCTCAAGTGCTTCTACCTGAGTCGCTCTCCCGACAGGCGTCACAGGCATTTGGCTGCACGTCTGGCTTGGACTGTGCACCTAGCTTAATCCCAGCGCGCTGGCTCTTGAGAGCACCATAAGGAACCCCGGGGGTCCTTTCGTCTTCCCGCGGTCCCGCAAGTGGAATAAATATCAACAAGCAGGTTGGCCAGAGAGAGTCAGGAGGCGGAGGGAGCGGAAGGAACAAAGTCAGTTTCCAGCAGCATGGTTGGCTAAAACCGTTCCTGGCAGCCCCCTCTGCCAGAAAACGGGGGTGAGGGGGAGCCCCTCGAGGGAGACAGGAGCCTAGCAGAAGGACGGCTGCTAGTGAGCTGCCACAGACACAGGGCAGAGAGGACAGAGATGTCATCATTCCCGACTCATGCCCCAGGATGCCAATTCAAAACGACTCGTCCTCATAATGCTTGCCACAGAAGCATCCCCATTTTTTGTGGAACAGGGACTCATCTATTTTGACAAATATTTTTTTCTCAGAAAATCTCCTCTTGAGTGCAGGCCCTCGCCAGTTAGGACCGGAGACCTAGGCAGAAGCCTCTGGCATGTGCACACGCCCAGCAAGCTTGGTGTCGGGCACAGCATGGCTGGCGGGGGGGAGGGGGGCGCGGGGACAGTGCTGGCGCAGAGTGAACATGAACTTCCATACGAGGTCTACATAACATAAATGAGCTTCAAAAGAAACAAACCAGACAGACAGATTTACATTTGGCAAAAAGACGTGAAAAACAAATGGACAGACGGAAGCAAGATACGGAGTGGGAAGGCAGGAAGTGAAGTGTGCCTGGGCCCCACAGCTCCAGTCCAGGCCTGACACGGCATCTTTTGTCCTCACTGAACGTGAAGAGTCCTGGGCAGGATCTTCAGGACAAACTAAATAGAAAACAACCGGAGAGGCCTTTGAAAGGCTGGAGAAAGCGCCTTCTGGGGATTACGGCTTCCCCGCCACAAGCCTGTGTGGGGCAGGGCGTGCGAGTCCCCGTGTCTCTCCCAGGCTGACGGAGAGCGGCCACCACAGGAGGCTGTGCTGTTCCGACGCCTCTAGCTGCTTCGCTGAGCGAGTAAAGCACTGGACCCATGATGTGACGTGGCTGTTCTGAAGTTCAAATAAGTCTCCATTTCAGGGGATGTTGAAGAGATTTACAGACACCACAACGTGGATGACCATCTCTGCTGTGAAACCAGGAGGGCGGTTTTGACCTAGTCTACCTGGCCGTGACTCGGCTTCAGAGGAGGGGTTCGTGGAGCCCTTGAACGAGCACATGGAATAGAAGGGGGTGGGTGCTTAGCGTGATTAACGCGGTTCCCGTATAGGAAGTTATCCCAGGTTCGGCTTAGTATCATGAGAGGGAAAAAGGGGGCCTATCGATAGTCCTGACTCAACTTAAAGTCAGGGCTCCGGGGAGCATAGTCACCCTCGACCCCTGACTTCTCCTCTGGAATCCAAGTCTAGTAAGTACAATGCAAATGTAACCCAAAGCTCACTGGATCGCAGAGCCATTTGCTAGTCTAAAAAATGTCGGCTTTCAAATTCCTCCCTGTTCCTCTGAAGAGCTATGGATCCCCTTTCCAAAGGCTCAGGCTATCTTTCCAAGACCTTCTTAGAGAGGCGGGGTCTGCCTCAAACTTCCTGTTGATGAAAACAAGACCAGGCTACCTGCCACGGGGCCTGCAGGATGGGGGTGGAAGGCTGCTTGGTCAGGCCAATTCGGAAGAAGGGGGGTTTTTTACTCCTGTCGTCCTGTCCTCATATTCTTGCTCAGGGCAGGGTGTGCTCTCTGCACAAGTTCAAGGACTCTCCCGAGGCCTCCTCACTTCCTTTCAGCATCTGGCTTCCAGCAGCCTAGCACAGCCCATGCCTTCTTGCAGGAAGGCCGGGGCAGGAGACAGGTGTCCCAGGGTGAGAGCAGGGGTGCGAGCAGGGGAGCATCTCCCACCAAGTTCATGTTCAGCAGACTGCCACTCACCGGGTAAGCAGACCTCAGGGCACAGCTTATTGTCCAGTGCTTTCACGCTTGCGATGCCAAAGTCATTGTTATTGTCACACTCCATACCTAGAAATGCGCGTGTCCTCTGGCCTGTAAGGGAGTTAACGCAGTTAGAGAGGGGCTGGCGGTATTTTTTCTCTGCTTTGCTGTCCTTAAAAAAAAAAAAAAAAAATCTTAAGGATGGAGACAAAAAAAATCAAATCATATGTTTTAAAAAAAGACAGTAATTAAGTGGGTAAAGAGTGGACAATAAAGGAATCAAATTGTGTGAGGCTGCCTGTGTGCCTGCCCTGTCCTGCCCTGTCTCCCTAACTGGCTGCTTCCCAGCAGGTGCTCAACCTGCTGGAGGCCGCGGGGCACCGGCTCATGCAGAACCGCACTGGTGTGGACTGCGGCGGGGAAAGCTAGGGAGAGCATCTGCTGAAGCTACCCCTGCTCCTGCCTGGGTCTGGTGTGTGTGTGTGTGTGTGTGTGTGTGTGTGTGTGGTATGCACGCACGTGCGTGTTTATGACCACAAGGCTCTGTAAGATGATAAATACATACAACAGACACTAAAAGTCTCAGTTTCCATAATTTTGCATATAAAATCAGAATCACCACATTCACAAAATTATGTTTTGTTTTCCTATGAAACTTGTTATTTTGAGGCTGCCTTAAGGGTCTGACCAGAAACCTACAGACATGTGAGGGGAAGGGGAGAGTTTCAGAAGTTATTTTTTCTAGCTCCCCCTGTGCCGCCGTTTTTCTCTTGGTGAAAGGGAGAGGAAAAAACGTAAAACCACCGTGCGGGCCGTGGGATGTCAGGCAGAAACCGCTCGCCACCCTGCAGTTTTCAGAAGCGAGTATTCTATGGGCGGGAAGCAATCACAAAGGGCAACTCAGGGACCTTGAGCGCTGAAGGCATCCACCGAGCAGACGACGCGCCGGGCCCTGTCTTGGGCTGGCGTGCGAGCGTGGCAGGGGCACAGCCTTGGCGGCCGTCCCCTCCTCCTTCAGGGCTTCCTGGTCAGGGGAGAGTGGTCAGGCCAGCATGCACACCCCTGAACTCCCCAAGCAATGGCCAGCGCTAAAGCAGAAGCAGGTAGGATGACATCTGCGTCCGGGCTGCGGCCCGGGTCTGCTCTGGAGGTGCCCTTCCGAGGGAGGAAAGAGACGCTGGCCCCTGGAGCACGTGGCAGTCCATTCCCCGGGGGGATTCTCCCAGTACCCCCCACCCCCCGACTCTTCTCACTTCCCTGATCTGAAGATCATTCCTTCTCTCCCAGCCTTGCTAGAAACAAAACTCTTCCATCTGAAGATATAATGGGGGCGTGAGCTACAGTAAAGAAAATTGTGATGATAGCCTACAAACGCTCGTCTACATGGAGCAGCTGGCGTCTGTCGCCTTCTCACCCCTGCTCTGCGCCTACGGGCTCCGAAGGTCCCTCCACTAGCCAAACGTCAGCCACCTTCTTCACCAAAGCAAAACCAGACCAACTGCCTGATGGTCCTTTCTCCCACGTGGAGGAAACTGTTCTGCTGCTGTTCCTAATCATTGGGGCTGCCAGAGCAGCTCTGGGGGGGCGGGGGGAGGGCTCAGCTGCAAAGCGGAAGCGGGAAGGAAGGAAGGTGATGAGGGTCGCCCAAGAAGCTTCAGAACTTAGTCCACGCGAATTTAGAGCTCCCCGTGCGCTTTGTGAAGCAGCTCCGTCCTGATGTCCTCGGCCCTGGGGCCTCCAAAAAGCCAGGAAGATCGCTGCGGCCCTCAGACTCCCTGCTTGCCTTGATACTCCATCAAGAAGGCCGCCTTTCCCCACCAGGCACACTGGTGCCACCGAGTCATCCCGGTGTCCCTTTCTGTACCCTTTGAAGAATCCCAAGAGGGGAAATCTAATAAGAGGGAGCGAAAGACCAGGCCTTTTACCATCTTCTTGTGGGGGGGATCCGTCCTCTTCCTCCATAACATCATTTCCCTAGGACAGAAGGAAGGCGCTATGAGTCTGTAAAAGCAGTAAAATGAATCTGTTGATCAGCTGAAGACAGAAGTAATTGGCCTAATGGTATCTCACTCCAGGGCCTACGTCAACGGCATACATCTCCCGTCGTGTCTGAGGGGCCCGGGAGGCTGAGCAGAGACAGATTTTCCTTGGTGAGGCATGGTCTGCCCGCAGGGACCGCGTCTGAGGCCCGTCACAGATGTGCCCGGGGAATGTCAAGAATAGCCTTGGTAACAGTTTAGCTCATACTGTCTCTGTCTCTTGAAGGTGGAAATAAAAGTTGTCAAATGAAAAGGTAAATAGTAAGATCATGGAACTTTCAGAAATTCCTTTGGGATCCCAGACCCCAACGGGCTCTACTCCCGTGAGAGTATCTGGCTCAAGAAAGAGTGCTAGTGCCCTCACTGTGACCTGGGTCTGTCACGTACTTCCCGAATACCTTCATCAGGGCATTCTCATACTGAATTGTAATCCTGTCCGCACCATCTGCCATGGGGCTTCTAGACGAACAGGACATTTAGTGACTCTACACACAACATGGGGCTCGAACTTACGACCCTGAGATCAAGAGTTGCAAGCTCTTGTGACTGAGCCAGCCGGGCGCCTCTGCATGAGTCTGTCTATACAGTCAGGGTCGGGGGGGAGGCCAACACCAGGTCACTGGGGTCTTTGTGTCGTCCCGTGCCAGGAGGTGCCTGAGACAGTCATTCTGTGTAAATACTGAGCGAACGAAGGACACACACGCTCAGGTGGAGGGTCCGACCCAGAACAGTTCCCTCTAGGACCCACTCCACACCTGCTACGCTGGGACTGGCGCACGGTGCCGTGGGACAGTCCACCGACCGGAGTGCGTGGCCACTCTCCCCTGCACACCACACCCCACCCCCAACTGAGCCAAGCCTGCCACCTTAGGAGGCCTCTTCCAGAACAGCACCCATCCTACCGCGCCCCCCCCACCTCCGCCAGCGCCAACAGCCCCACCATCGGCGTTACCTCTGCGTCCTGCTCCTCGGCGGCGAGGCCGACGAAGTTGCTGTCCGGAGATGCTGCCGGCATCACCTGCCACAGAGCAACAGAGATCAAGGCACAGACAGACCCAGCTCGCAGGGCTGCAAAACCGACCCGAGCCCTCGGCACGGAAGTGGCACCAAAGAGAAGGGTCAGAGGTGAGGGGTGTTTGATGCAACGACCCCACCTCGTCTGCCAGGCCCTCCTTCCGAGCCCGGTGGGCACTCGGCAGCTGTCCCCCCGGCAGACTGTGGGGCGAGCTGCCCTGGCCGCGTGTGCCGAGTCACGGCAGCAAGGACCGTCCCCAACCCCGGGCTCCTCCCTCACCTCTCCTTCTTCTGAGGGGGCCCTGCTGGCGGCCCGGGGCGAAGGGAGCGCCTCTCCCTCTTCTTCAGTGCCGGGGGCGATGTAAGAGCCGGACATGGAGGAGACCGTGTCGGTGCTGATCTGGGAGTGGCGGCTCTGGGAGGACACCATGGACATGACGGACTGGGCCAGACTGCTGCTGGCAGGGTCTGGGGAGGCCGGAGCGGAAGGAAGGAGACGGGAGGTCAGGCTTCGGCGAGCGGACTGAGGAGCGGACCCACCTCCCTGTGCTCATGCAGTGAGGACCACAGCGGCCACACCGCACCCTTACCTAAAAAGCTTCGGGTTCAAGGTTTTCCAAGGTTCTGCCCCTTTGCATTTTAGAGCTCAGGACTCTACCCCGGGAGCCAGGGTTTGCTCGTCTCTGACTTAATGTTACAGGAACCGCTGACGGCAGGCCGGGAAACAGACGAGGACTCCTGCCCCCCTGCCTGGCTGTCAGCAGGACCCCCTTGCTTCTGACTTTGGCCTCGTTAGTCACGCAACTTAGGTATCAACCTGCTGGCCCAAGTCCATCCTGGAGGAACTGTCAGGGGTGCTGAGCGCTGGGCTGAGGGGCCGAGCGTGCAGTCCCCCTCCCTCATGTACCTTCTGGGGAGGAGATTGTGGAAGAGAGAGGCGTCCCCGTGCAAGACGACTGGTCAATAGCTCCCGACGATGACATGGTAAGATTCTCACTTTCTGGAGTTATGCCACATTCCTGGAGGGAAACAGTTAAGTGCAAAGGGAAGGGTGTAAGGGCAGGGGGCTGGCTACGGAGGGTGAGGGGGGCATCGGGGGCGCTGAGGGCCCCTCCATCAGGGGGCTACGTGCGGAGGAGGGGCGGTTTCTCTTGTCCTCACTTCTCTGCCGCCCTGGCCTGGAATGGCTGTCTCCCAGGGGAGGTGCAAACTTCAGTCAGCACATCCTGCCTGAGGCACAGCATCTGCTAGGGCCATACAAAGACTGCAGCTCAGGTGACACAGGTCACCCAGCAGCTGTGACACGGGAACACCCCAGGTTTCCCCAGGATTATAAACCACTTTCCTTCTGAAGGAGAACACAAAACCAGCAGAGGCCTCACTGCCTGCCAGGCACCTCCGCTTGGATATCGGGTTGGTTCCAGCTCAGTCGACCCAACACAAACACTACCTTTGCCTCCCCGCCCACTCCCGACACCCCAGCTATCGGTCACCTGGGCCAGTACCCTCACCCCATCCCAGGCAGATGGGGATTCTGCCCCTATAACCTTTTCTCCAGGAGTTTTGTTTGGTTTTAAGTAGTCTCCACACCCAACGTGGGGCTTCAGCTCATGACTCTGAGATCCGGAGTCACGTGCTCTGCTGACTGAGCCAGTGGGTGCCCAAGGAGCCCTGTGTTTATCGTAGCTCAAGGATTCCCTCCCGCCTGGGCCAGTGGAGTCATCCTGACGGCCTGCTGGAATCTGGGCGGCCACTGTGTGCCTCCGTCAGGCAGGCCTTCCTACAGCAAAGCTCTCCCAGACAGCGGGCCTGCTCAGAGCCCCGGCCTCCGCCCTACACCTCTGCGTGCCCTGCCCTGGCCATCTCAGAGGCTTCTGTCGCCTTTCTCTAGGAGTCTAAAACATGCTGAGAGTCAGCTCAAACGCTACTCCTCCACTCTGCTCCCCTGGTTTATAACTGCTCCTGTCTCTGCCACAGCACTTTACTGTCCCTTCTTCTCTGTCGTTAAAATTCACTCAACGGGGCACCGGCGTGGCTCAGTTGGTTGAGCGTCCGACTTCAGCTCACGTCACAATCTCTCCGTTCAGGAGCCTGAGCCCTATGTCGGGTTCGCTGCTGGCAGCGCAGAGCCTGTTCTGGATCCTCTGCCCCTCTATCTGCCCCCCCCCCATAAATAAAACATTAAAAAAGATTCATCTATTCATCCATTCAGCAAACAGCGCTAGGCACAGCACTGATACCTGTGTGCGTGTCCTGTCCCCAACCAGACACTGAGCTCCCAAGGTCAGGAACCACTTCATCAGGTTTGCCTGTTCACTCTCCCTAGCTCACCGCCGTACAGAGAGCGGGGGTAATGAACCTGTTCAATGAAGCCTGTTGGGGGCACGGGTGGCAAGCCCCGCCCTCTTCCACCGGCCTCCCAACGCACCTCTGCTGGGCCTTCCTGCTGCCTGTTCCCACGCCCGCTACCTGCTCCCCTCAGACATCTGCATCGTTCACTCTCTCACCTCCTTCCGTCTTGGTTCACAGACTACTTTTTACAGACGGCAGCCCCCACCTCTGGCCTTGAACTCCCTTGTCTGACGAGCCAATCCACAGCACGGTCTGACACACCCCTTTTCTCCTGTCTTTGCGTCCATCCTAGCCCCGATGGCAAGAATATCAGCGCCACCAGGGCAAGGACTTTTGTAGTTTCCTTACTGCTACTGTTCTCAGCATACGGAACAGTGCCTGGTAGAGAACACGGGCTCAATATATTGTTGAAAAGATGGACGTAATGAAATCTTTGCTGCTGTCTCAAAGGGTGTTCCAAGGTGCCCGAGGAACGAACGAAGGCAGACGGACCTGGAGAGGCCTGCGGGACGGAAGAACCTGTGGTCCAACGTCCGAGAAACGGAGGGGAATGAAATTACCTCTTCGAGATGCTGAGCTGAGGGTCTCTGAGAGAGCGGTGTCTCTGACTCGCTGCAAGAACGCTCGTCTTCCTCTTCACGCAACACAGAAGAGTTCTGGGAAACAGACCTGTAACAGTCCGGAGGGGAAAGCATCTGGTGCCACAATCCACACGAAGAGGGGGACTGACTTGTACTCTCACGAGCCGGACTCCATGGGAAGAAGAGGCCCGAGAGGGGACGGAAAGGAAGCCCAGGTCTTGAGGAGGAGGACGGAGGTGGGAAAGAGCCCTAGGGGTAGCCTGAGCGCTTTTCGGGGTGTCAGAAAATCTGGGCTTTACCTTTAACTCCTTTAGTAACTTGTGTCTGTACCTGGGGAAAAGTCACTGACATTTTTAGGGTCTCAACATTTTCATCTATAAAATACGCTCCTTAACTCTGCCACAGAAAGCTTATCATGACTTGTGCCTAGTTGGATTTAAATGCTTATGAGGTACAGATCACAAGGTTCCTTCAGTCTTTAGACTGAGCGACGCTCCCCACAGGCGTCAATGACCCTAGGGATGTCCTTTTCCCCCCCAAAACACACGAGATTTGCCTGTCTGGATTCTCCTAAGTACCCACAGGTACCATAAGTATCTTCCTCACCTACGGAATGGGGTAACCTTCTGCCAGAGTGTTCACCCCAGGTCTTAAGTGGGACAAAAAAGCTCCGGGAACAGCCCAGAAGGTCTACGCTGCCCTGGGAACCCAGGACGTGAGCCAGCACTGAGGAGGTGAGAGAAGCAGTGAGAGCCTATCATCAGGGCCTTGAGGGGCAACACTGTCGAGCACCAACCACTCACTTGGAGAGACTCTTTTTGAGCTCAATTCCTTGGCTGCTACAGTCGGACAGGCGGTCGAGTGGGGAGAGCGTCCTGACAGGAGGCAGGTGGCCATCACTGCCGTACGAGGGGAGCATTCCCGAGAGGTGGCCGTCTCCAAGCACGTGAAGGGCAGGGGCCGCTGGGGATGGGGTGAGGGGCCCATTGAGGGCCTCCAGAAGAGACACAACTTCATAACCTGGTGGAATGTTCTCTGAGGACTAGGGGAATCAGAGACAGGTTGAAAAATTAATTAAGTACTCTTTGTTTTATGACACGATCATGTTTCTCACTCTACACTGAAAAAAAAAATGTTTTCTTTTACAGCTGGTCTGGCAAGAAAAGCTTCTGCAAAGGAGGCCAAAGAAAGACACAATGTCAGGGAACCTGCATATTCCTACATTCTGCTTACAGGCGAACATCTTCTCAGCAATGTTTATTTTTCTGATTGTAATGGAAATACAGGTTCGTTACAGGGAATACGTGCTCATTACCGCGAGATCATAACCTAAGCAGAAATCAAGAGTCAGAAGTTAACTGACGGAGCCCCCAGGCGCCCCTATCTGTAAATCACAATTTTATATCCTGCTTTATTTTAGCAAATGTAAGTATTTTCCTTCATACATGTCCCCTTGTCACAGATTCCATGTTCCCTACCTGTTCTCTGCCTGGGATTTAGCTGCATCCACCATTTCCTACTGTAAGCAACATTTTCAGGAACATCCTTGTGTACAGATCTTTTATTGTTTTTGGAGATTTAATTGGCTTCATTAAGCAATTCGTGAAGCGGGCAACATCCCATCTAGCAAGGAGAGAAATGCTACCACAAATCTTTTTTTTTTTTTTCCACATTGTTTTCTTGGTATTAAATTCTTAGATCTTCGATGACCAGATACAGATGTTTTTAAGGCGCTTGATGTATACAGCTATATGGTTTTGTTTCTTCAAAGAGCCTTCTAGTCACACTCCTATAAGCAGCACAGAAAACCTATTTCAACTGCTTCTCTGACAGCATGGAGTAGCTTTAAGAAGCTTTCGAATCTAGGGGCGGCTGGGTGGCTTAGTCGGTTGAGTGTCTGACTCTTGGTTTCAGCTCAGGTCATGATCTCATGATTGGTGGGTTTGAGCCCTGTGTGCAGACAGCGTGGAGTCTGCTTGGGATTCTCTCTCTCCCTCTCTCTGCCCCTTCCCTGCTCATGTTCTCTCTCTTTCTCTCAAACTAAATATATAAAACTTAAACAAAAAAAAAGCTTTCGAATCTGAAAGGTGAAAAATGGTACCTCATTTTATTTTTTTTAATTATTATTTTTTTGTTTGAGAGAGAGAGAGAGAGAGAGAGAATGACAGAGGGGCAGAGAAAGAGAGGGACAGAGGATCTGAAGTGGGCTCTGTGCTGACAGCAGCCAAGTCCAATGTGGGACTTGAACTCACAAACCAATGAGATCATGACGTGAGCCTAAGTTGGATGTTCAATGGACTGAGCCACCCAGGCGCCCTGGAACCTCATTCTAATTGATTGGTATATGGTGGATCTCTAATGTGGTTGACTTAAAAAAAAAAAAAAAAGATTGTTAACCAGTTAAGCATTCTCTTCTGAGAATTAAAAAAAAAATATTCTGGGGTGCCTGGGTGGCTCAGTCGGTTAAGCATCCGACTTTGGCTCAGGTCATGATCTCACAGTATGTGAGTTCGAGCCCCGCGTTGGGCTCTGTGCTCACAGCTCAGAGCCTGGAGCCTGCTTTGGATTCTGTGTCTCCTCGTCTCTCTGCCCCTCCCATGCTCATGCTCTGTCTCTGTCTCTTAATAATAAGTAAAAGTTAAAAAAAAATTAAAAAAAAAATCCTTTGTCCATTTATCTACTGTTTTATCATATGAGCCATGGCAAAGACATTGTCTTTCCTCTGATATAAATGCTGAAGACATTTTTTTCTTTAAATGATTTGTTGTTTACCTATTTTAATTTTTTACACATATGAACTTTCACATTTTTTATATGGTAAAATCTACCCTTCTTTTTTTTTTTTTTGTAGTGTTCCTCTGCTTTTAAGCTTAGAGAGTCCTCTCCCATGCCAAGTCAATTAAAGAATCACCTATAATTTATTCTCAGTCTTTAATATTTGGTTTGGTTTCGTTCGCTTTAATATAGTTACTCTATCTGGAATTTTAGTTGTTAATCTGGCAAGGAGTAAAGTGCTAGGCTGATTTCTCCTCCCTAAATAGCTAACTAATTATCCTAATACCATGTACTGAACAATGGCTCTCTTCTACTGGTGTATGAATCTGAAGACGGTCTCTGCTACGAAAGCACAGCTTCGAGGCTGCGTTCTAACGCCATCACTTATGCTGTGAAACCGAGGTGAAATATTTCATCCACTCGGGTCGCAGTTGCTAAAGCCATGAAATGGGATAAAGAAAACAGTTACCTCCTTCGAGGACTCGGATAAAGACAGTAAACTGTATTCAAATCCAAAACAATCATCCCCTTGTTCCTGCTTGGGGGGAGTTCCAGAGCTGGACCCCACTGGGAGGAGGCTGCACGCAGACAGCTCTAGGCGTCGTAAATATTAACTGGACGCCCAGTTCCCAGGGAGGAAAAGGGGGATTTAATGATCAGTATCCAATTTTCCGTGGTAATACCGGTCGGTTTTAACACAATGTGACCTCAGCCAGCTTACCAAATACTGCAGCATGCCAGGGTTTAATTACTTGTTGCAAAGTCAGGTAAAGAAGGGTGAGAGGTGAAAAAAAAAAACCAGCAAGGAGAGCAGAACGCCTGCCTCACAAACGGTCACGGTGCCCAGCCCAACTTACTGAATGCTCTTCCGAGTCAGACGTCTGAGACGAGATGATGGGGTTAAAGCCGGTTGGGGACAAGGGGCCCAGTTTTTTTCCTCATGGCCCGGATCTGAAGCAGTGCCCGGAAGGCTGGAAGAAGGAAACAGGCCATCGGGCCATCCTGATGCAGGAGTCAGGCTACACGAAAGCCCGGGCAGAAACCACAGTCCCCCCCCCCCCCACCCCAGTGTCGGTCAGTTCGCAGACCCCGCTGTCGGGTCCCGGCCTGCGGTTCTGGCGCTTACGCAGTCGGCAGATGGGGCAGTTGTTGGCCTGGTAGCGCAGGGTGTCCGCACACGTGTTACACAGGCAGAGGTGGCGACAGGGCAGAATCAAGGTGTCGCGGACATCCGAGAGACATACCACGCACTCAGCGCTGTTATCGCTCACTTCATCCTCAGCCACCTGTCCCAGGAGACAGAAATTCAGCCGGTGACACAAAGCCCTTCGTGTCCTCCATTTTCTTCACAAGCAGCTTTGCCTGAAGAGCTGAGACAAGTGGTAAGAACAAAACCTTACATTTGCTTTGGACTTAAAAAAAAAAAAAAGTTTATTTATTTTTGAGGAAAAGAAAGGCAGAGAGACAGAGAATCCCAAGCAGGCCCTGTCAGCACAGAGCCTGACGCTCTGTGCTGGGGCTCGATCCCATGAACTGTGAGATCATGAACTGAGCCCAAATTAAGAGCCGGATGCTCAATGGACTGAGCCACCCAGGCGCCCCTGCTTTGACTTGACTTTACCATTCAGCAAGCGCGTTCACATACTGGTCAGTATCACTTCTTCTGGGAACTATTTATCTCAAGCTCGTCCTATGGGGCTCAGATCTGTCCTCTCCGACAGATCTGGCGGGGCCCTAGGAGACCACACCAGGAAGGGCAGGGGCCAGGTAACTGGGTGACCAGAACTCTGCAGAACAACTGATCCCTGCCTGCCTGTGTTTTTCATTTTGGAAGTGATGTAAGCATAAGCATCTGAAATAAGGAACAAGAGAACACCCTCCTAGGACCAAACTGATTCCAGAGTTGGTCATGCTAAACCCTGAGATCCCACCTTCATCAGAGCATTTCTTACTCCGTCCCCAGGGAAAAAAGTACATTCAGAATTTTGGATGGAACTTGCCTTAGAATCCTGGGTGTTGTACTTGTTTTCAATTCCATAGATCTCCTGAAGGAGGTAGCTGACCCCATCTACCTGAAGAGCAAACAGAGAAGTTCAAGGGCAGGCTGACTCAACAGAGATAAGTAGGAACTTGCCCCTCAACCTTCTCTGGTAACCAAGGACTACTGATGCACAATGAAAAAAAGCAAAGGCCTAGACAAGTAAGGATGCTTTTTTTTTTAATTAAAAAAAAAATTTTTTTGGTGGGGGGCGCCTGGGTGGCTCAGTCGGTTAAGCGGCCGACTTCAGCTCAGGTCATGATCTCGCGGTCCGTGAGTTCGAGCCCCGCGTCGGGCTCTGTGCTGACAGCTCAGAGCCTGGAGCCTGTTTCAGATTCTGTGTCTCCCTCTCTCTGCCCCTCCCCCGTTCATGCTCTGTCTCTCTCTGTCTCAAAAATAAATAAACGTTAAAAAAAAAATTTTTTTTTTAAGTGTTTATTTGCTTTTGAGACAATGCGAGAGACAGAGTGTAAGCAGTGGAGGGGCAGACAGAGGGAGAAACAGAATCCGAAGCGGGCTCCAGGTTCTGAGCTGTCAGCACAGAGCCCGACGCGGGGCTGGAACTCACGAACTGTGAGATCATGACCTGAGCTGAAGTCGGATGCTCAACTCACTGAGCCACTCGGGCACCCCAAGGATGCTTTTATTTACTTATGTTTTCTCTTTGACAGAGAAAAGGAAATCCAATGTTTGATTCACCCACCATTATACCCAACAGGGAACATGAAAGTTCACAAATACAACACTAATCTGTGTACTGCAGCTCACTATTCCAGACAGTTAAGAAGGGATAGACTAAGCAAATGGAAGAATGTGCATCAAAACAGAAGCATCAGCTATGTAACCAAAGTTAAGTATAGACATTACAAAACCAAAGGAATGGAAAAGAGAAAGGAAGAAAGAAAGAAAGAAAGAAAGAAAGAAAGAAAGAAAGAAAGAAGTGGGCAAGGGAAAGAGGGGAAAGGAAAACATCTGAAGCAAAGAGAGACAGTAAGACCTTGAAGGGGAGGCCAATGGAGCCCCCCCACCTGCACGAGCCACCGTCACCCACAGAGCCAAGGACCCCTCTTGGCCCTGTTCCTCAAAACCCCAAGTTCGGGGCGCCTGGGTGGCGCAGTCGGTTAAGCGACCGACTTCAGCCAGGTCACGATCTCGCGGTCCGGGAGTTCGAGCCCCGCGTCGGGCTCTGGGCGGATGGCTCAGAGCCTGGAGCCTGTTTCCGATTCTGTGTCTCCCTCTCTCTCTGCCCCTCCCCCGTTCATGCTCTGTCTCTCTCTGTCCCAAAAATAAATAAACGTTGAAAAAAAAAAAAAAAACCCCAAGTTCAATGCCCACTCCCACTAGCCTAGCCACCTCAGAGCCAAAGCAGGCCCTTTTCTTGTTTCTTTACATGAGCCCACTCCTCCCTCGGCTTCACCTCTGTCCCACTGATCCCCTCCCCTCAGACCTAGACGGTCACTGATTTTATACCTCACTCTCCGGTGTGACAGAGTCAGTTGCTAATGCCAAGCTAGCAATAGGAAAATAGACCATTTACCTTGAGCTACCCTGGCCTTTCCATCCTATCTAGGCATTCTGGGAAATGAGGCCTCCCCACGAGACAACTCACCAAAGCCTGGCCGTGGCAGGCGGTACTCTGGGCCCAGGATCTGTTTCCTCCTGTGCCTCTTAAAACTTGTTTTGACCTACTGATTCTAACGGAAAGGATATTATCAACAGATTTAGACTAAGGTGTTATTGACTACTATTGGCCTCATTAATGAATAACTCAGAAGTTCAGACACCTGCCACCCATCTGCAGGGGAGGCTGGCCAGTGCCACTGGCACCACTCTCCAGGACTCTCCGCTCACCGTTGCAAGAGTGGAAAAAAAAGTGCTGGCACACAGCAGGGGTTAGGCCTTTGAGCAGACATATGCGTGACTTGCTGGTCATCCCGGAAGACGGCAGATGGCCAGGAAACTTGGAATTTTAGAAAAACACTTGGTGGGATAAATTAAGCCAAGGGCCCTGACTGGCTCTGAATTGGACCCCGACATTTTATCCTTTAGCTCGGAATGTTTCTCGCCCTGGCATTTTCAATGAAAAGAGTTCTCCCTAAACCTAATGTCAAGAGACAAATCCTGTTCTTTCCTTTCTCAAGACCTTTGCTCAGATAATGGCTGCCTCCACGCCAACAATTCTGGAACAAGAAAGACACCAAAGTCAGTATTCTTTTCAGGCCACCCAAGGAGTTTCTAACACACAAAAGGACTCCTTTTTTTTTTTTATTTTATTTTAACTTTTCTTGGATTAAAAAAAAGGGGGGGAGTGGAAGAGAAAGAAGCATGCTTAGCAAAAGAGAAAAAGAGAGAGATGAAAAGAAAGAAGTCTGGGGCGGGGGTGGGCAACGATCCCCGGCCCTCAGATACCTACCACTTGTTTCTGTTTGAGGGGCTTGACACAGAATGACCCATCGGTGTGCTGGAATGAAACACGACCATTAGGACCAGGAAGCAGGGGCAGGAACCGGGCGTTCTCGGGCACTCCTCTCAATGACACCTGCGTGTGATGGCACACTCCTCACGCCGCGGGGCCTCATGAGCATCTAGTCTGACCCTTCCGTCTCGGGAAGAGGAGACTGCGGCCTCGAGAGCTGCAGGTCGCGCAGCATGCGGGCGGCAGAGCTGGACCGAGGCCCGAGGGCGGCCCCCAGTGTGGTGCTCCTCCCGCTCCGTGGGGAGCTGGGCCTGTCCTGCCGCGCTCAGGGAGCCGGCCAACAGGCCGCACACATCCCCGCACGAAAGACAGCTAAAGAGAACCGAGTGAGGCCCTGTGAAGCTACTCACCTTTTCAAAAGTGCCCAGCAGTACATGGCAATGGCCAAAATACTCTGAAAAAAATAAAGGCACGCGGATGAAGGAGAAAGCCAAACAGCACACCTTGCCACCCATCTATCTTCCCCGATTCCCCCCAACCCGGAAGACCAGACGCTCTGGGCCGTCAGGAGAAGGGGCCCGTCCCCTCACCCAGGGCTGTTCTCATCAGCCTAGGGAGTGCAAGGGGCATGGAAACCGGCTGCCTGATCCCCACGGAGGGGGCGTGTTGTTCCCGAGGCCACAGCGACTGCCCGGCCTGTGCACCACAAAAGGGCAGCGCGTAGAGCAAAAGAAGACAGAGAACGCCCATTACCGTCTCCTTCATCCACCACGGCGTGGACCACTAAAGGGTAAACCTCTCGGTCCAGATCAAAGCCAAGCTGAAGGGAAAGAAAAGGGGGGGGGGGAGGGGAGGAAAGACTTAACACGTTTAAATGGCCCAGTAGTCCATCAGAAAGGGAGACATCGTCAAGAAGCATTAACTTCATCTCTGCTCTCATTCGTCAACTTCGTGACCACCTGAGTCTGTTTAACTGGAGGCCACCGTTGCTTTCTAAAGTCTCATGGCTGTGAAGCCCTCTAACTGGCAGGTTCTTCTCTTTGAACGTGACTTTCTCAAAACACCCGGGGTGAACGTGCTACTTTGGAACAGAAAAGCTATCGACATGAGGTGTGTTTTAAGGGCAAGGAGAAGTTACAGCGCTGAAGAACATGGCGTCCCAGCATCTGGGCGGTCCGGGCACTGCCGGCCGGAGTCCTGACTAGGTCCTAGGCCCATCTGGGTCCACGTGAGGGACCTGCCCCCACGCTTTCTCCCAGCAGCCTGTCACCGCCCCCGGAGGCAGCTCACCTCCTCTTCTGCCCACTCTGAGGGGTCCACGGTGTGGGAGGGCAGGCAGAACTGCTGGCCGACCCCTCGCTTGTAGTGCACCGTCTCCGACTGGAGGCTGTTGTCCTTGGGGATGTAGCTGTCCATCAGAGAGAGAGACAAAGCAAAAGTCAGTATCTAGCCCGGAAGGATCTGACCGCTTCCTCCGTCCCACTCCTGGTCTCGGTATCAACGGGCTCTAGGTACAGAAAAGGAAAGGAAATATTTCCTTCTAATGTGTCCTTTGCTCTTGCTTGGGAACGCCGTTAAGATTGTATGTCCAACCCACACATCCGCACAAAGGTGGCTTAACAGATTTTTAGCAGCATCTTGATGAAATGAAAGCTTGTGCCACCATCTGCCCCTGCACAAGCTGGCCCAGATTGAAGGGAAAAGGCAAAGAGGTGGGGCTCTGCAGAAGAAAGTCCAGGCTCAGGAACCCGATCTCACCCGGTCCGTAGGTTTTTTTCCCACAGGTGAGCGCGGAAGGCTCGCCTGTCTGGGAGGGATGTGGCTCACCTGGCCTCTCGTTCTTACCTGGCAATCCCGTTCTGGAACTCTTCCGTGGCCTGATAGTAGATGGTGATGGCCACCCGAGCGTCAGTGTCAAAGGTGAACTCCACATTGTAGTGGACTTTAGCTCTGCCCGCCTCTTCTCCCAGGGTCTTCACTTCCTCGGCACACCTAGAAAACCAGAAAGACGTGGCATTTGGGAGCTCGCAAACCAGTTTTCAATTTATCTTTTACAAATTTTTACACTTCATACATCGTGAGCTTCTCTCCAGGGTCGGAAACGTAGGCCCACACCTTCATTTCGAGTGATGGCTGAACACCCCGTGAGCACTGCTGTTGGGCATTTAGGTGACTTCTGATGTTTTGCGGTGCTATAATGGACATTTGTGCATTTGCCAGACCTTTTTTTTTTTTTTATTTCTTTAGTTTTGTCGTAATCGAAGTTACTAATCACATAGCTTCGTTTCCACGGGGCTTGTTACTATCAGAGCGGGCCCTCCCCCCTCCTTTCCCCCTCTTCAGAGACAATCTTTACCTCGTTTAGCTGATCGTTGTCGCATTTACCTATTTTCTATACAACATGCTTAGATTATCATTTTTTTAAATGTTTTTATTTTTACTTTTGAGACAGAGACCGACACAGACACAGAGCACAAACAGGGAAGGGACAGAGAGAGAGGGAGACACAGAATCCAAAGCAGACTCCAGGCTTTAAGCTGTCAGCACAGAGCCTGACGAGGGGCTCGAACCCATGAACGGTGAGATGGTGACTTGAGCCGAAGTCGGACACTTAACCGACTGAGCCACCCAGGCACCCCACGTGGATCATTCCGGACTCTTCAGTTCCAGGTGCTAGCCACTGACTTCGTACTATGGGAACCAGGATTTCTTTCTCTTTCCTCGCGCGGCCCCATATGTAGTACCCACCCCCCACCCCCCAGTACGCTCTATCTCGATTCTGCTAGTTCAGCACATCCGCGTCTGTCTTACTGTGATTATATGGACGTGGTTCCCGGCTTAGCCACAGAGTAATCTCTGAGTATTTTTCTTTCCCTTTTTCTTAAGAGTTTGTGCTCATTTCTCTTTCAGTCGCTCGGTTTCCTAGGTACTTTCTCACTAATTCAGACCCTAGCCCTCTGCTGGCCATCCGTCTAAATCTCTCCATGTCCAGAAGTGCCGGGTGTTCCATGCATCTTGTCTTCTTGAGGGGGGTCCTACCTGGACCCCAGGCCCTCTGTGCCTGGGTGCAACCACCCGGAGCCACCCCCCCCACCCCCCCGTTATCCCGGGAAGTCCCCTCCACCTCTTTCTTGCATCTCCAGGCTTCTTCTTCCTTGGGCCACGCTTTCACTGTGGCAGAGCACCTCTTCCACTAGCCTCCTGAAAAAGGACGTGTTGGAGGGATCACCTTTTTGAGAGATTTTATTCCACAGCCACACCACACTAAAAGTTTGGTTGAGGGGCGCCTGGGCGGGGCAGTCGGTGAAGCGTCCGACTCTTGATCTCGGCTCAGGTCATGATCTCACAGTTTGTGAATTTGAGCCCCGCATTGGGCTCTGCACTGATGGCGCGGAGCCTGCAGCTTGGGATTCTGCCTCTCCTTCTCTCTGCCCCTTCCCTGCTTGTGTGCTCTCTCTCTCTCAAAATAAATAAATACACTTAAAAATGAAAAGATTATTTGGTTGAACAAAGAGTGCTGGGTCATAAATACTTCTAAAAAGCCATTTGAAAACATTGCTGCATCACCCTCCGGCGTCTAGCACCGCCTCCAGAAGCCATTCCGACTGCTGGCCCTTTGCCCTCTGATATATAATCTCTGCCTTATCATCCATTGAACTCAACACTCCAGTAGTCCTTTTTTTTTTTTTTAATTTTTTCAAATGTTTATTTTTGAGAAAGAGAGAGAGAGACAGAACATGAGTGGGGGAAGGGCAGAGATGGGGAAACACAAAATCGGAAGCCGGATCCAGGTTCTGAGCTGTCAGCACAGAGCCTGCTGACACGGGGCTTGAACCTGTGAATGGTGAGATCAAGACCTGAGCTGAAGTCAGACCCTTAATCGATTGAGCCCACCCAGGCGCCCCTCCAGTGGTCCGTTCAATTTAGAAACTCGTGCCCTCTGGTTCTGGGAAATTTTCTTAAATTAGTTATGCCATTAATGATGATTTCCTTCCTTCTATAGTCTCTGTTCTCTTCCTAGAACCATTATTGGATATGACACCTCGTAAACTGGCACTCTATGCTTTGATCTTTCTTCTTTTTTTTTAATTTTTTTAAACATTTTTTTTTAATTTTTTTTTCAACGTTTATTTATTTTTGGGACAGAGAGAGACAGAGCATGAACGGGGGAGGGGCAGAGAGAGAGGGAGACACAGAATCCAAAACAGGCTCCAGGCTCTGAGCCATCAGCCCAGAGCCTGACGTGGGGCTCGAACTCACGGACCGCGAGATCGTGACCTGGCTGAAGTCAGACGCTTCACCGACTGTGCCACCCAGGCGCCCCTGATCTTTCTTCTTCTATTTGCTGTATCGCAACCTTTTTGGCCCACTTTCTAGAAAATTTCAACTTTTCTTCCTCCATTCTATTGACATTTTCATTTCTGCTGTTTTTGAGTCTTGTTTATTTCCTAAATGGCCTGTGTCATTGCGTCCATGAAATAAGACAGCATCTACTGTCTCTGAGGCTACAAATGAGCTTTTTCTCTTCCTGTAGTTTTTATTTCCACTTAGTTATATTTTTTCCTGTTGGTTTGTTTGGCCCCTATATTTTGTATTTTTTTAATGTTTATTTATTTTTGAGACAGAAACAGAGCATGAGTGGGGTAGGAGCAGAGTGAGAGAGAGACACAGAATCTGAGGCAGGCTCCAGGCTCCAAGCTGTCAGCACAGAGCCCGAGGCGGGGCTTGAACCCACCAACCGTGAGATCATGACCTGAGCCGAAGTTGGATGCCTAACTGACTGAGCCACCCAGGCGCCCCTCTTTTGTCTTTAAGTAGGCTCCACGCTGGGTGTGGAGCCTAACTCGGGGCTTGAACTTAGGACCGTGAGATCAAGATTGGAGCTGAGTTCGAGAGTCGCACACTTAACCGACTGAGCCCCCCAGGCGCCCCTTGCCACCGTCTTTCATATTATAGGCACTCCCTATGCATCTAGGAATCTTTGGTTGTCTGCTCATATTTAAGAAATTAAATCTCCGGTTGGAAGTCTGAATGCATGGTGGGGTTTGGGGACCCTGGGCTTCCCAGGGACCAATCCGGGTCTTTGGAGGAATCTCCAAGGCCAGTCTCTTTGGTCTTCCCATCTGGGAGGGTCCTGCTCCTCAGAGACAGTGTTCCTCTCTTTGGACAAGGGCCTGGCGGCCAGCATTCTGGGGGCAGACAGTGCTGGGTGGTGGGCAGGCTGCAGGGTTCAGCTTCCAGTGTGCCCAAATTCCCTTAACCCCCATCTTTAGTACTGCGTCCAACTTCAGCCGTCCCTGGGCCTCCCAAGTCCACAGAGTCTCTGTTTTAACTTTTCACTGAGAATCGCCTGCCGGCCTTCTGCCAGGGTGTGCAGAGGGCAGCTCTGGCCGTGTGGCAAAGAGAGGATCCGACCGCCTCTCGAGCAGGCTTCCCACCGATGCTCTTCATGTTAGCCTTGCACCTCGATATCCAGAGGTCCTGGTACTGCCATTTCCTGAGCCTTTGGGGGGGGGGGGGTCACGGTTCCACTGGGTGATTCTCAGCTTTTCCTTCGGCTCACTTGGGATCCTGACTTCACAGGCCTGCTGCATTATTTAACTCTTACCATTTGTCCCAGCCTCTAAACCGAGAGGTTTACTTTTTGCAGTTACTCCTCTCCCATTCCCCCACTTCTTCTGGATTTATGCTTTTTTAAAATTGCTTTTTTTATTAAAAAAAATTTAACGTTTATTTTTTTTTTTGGAAAAAAAAATTTTTTTTTCAACGTTTATTTATTTTTTGGGGGACAGAGAGAGACAGAGCATGAACGGGGGAGGGGCAGAGAGAGAGGGAGACACAGAATCGGAAACAGGCTCCAGGCTCCGAGCCATCAGCCCAGAGCCCGACGCGGGGCTCGAACTCCCGGACCGCGAGATCGTGACCTGGCTGGAGTCGGACGCTTAACCGACTGTGCCACCCAGGTGCCCCAAACGTTTATTTTTGAGAGACAGAGTGCAAGCCGGGGAGGGGCAGGGGGAGAGGGAGACACAGAATCTGAGGCAGGCTCCAGGCTCCGAGCTGTCAGCACGGAGCCCGATGCAGGGCTCGAACTCACACATCACAAGATCACGACCTGAGCCGAAGTCAGACACTTGACCGACTGAACCACCCAGGCGCCCCAGGATTTATGCTTTTGAAAAAAATGTTTGTTTATTTATTTATTCTGAGAGGGAAAGAGAGAGCATGAGCAGGGGTGGGGCAGAGAGAGAGTCAAAGAGAAGGAATCCCAAGCAGGCTCTGCGCTGTCAGCACAGAGCCCATGCGGGGCTCCATCCCACAAACCGTGAGATCATGACTTGAGCTGAAACCAAGAGTCGGAAGCTTAACGGACTGAGCCGCCCAAGCGCCACTGGATTTATGCTTTTGAAAATACTCTTATTAGTGGGTTTTGACAGCAAGCGAAAGATGTTCAATCCTCCATTTTTACCTGGAAATCTGTGAATCAGTATTTACCCTATTCTCATAATCTCAGAAAAACAGACCCCAAACACCCTTCACCTTAATATTTCTTGAACAGCAGGTGTTTTCTTCCTATTATCTTGCTGAATTCTGACAAGAGCCATTAAAGGTAAAGTGTGGTGTCGCTCTCTACATTACGGACGGACGGGAAAGGACTTATAGGGTGAGAGAAAGAGGAGAGAGCGGCCGACAGCCGCTGGCTCCCGAGGGCTCACGGGCCGCGATCCACTCTGCTGCGGCGGGAGCTGCCCCACGGAGGGTGAGCACCCGCCTGCAGGCTGCTCCGCGCACAGAGCGAGCACCTCCTTGGCTGCCTGGTCCCCAGAGTTGACTCCAGGGCTGGGGAAATCGTTGGGGAAGCAGTCGGAACTTCAGGGACAAATGAAATACTGTATACAAATCAGGAGAGAAACACAGAAGTAAATTAGTGGCTGCTTAGGCCTGAAAGAGGGGTTTCAGGAGAAATGTGGAGTTACCACCAGTGAGTTCAGGGTCTCTTTTGGAGGTGATGAAAATGTGCTAAAATTAGATGGTGGTGATGACTGCACAACCCCGAATATACTAAAAACCACTGAACTGCACACTTTAAATGGGCGAATTGTACAGCATATGAGTTACATCTTAAAAACAATGATCAGAAATAAAACTTCCTACTGCTAACAGGACTGACCTATACGGGCATAAAATGGACTCATGAGTCATCTTCCTTGTCCGTTCAGAAAAACCTGAGATCTGCGATTTGCCCTAGCCAAAGCTGTCTTCCCAGGGGACCAGTGGGCATCAGATTAGCATGCTACCTGGAGGGCAGCATCAGTGTAAAAGTTACACTATCTTACGGACTGTACAGAGAAGGTAAATGTTGAAGATACTTAATAACGATAATGATGATTAACCAACCAGACAAGGACACAAGGAGTTCCTCTGAGGAAGGACACATGAGATGAAGAATAAATTGAAAAGTAAATACAAGCAATAAAATAATGCTTTTATATTCCAACTGCAAATATCCCATTTTTCCACAAGATTGCTGAGGTAGCTGCAAGATTCACTTTTTCCCCTCAATAATTTTATTTATTTGTTTGTTTTGAGAGAGATAGGGGCGCCTGGGTGGCTCAGTCGGTTAAGCGTCCGACCGGCTCAGGTCATGATCTCACGGTTCATGGGTTCGAGCCCCACGTCGGCTTCTGTGCTCGCAGTTCAGAGCCTGGAGCCTGCTTCGGATTCTGGGTTTCCCTCTCTCTCTGCCCCTACCCCGCTTGTGCTCTGTCTCTTCCTCTCCCTCAAAAATAAATAAGCATTAAAAAAAAAAAAACTAAGAGACAGCGAGCACGAGTGGGGTAGAGGCAGAGAGAGAGGGAGAGAGAATTCCAGACAGGCTCTTTGCTGTCAGGAGCTCAAACTCATGAACCACGAGATCATGACCTGAGCCGAGATAAGAGGCTCCGGACACTTAACCGACTGAGCCACCCAGGCGCTCCAATATATATATATATATATATATTTTTTAATCATAAGACAAGAATAAAGACTGCTTCTGGGAAAGGGGAAAGTCTTTCATAAACACAGACTCTCACATAAAGTTCTGAACAATCTGGACGCGGGAAGACCTAATCTACGTGGACAGGGGCTGCTCGATCACCGCCAGGGCAGTTCACATCCTTGAGGCCAGGGGAATGAGACTCTGGGTCTGGCAGCAAACTGCTCTGCTAGTCTCTTGAGAAGTGGGGGAGGGGAGCTGCTCCGCACCCAGAACCGGGCCTGAGCCCCAGCCCCAGGGGAACTTACTTTACAAGTCTTAGTGTGTCCTTTCGGATGTTGATCAGGCTTCTCAGAGTCTTCACAGGTTCTTGGGGAGGTGGGGCGGCATAAGGAAACTGTCGGAAGCAAAGTGAGAAGGCAGCATGTTTATAGAGACCAGTCACTGTCCCGGGCTGGTACACAGCTTCAAGGCTGTCAAACAACAGCTTTGGGAGGTGAGATGGGAAGGCGCCACTCTCCTAACTAAGTGAGGACACCCAGACCTGACATGTTAAGCGAACTTGCCCAAGGTCACAGCTAGAACGGGGATTCGATTTGGCGTCAAAAGGGCGAAGTTTCTCTGCTTTTTCCATTAGATGCAGTTCATTTGAGTCAGGATTCAAAATGTGAGTAACTAATAAAAACTCTCACCGAAGTTCCAAATACCAAAGGACATACTGTGGCCGAGTTAATCACAAAAGGCTTTTCCATCTGACCTGAGACGACAGGGAGCCAGACCTGCAAGGTTTTTCCTTCAGTGAAGCCACATGGTGTCTTCGGGATTTAGGGACCGTAAATAAAAGAGAAGCCCATCCTGTGTACAGAGCTGAGGCTGCAAACAGTGAAGAACAAATTTTCCCTGCAGCTGGTTATATAAAGCAGACTCCTTTAAAATGTGAGCCAAGAGCTATTTTGGGGTCCTAAGAGGTCTGTGCTTGCCCGTCATTTACCTTATGCTTTCACTCTTGCCCCATTTAGAGGGCTGGATTTGGAGTTCTGTATGATGACAATGTGATAAGAAAGGGAAAACAGTAGAAACGTCAAGCGAGACTTGCTTTCAGACAGTTAAGAATGACTGTTCTAGTGTTACCTGGACCATATACGTTTTTTACATATCATTCACAGAAAACCCACCAGTCTCTGTAGCTTGGCCAAACTGTGGTACTCCTAGGCTCTAAGAGTCGACCTCCTAGTGCTGGGATCAGAAAATAGGATACCCACATTATACTCTAATTGTGCCTTCACAGATTTTTGCTGAATGTGGCTCTTTTTCTTGGGAAACATAATTTAACCCGCGGTACGTGTGATTTTATGTATTCAGTATGACTGCTGATAATTCACTTGTAGGAAATGGGACCCTTAAGAAAACACATTCAGTCTACAATCATGCGCCTTCAGATTACCCACCTTGTGGGTGTTAGATAGCAACATTTTACTTTTTCATGGATACATTAAACATGTATTCTTTTAAAATACAGGGTGGTTGGCTTTTCTAATTATAAAGCAATACGTGTTCATGCAGAAAATCTGAAAAACACACAAAAACTACAAAATCAGCCATAATTTCAGCACTCAGCAACACCAAAGTTAACGCTGCAGAATATGTGTCTCCAGACAGGCATCTATCCCCTCACTCATCCATCGGTCCAGCTCTCTGTCTACTTACCCACCCATCTCTGTATCTCTGCACTGTTTCTGTGCAGAGATATCTATGCAGCCGTGCCCACTAATTTTTTCCGTTTTTCATTTAGAAAGATGCGGTAACCCTAACCCTAACCCTAACCCTATAGACTTTTAAAGTCTATGGGGCGCCTGGGTGGCGCAGTCGGTGAAGCGTCCGACTTCAGCCAGGTCACGTTCTCGCGGTCCGGGAGTTCGAGCCCCGCGTCGGGCTCTGGGCTGATGGCTCGGAGCCTGGAGCCTGTTTCCGATTCTGTGTCTCCCTCTCTCTCTGCCCCTCCCCGTTCATGCTCTGTCTCTCTCTGTCCCCAAAATAAATAAACGTTGAAAAAAATAATTTAAAGTCTATAATCAATCTGCCAACGTGGCTACACACATCAGAGACAGCACCGTACTTTCTTTGACCAATTCCATATTATTCAGTGCTTTCCATTGGCTTTACTTTTTCTTCTTCTTTTTTGTTTTTGCCGATACAAATGTTGTGGCGAGTGCCTTGTCCCTACATTGCTGCATGCTTGTTTGATTGCTTCTTTAGGACAAATTCCTAGAAGTGGAATTACTGGATCAAAGAGTAAGCATATTTTGAAGACTTTAAAAAATATTTTGCCAAATTGTTTTCCAGAGGGCTGATTCCAGTTTTGCTCTCCCACTGGCAGCGTATGAGGGGGCTTTTCTATAGGAAAGCTTCAATTCTGGTTCAGATCCTCTCTGTGGCCTGTTCCCCTCCCCCCCCCCCCCCACTTCCCTAGGCTGTCACACTAAAGGAATTTAAAACAATTTTAAAACAAGCTTAAGCAAAAAGTAATTAGGCGAGAAAATCCGACACAAGTGCTAGTCTATTCTAAAGCCAAAATAAATGACTTTGGGATTAAAATTTTTTTCTGGAGTAGCAAAGTTAATCATATTCATTTGCACAGGTACTTGGGAGTTATCCATAACTCCTGAGTTTAAAAAAAAGAAAAAAAAAAGGCGATTCTTCCTTCTTTCTTCACCCTTTACCCTCTATACCCCCCAAAAAAGAAAAACAAAAGGAAAGTGAAAAAGAAAAACTAGTGCTCTTTGTCCTCCACCTCGAATAATCCCTGAGCCTCAATTCTCGGTCATAAAGGTACTGACCTCAGAGGTTTTGTCCGTCAGTCCCTGACCAGACCAAACTTAATTCTTTGTCCACTAGTCTTTACCTGAACCCTGTCTTCGTTACGAAAAGTGAAGCAGAATCCCAGAAACTGCACTTAGGCGTCCTTCGTGAGGCTGTTCAGTTGATGTACTCCAGGATGACGCCTGAGGAACAGGAAGGCATTCCATACGCCCATCTTGAGCTTGAGGCAAGAAGGCAGGATATGCCCCGCAGAGGCTCGACAGTCTTCCTCCATCGGTGGGCCTGGTGGCATGCTTTGTCCAAGACAGAAAAGGCCACTTCTTCCCACTGACTGGGCTAATTGTGCCAGGGTACTTGTATCTAGTGGTCTTCCTTGTCCCCACTCACTCCCGAACTCAATGGATGGTCACCGAGTGGATCCTGAGTCTACTATGTGCCAGGATCATGCTGGGTTCTTTGGATATTTTGTTTTTCATTTGACTTTACTTAATTGTGGTAAAATACACATAACATGAAAAATTTTCACCTTCACCTTTCTAAGTACACGGTTTGGTGGCCTCCAGTACATTCACATGCCGTGCTTCCATCGCCACCATCCGTCCCCAGTTTAAATACATTTTTATTCAATAGGCTCAACACTGGGAGACGTGTTTGCCATGCACACCAGATTGTAAAGTCCCGGAGGAACTCAAAAATTATGCTGGTTGATGGGATAAATGAAGAAAGTCAGTATTAACATCCTCACTTTGCAGATAAAGAAACTGAGATTCAAAAGACTGTATGATCACTGAAGATCCAGGCCTAATAGCAGAATCAGGATTTGAACCCAGAACCAAGAGTTCTGGTTCCTTCTCTTGTAGCTGCCTCAGCTAGTGCAGGGCAAATCTATGGGTTGTTCTGATCCCGGGAGTATTCTAGGAACCTGAGCAGAGTGTAGAGAGCCTGACAGTTAAACACTCATTGCAGAAGGTACTGCATCCTGTTCAGGTTCTGCAAGTTAGAGTCGAAACCCTGGATTACATCCTTACGCTTACTTAGCCAGCAGTACATACAAAAGCATACCTAATGCCATACTCCTTTTAAATTCTAACAGGAGTATCTAAGGTCTTCTCAGAGAAAAGCTTTCTTGGAGCACAGCATGACAAACTCCTTTTGTTTGTAAGATCTAACAGCACCTGCAGGAGACACAAATGTACATTCAGGGTATGGCGGCCACAGCAGAGGCAGTCACTGCTCCTCTCCTGCCCGAGGTGCTCAGACGCATGGCACTGGGAGATATTTCTAGAGCACAGTGGGTTCCTCTAAACTATTTTCAAAGCACAAAGATGGGTACCCATCCATTCAACACTCTCGCTTCATCCTGAGTACTCCGTGCTAGGCCTGGGATTCAATGAGGGACCCGGCACACCTCTCCTGGTCCTGCTTGTAAGGGGCCCAGAGCTGTGACAGCTTTTGTTGGGCCACTGCGCTCACTGGCCTGCTGCTTCTGCACTGAAATAAGACCAAATCTCAGAATAATTTAAATCCCAAACACCTCATGTCCAGGATAGGAGTATGGTACAGTCTCAGCCAAATGAACCCTTTCAATGAGCCCCAGGGGACTGCCAATCAGGGTTCCCTGTGAATACTGAGCAAGTTCCTCTTTGCCCTTTTATCCTGGTGTTCATCAGTTTCCTTTTACGTTAGCCTTACGCTGGCCAAGTGCCACCTAGTGACCAAAGGTGGAACTGCCAGTTTAGACTCAACAGAAGCATGCGTTGCTGGGTGTGTGAGTGTGTGTGTGTGTGTGTGTGTGTGTGTATACGTACAAAGTATACACACGTATATATGTGTGTGTGTATCAACCATATATCCTAGACTTCTAAACCATTCTAATTTTCAAGTATTTTGTTAAACCACCCCAACGGATGCACACATTTTGTCGTAGAAAATATGGTCACAAGGCATATAAGGTAATAGAATATCTTATTTTAGTTGTAAATTATTAGGCAATTCCCAGTAGTCTATAAAAAGGGCTATAGCCATTCATAAAAATAAGTAATTAACTTCAATAAAAAAGTTTTTAAGTACATAATTTGCTAACGTTTACTATTAGATTTAGGCCTGATCAGATGCATACAGCCTCCCAGATTTGGCTGTGGGGGGCTCCTTCAAGGTGGTTACTGTGTGCTTTGACATGCCCCCATTGTTTTCTGAGCATTTCCTTACTTTCTGGTACCACAAGATATTCCAGGTTAATCTTGAGTTTTTCTCTGATCCCCGGAATTGTTCCAAGGGGCCCTGGGGTTCTTTGAGAGAAGTCTACCTCATGCCATGACTTAGTCACTAATCGTTCACTAATGAACACTTGGTCTGTTTCTAGTTTTCACTATTACAAACAGTGATGCCATGAACATTCCTTGGAAGGAATCTTAATAGAAAAAAGAAAAAAATAGGGAAGAAAAAAAGTGGGGGAGAAAAGCAAATTAAAATGCACTAATGCAGTTTTTATTTAGGAAAGCAAAGGCCCCAAATGCCAAAAACCTGCTTC
This sequence comes from Prionailurus bengalensis, assembly GCF_016509475.1. Taxonomy (NCBI): domain Eukaryota; kingdom Metazoa; phylum Chordata; class Mammalia; order Carnivora; family Felidae; genus Prionailurus; species Prionailurus bengalensis. The sequence goes on from NC_057347.1 coordinate 55,796,274, forward strand.
CAAAGAGAGAGGATATTATTTTAGCCAATCTTCTATGATTAAAATAGAAAAGAACTCATTTAATATATTAGCAGTCTTGTAATATTTGTACTAAAGGATCAAGTAATAGTTACTATGGAAACCGACATCTGGGGTCAGACGAATAACTCATTTACAGCACTACAGAAACCCTGTCTTTTATAGATTTTTTGGATTTTTTATATGTAAATGTCACCTCCTTTTTATTTGATGTCTGCTTATGTTCTCAGCTTTCGCTATTTCCCCTCTTCTCAGATGTGTAGTGTGTCCTAGACTCACCAGTGGGTATTTTTAGAATTGCGATGCTTTAGAACATTTTCTTAGATCGGTGTCAGGGGAGAACAGTTTAGTCTCGGCTTGAGTGCTCTGAAATGAATTTGCCTATTTACCAGCTGCAGCGCTGAGACAGACTGTATTGTCCCTGCTATAGACCAGAGCATCAAATAAGCTATACTCACAGCTGTTAAACACCCCTTTTCACGAATCTCCCATCCAACCCTCGTGGGGAGTCAATCACCAGTGTAGAAAGACTGGCGATCACAAAGCTGACAACATACAAGACACTCTTTTCGCTTATATCAGAAATGTGAGGGACACACCAAGAGGGTGTCACACGATGACCTTAACACAAAGATGCTCTGTGTTCAGGGTTGGTTACCAAAGGAATCAGTCCAAGAAGGCAGCCTATTTATAGTCCGTTAACTCTTTTGCAAGGTCTCCTGGCAGGAAGCACACAGGACCAATGGCATGGCCATGTGACATCACATCTTCTGTTGACCTTTCCCAAAATATTTAAACCCTAGTATGAGTGTGCCCAATTAACCACGTCTCTCCAATCCCTCTAACCGGTGATAAGAAAAACATGGAAAATCCACTGCAGAGTAAAGCATCCACCATGAAACCACACGGATCTAGGTCAGTGACCATTGCTATGTACTGCTTTGGTGACAAATGAAACCTACTCGACTTTCAGTTCCCCACTGGCAGAAAGCCCTCGCCAAAACCAGGCCCCTCCCGGGAAGGATCAGGATAAAGCACAACCCAATCCTACTGTGCTCCTAAAATAAAAGTACCTTCCTGAGGATGAGCTGTTTTTAGATATACAGGGTTTTGCCGAACACCAGCTCATTTTAAGGGGGGTTAAAAGGGAAGTAGGAGTGCTTTTATTAAAGCAGACACAGTCATCTTTTCCCTCCAGGCAAGTTGGTAAATAATGACTAATGGCCAGAGAAACTACTTTCAGACAAGCACTCCATTCCAGACGCCTGACTTCCCGATTGCATCTGGTCAGAAGACTCATAACCCAGCTCACAAATAAGAATCCACTTTTAAGCAAGAGATTTTGAGATGCCTGACACTGTACGTGAAGAATGTGTCCAAAGAGACAAGCAGCAGTATTAGCTGAAATAGGTATTTTAATATACAACACCTATTTCTCCCCCAATGAAGCATACGAATGTTCTAATGCCACCAAATGCTAGTTTTCTGGTCATTTTTAAAAAATGTTTACTTCCATTATTTTTAGAGACAGCATGTGCACGTGGGTAAGAGGCAGAGAGAGAGGGAGACAGAATCCCAAGCAGGCTCCTCACTCTCAGCACAGAGCCTGATGCGGGGCTTAAACTCCCCAATTGTGAGATCATGACCTGAGCCGAACTTGGGACGCTTAACGGACTGAGCCACCCAGGCTCTTCGTTTTCCAGTTGTTTTGAAACAGGCATTTTCAAGAGGCCAATCCCTAAGAAGGGCAAGAGGAACCAAAGCCTTCTTCATTCCATATTTCAAAAAACAAAAAACTGGGGCGCCTGGGTGGCTCAGTTAGCTAAGTGTCTGACTTTGGCTCAGGTCATGATCTCATGTTTCTTGAGTTCGAGCCCTGCATCAGACTCTCTGCTGTCAGTGTGGAGCCCGCTTCGGATCCTCTGTCCCCCTCTCTCTCTGCCCCTCCCCCGTGCTCTCTCTCAAATGAATGAATGAATGAATGAATGAATGAATAAAAAATAAACATAAAAAAAAAAGCAAAACCAAAAAACTGTAAACTGCTCTGCTGTCTTTCTGTGCCCCCACTGAAATATACTGACTCTAAATCTATATAAATGAGGTCCAAGGTTAATCACAAGAGTTGTCAAGTCTCTTCTCACATTCCTGGAAAGAAAATATGCTCTTGCTTGAAAAAATAACAGTATGAAATACGGAAATAGTTAAGTTTATAAGCCAATCAGTTACAGGATTCTCATCCCCGGTGCGGTCTGGAGACTTTGGCGAGGCTATCTATTCACAGATAGAGCCCTAGGAAGAACGCCATTACTCTGAATCGGTGACCCTAATGAGATTTTATTTTCTTTAGCTAACCACAAGATACGGAAACCCCATATAATTAGAACAAAATAGCATGCAATAAAAATCTATAGCTCATGTCTGATGGTTTTAATTTGTAAGTTATTAACATTACGATCTGTAGTCTGCAGCTAATTTAACAAGGTGATGAGCTCCATGTTGCCCTGCTAAAGTTCCAGAAGTTGTGAGAGCTCTGATTATTCTTCAGTCACTCCTTAGTAGCAGTGAATACCCAAGGTTCCATAACCCAACTGAACTACTTTATTTGGCTCATATGAAAGTCTAAGCTCATTTAAGTACTGTATATAGTGAAATCTAGCAGTTAGAACCGTAACTATTGTCCTGGATGGTGAGTCTCAGAGACAAAATGCACATATTACAATAAACCATGTTCAGAGTCCGGCCTAAAGTTCGATTCTTGTCACTGGCTTCCCTCTCTTCGTGGGATCCGTCCCCATCCCTTCCTTGGCCTCCTACCTGAGATCTCTGCACCTCTCCGTGTCTGTCATCTCTCAGCCTATTCTTGCAAATCTCCACTTCGTCAGCCACACGCTTTAACATCTCCGATTTTCCTATTCCCAGCAACCGTGTCTCTATGGCTCTTCCTCTTTTCACCGATTTCCTGCATGCTGTGAAGACCCTGAGCTTCTGATTGTATTTCAGGGCTTGTCAGAGGTGATTCCAGTTCATCAAGAATAAATAGGTGTCCCAGTGTTAACCAAAAGCTTCCTGAGACTAAAGACGGCCAAGTTCCAAGTTGAACCATGGTGGGACAGAAAGATGGACACAACGGATAATAATTCCCCAAGAAGCACCACGCCATCGCATCTCCCAACACCACGAATCTGACTCCTAGGTTTGTAATTCGCGGCCATGAACAGAGATCCTTTAAGCGCCGGATAATCTGTTCGGAAAGCACAGCCCCATAATTAAGTGAGCAGTCAAACGTACAGCACGAGGATTTAGTGGCTGGCTTCTAACCAATAAATTATGGAAAAGGAAAGGCGTATGGTGGGTAAACCTGACAGATCCCACTTGGACCAAGTGATCAAGGCCACCATCACCAGTAGTAAGTCATGAGCTATCAGGTACCTCTGAGGTGATGCGATCAGAGGAGCACTTCCCTCTGTGGTACTCTTCCCCCAAATCTGCAGCCTTGGTCTAATTACCAGAAAACCCAAACCAAGGGAAGTTCTAGAGAATATCTAACGGTACATCTCAAAATTGTCACGGCCGTGAGAAATAAGGAAACACTAAGACGCTGTCACAGATGAGAGGTGACAACCAAAGGTGATGTGGGATCCCGGATTAGATTTGGGAACGGAAAAGAGACATGGAAAAACTGGGGTGGTCCTAATAAAGTCTGTAGGGTTTTTTGTTTTGTGTTTTTTTTTATGTGTGTGAAAAGAAAGCTGGGTAAAGTCTGTAGTTTAAAATAGTAACGTACCTATGCTAATTTTTAGTTGGGATAAATGCACCGTGGTGTGTAAGAGGTTAACAGTAGCAGAAGCCGGAGGAAGGGTATTATGGGAATTCTCCACTACCTTTACAATTCTTCTGTAAACATAAAATTATTTCTTGAACAAATGTTTATTTTTGAGAGAGCGAGTGGGGGAGAGACAGGCAGAGAGAGGAAGAGACAGAGGATCCCAAGCAGGCTCCACACTGATGGCACCAAGCCCGGTGCGGGGCTTGAACTCGCGAACCGTACGATTATGACCTGAGCCAAAGTCGGACACGTAACTGACTAAGCCACCCAGACACCCCAAGATAAAATTATTTTTTTTTAATAAGTTCGGGTGGCACCTGGGTGGCTCAGTCAGTTAAGCATCTGCCTTCAGCTCAGGTCATGATCTCACGGTTTGAGTTTGAGCCCCACATCAGGGTCTCTGCTGTCAGTGGAGAGCCTGCTTTGGATCCTCTGTCCCCTTCTTTCTCAGTCCCTCCTCCGCTCAGGTGCGCATGTGCTCTCTCTCTCTCTCTCTCTCTCTCAAAAATAAATAAATACATACATACATACATACATACATACATACGCAAATGGAAAGCAGAGGATCTCAGAGTGGAAGGTGCAGGTCCTGGCTCGTGTACTACTGGTTGTGTACTTTCAGATAAATCACTGTACTTTACTTAAGTAAGTCTCCATCCCTCACCAGTAAAATACGCCTCACAATTTGTGACATTAAAGGCTGTATTCATCAAGGGCAGATTAGGAAAACAGAAACCACACTGGTTACTTTAACAGAGAGAATCTATTCTAAGGCACGGGTTAAACAGGCACTGGAGAACTAAAACACGAGAAGGGGACCCTGAGCTGACAGAGGGTGACCTCAGGAAGCAGCTACCTCCCCTAAGGGCTGGGAGAACAGAGGAGAGAGTGGGGGTTATCAGATCCCAGAGGCCCTGTGAAGCTGGGCTCAGACTGCTTCTTCTTTTTGGATATAGCTGACAGAAAGAAATTGAAGATGACACAGACCGAAAGACAAATATTCCATGCTCATGGATCGGAAGAATTAATATCGTTAAAAAGTCCACGTTACCCAAAGCAATCTGCAGATTCAACGCAATCCCTACTAGACTTTTGAGGTGGGCCCTTCTCTTCCTCCAGCCCTTCCAGCGCTCCCTGTTGGTAGAGCCTGGCAGGGAGCAGCGGGTAACGGAGAAACATGACCCCTGGACGCCAGTTCCAGCCTCTGGGGTGGTTAGGGGCCAGGAGACAATAGCTTAGCTATTAACTGTGAGATAGTTTTGTAGACAGTAAACTCTGCCCACAGGTATTTATTATTATCATTACTTCTATGAAGTGCTTAGGCTCACTGCGTGTTCTCTTTCTTTTAAAAAATATTTATTTTGGGGGGCGCCTGGGTGGCTCAGTCAGTTGAGTGTCCGACTTCGGCTCAGGTCATGGTCTCGTGGTTCGTGAGTTCAAGCCCCGCACCAGGTTCTGTGCTGACGGCTCAGAGCCTGGAGCCTGCTTCGGATTCTGTGTCTCCCTCTCTCTCTGCCCCTCCCCTGCTGGTGCTCTCTTTTTCTCTCTCCAAAATAAATAAACGTTAAAAAACATTAATAAACATTAAATAAATACTATTTTTTATTTTTAAGGCTGACAATATACACTTCTAGTGTTTATAGCATTTAACATTTTATTTATTTATTTTTATTTATTTATTTTTTCAATGTTTATTTATTTTTGGGACAGAGAGAGACAGAGCATGAACGGGGGAGGGGCAGAGAGAGAGGGAGACACAGAATCGGAGGCAGGCTCCAGGCTCTGAGCCATCAGCCCAGAGCCCGACGCGGGGCTCGAACTCACGGATCGTGAGATCATGACCTGAGCTGAAGTCGGACGCTTAACCGACTGAGCCACCTAGGCGCCCCCCCCTTTTTTTTTTTTTTTTTTTTTTTTTTTTTGCATTTAACATTTTAGGAAGTAGAATATATGGCTAGGAACTACATTCTATTCTATTCTTAGAGCAACCTTTACTGCAAAGCTTGCTTATCAGTGTTCCTTCTATAGATAAAGCCTATGTCTGATTGACTTCTGTAATAATCAGGGCTATTTTATGTGATTGACCTGGTAAGGCCACTTGAGAGAATGCAGAGAGCGTGCTCCTTAGGGATGCTGGTATGTACGTGTAACCAACTGTTGTTTGACTCAGAAGCCTTTGACTTTTATAGAATTTGTGGAACAGCTTCATGACAAAATAAGGCCACTGTGCATCCCTTTAAAAGCTGAAAAAATTAACCAAATTTTTCTTTGAAATGCAACAACAAGAAGCATAGTTTCCCGTAAGGTGGGGTGGACGATGACAACAGGAAACAGAGGTGAGAGTGTGTACGCTTGGCTTCAGTAGGTTTCAAAGAAATTTCGAGGAAATTCCTCCAACACAGAGGCTTTAGTTTCACTGCCGAATACCACAGCAGTTCTTAGCACTCTGGTTTGTCAAGAAACAGCATTAAACAACAAACCACAAGTTCAAGCGCTTTAGTGGCACTTTCCAAGTCTGCAACACTGATGTCATAAAGCGCCTTTCTCAGGGCTTCTGTGAAACTGTACAATTCACGATCACGTCCTCTCTGTGTGGTCTGTGTCTGCTCTTCCTGCGAGATTATAAACTGGAGGGAAAAATCCATGTTAGAGTTGTCTTTGTATGGCCCAGAGTGATTAGACCAGAACACGGACAAGACAGGAGGCCGAATACAAGAGTAAGATCTTCAGAAAAGCATGTGTCCACGGTGGCTCTCAGGATTCTGAACATTTGCCCCTCAGGCTACGTGGCAGGCTGGCACAAACAGTGTTCACAAAACAACTGGACAACGTGCACTGCCACGTGTTTTTTTAATAAAGGTTTGTGGGGCAACATTTATTAAGTTTAATGAGGCGTTAAGACCCTCCGGTCCTGCCAGTGAACTGTGTGCAAGACTGGAGAAGGAAAATGAAATTATTTAACGAACTGATGGCAACACCAGGAGCTGGAAGACCCGGTTTTGTGCCTCGGTTCTTGCACTTATCGATAAGTGAGACCTCGGGTGAGTAATTTATCATCTCGGCCTCAGTTTCCTCGTCTGTAAAATGGGATTTACAGCCCTGTCCATCTCCTAGGGTGATTAAAATCAAATAAGAAATGTTTTAAAAACCATACAGTGCTATGAAAAGACTGGTGATCATTAGCGATCACTGTTAGTGATAATACTGTCTCTTTTTTTTTTTTATTTTTTTTTAACATTTATTTCTTTTTGAGACAGAGAGAGACAGAGCATGAATGGGGGAGGGGCAGAGAGAGAAGGAGACACAGAATCGGAAGCAGGCTCCAGGCTCTGAGCCATCAGCCCAGAGCCTGACGCGGCGCTCGAACTCACAGACCGCGAGATCATGACCTGAGCCGAAGTCGGACGCTCAACCGACTGAGCCACCCAGGCGCCCCAATACTGTCTCTTCTTTAAAGAATTCTACCTGTAATGCAATTGTGGACACAGGCATACTTCGGAGAGATTGTGGGTTCGGGTCCAGAATGCTGCAATAAAGCAAGTCAAATGAATATTTTGGTTTCCCAGTGCATATAAAAAAGATGTTCACACTATGCTGTAGTCTCTTAAACATGGAATAGCATTCTGTGTAAAAAAACAAAAACAGGGGCGCCTGGGTGGCTCAGTCGGTTAAGCGGCCGACTTCGGCTCAGGTCATGATCTCACGGTCCGTGAGTTTGAGCCCCGCGTCGGGCTCTGTGCTGACAGCTCAGAGCCTGGAGCCTGTTTCAGATTCTGTGTCTCCCTCTCTCTCTGACCCTACCCCGTTCATGCTCTGTCTCTCTCTGTCTCAAAAATAAATATAAAAAAAAACGTTAAAAAAAAATAAAAAATAAAAATAAAAAAACAAAAACAAAAAACAAAAACAAAAACAAATGATGTACATACCTTAATTTAAAAGTATTTTATTGCTAAAGAATGGTAACCATCTTCTGAGCTTTCGGTAAGTCATAAAATCACTTATCCCAGATCACCACAGCAAATACAATAATGGAAAAGTTTGGAATATTGTAAGAATTACCAAAATGTGACAGAGACATAAAGTGAACAAATGCTGTTGGAATGTGCTCGATGCGGTGTTGCCATAAACCTTCAATTTATTTATAAAAAACTCAACGTGTGCCAAGTGCAATAAAGAAGCACAATAAAACGAGGTACGCTTGTGCTTAGAAAAAAGAACGTACAGGGGCACCTGGGTGGCTCAGTCAGTTAAGCGGCCGACTTCAGCTCAGGTCATGATCTCACGGTCCGTGAGTTCGAGCCCCGCGTCAGGCTCTGTGCTAACAGCTCAGAGCCTGGAGCCTGTTTCAGATTCTGTGTCTCCCTCTCTCTGACCCTCCCCCGTTCATGCTCTGTCTCTGTCTCAAAAATAAATAAACGTTAAAAAAATAAAAAAAGAAAAAGAAAAAAGAACGTACAAATGAAACGTCAGCAACTCGATCTCCCTCTCTTAACTGTGAATCCCGAAGCACTCGGAGTAAATACAGTTAGGATGCATCTCACTTTGTTGTGACCCAGGAGAATTATTCTAAATGTGCCACTTACTCTATTGGAATTCTCACTCCTGGGAAGAGCAAACTCCCAGGGAGGTACGGAAGTTCCTACCACAGTGACTGGTAGGCTCTTTGAGGTTCTCAGCTTGTGATTAGACGGAAATGGAAGAAGACCCGGGCTCAAGTAAACTGAGAGTTAGGCAAGCTCTCCTCTTGCTGTGGCCCTGGCGGCCGAACACACAGGACTTCTGCAGCATGACCCCAGACAGCCATGAACCAATGAAGAAAACAAAGCACAGGTCTGGGACGAACAGACTCTGTCCTGCAGCGAGACACATGCACCCGTTGCTGGGGAGCTGGGATTAATGGCTGTGACCGAGGGCCGCCCGTGACCGAGGGCTGCCCATGCAAAAGCCAGGCTGATCTCCCACCTCTCCCACCACCACACTGGGATCTGTGCCTCTCCAATGGTGCCTGTCCACAAACAGGGGCTCCCTGAGCTACGTGGAGACCAGGCCTCAGAGAGAATGCTGGCCTATCAATGAACCCCCGCTCCCTTCCAAGATATATTCTTTTTTAAAGTCAGGCTTATTGGGGCGCCAAGGTGGCTGAGTCAGTTAAGCTCAGGTCATGATCTCGCGGTCTGTGAGTTCAAGCCCCTCATCGGGCTCCATGCTGACAGCTGGGAGCCTGGAGCCTGCTTCGGATTCTGTGTCTCCCCCTCTCTCTGCCCCTCCCCCGCTTATGCTCTGTCTTTGTCTCTCAATAATAAATAAATGTTAAAAAAAAAAAAAGTCAGGCTTATTGAGACATGATTTACATCAAAAGTAAAATTCACCCTTTTCAGTATGCAGTTCTATGAATTTTGACAAACACATACAGTTGTGTAACCACCATCATAATCAAGATACAGAACATTTCCACCACCCCTAAATGTTTCTTCATGCCCTTCTGTGGGCACCCCCTCCCTGCACCCCCAGGCCCTGGCAACCACTGATCTGTTTTCTATCCCTATAGTTTTGCCCTTTCCAGAATGACAAGACATATTCTTTACAACACTTACATAAAATAGCCAAAGGCCTCTTCCAACTCGCACACAACGCTGTGTGTTCAGTTGCCTTATGACCCTCTTGCGTATGCTAGGAGGGAGAACCCAGGGTCTGAGGCTTACAAAGGGCAAGAAAATTCACTGCAGCTTGAGAAGCCTACACATGGTCTCCTGAGAGCAGGACACATCCTGGTGGGAGGGGGAGCCGCTCTTTAAAGTCCAAAAACAAAGGCCTCATTTTAAACTGTCCCTGTGTAAACCTCCCAGCTTCCTCTTCCCTGACTGCACAGCATTAGACACAACTAGGTTTCCTTCCGGTTTAGATGAATTTCTGGGTTAAAGGAAAACGTGAATTACTGTGGCTGGAACTGGATAGAGATGAGTAAGAAAATTCTGCTAGGCTAAGAAGCTTGAGTTTCAGTAGAATATTCTTCCTGTCAGATCTGGCTTGACCTCACACTGAGTTATTTGGGCCTTGCAAAAGACTGAAGGTTTACTGAATTCTGCAGGAAGCGCTCAAGACCTAGGCTGGTCTTGGGTTAGGGTTGAGGTTAGGGTTCTTTGCACACAAAGGAAATAATTATGTGACCTGATAGAGATATTAGCTAAAGCTACAATCATACTGCAATGTAAAAATATATCAGATCAACACACTGCATACCTTAAACTTACACAATGTCATACGTCAATTATATCTCAGTTAAAATACATAAATTAAAAGAAAGGGAGAATGAAAGGCAAGCAGAGACTTTGTAAATATAAACATATATTTACATATATCTATCTGAGAAAGGACTCCTATTTTCTTAGTATTTCCTTACCAAGAAAGAAAAAGCAGATGATCTCGTAGAGAAATCAGGTAACCTAATGGAAAAGATTTGAACGGACACTTCACAAAGGAGGAATCCAAATGGCCAATAAACAAACATAAAGGTGCCCGTCCTCATGAGTCATCAGGAAAATGAAAATTAATTCTTGGGGCACGTGGGTGGCTCAGTTGGTTAAGTGTCCAACTCTTGATTTCAGCTCAAGACATGATCTCTCAGTTCATGAGATGAAGCCCCACTCTGGGCTCCGTGCTGACAGCATGGAGGCTGCTTGGGATTCTCTCTCTCTCTCTCTCTCTCTCTCTCTCTCTCCCTCTCTCTCTCTGAGCCCCTCCCCCCCCCCACTGTCTACCAATTTGTGCTTTCTCTCTCTCTCTCTCAAAATAAATAAATAAACATTTAAAAGAAAAAAGAAAAACAAAATTAATTCTACACACCCACCAGAATGAGAAAGAGAAAATACGAGGTGCTGGAGATTTCCAAACCATGCTGGTTGGAGTAAAATTGGTGTCAAAACAGCTTTGGGAAACGGTTCAGCAGTTATCCACAACAGCGTCCTCCCGTGCCCTGGCAATGCCCATCCCAGGTATACTCGGAACAGACGTGGGTCCACGCGCGCAACAAAATACACACAATGGGATGGTCACAACGGCACTATTTCGCGACAGCCCAGAACAGACGGCCGAATGCTGTAAACCGTAGGGTGGATAAACTGTGGTGTACTCACACAGGAAACACACATGCAACAAGCATAATCGCTACATGCGATGAGGTGAGCAAATCTCACAAACATTGAGTGAAAGGAAGCAGACATAAAAGGGCCATATGCACGGTTCCACGGACATAAAGATCAAATCAGGAAAGAAGAGAGGACAGTGGCCAGGCTCAGTTACAGGTAGTGATAGGAAGGGGTATCAGGGCAGCTTCTGGGAGGCTGGCCCTGTTCTAGTTCTTGATCTGGATGCTGGTCATAGAGGTGTGTGGGCTTGTGAAAATCAGGTGTACATACGATGTTACCTTTCAGTGTATCCGTTATACTTCAGGAAGCATAATTTTTACTTTTATTTAAAAAAAAATTTTTTTTTTTAAATTTTTTTTTCAACGTTTATTTATTTTTGGGACAGAGAGAGACAGAGCATGAACGGGGGAGGGGCAGAGAGAGAGGGAGACACAGAATCGGAAACAGGCTCCAGGCTCTGAGCCATCAGCCCAGAGCCCGACGCGGGGCTCGAACTCCCGGACCGCGAGATCGTGACCTGGCTGAAGTCGGACGCTTAACCGACTGCGCCACCCAGGCGCCCCTAAAAATTTTTTTTAATCTTTATTTTTGAGAGAGAGACAGTGTGTGAGCAGGGGAGGAGCAGAGAGAGAGGGAGACACAGAAACTGAAACAGGCTCCAGGCCCTGAGCTGTCAGCACAGAGCCCGACGTGGGGCTCGAACTCACAAACCGTGAGATCATGACCTGAGCGGAAGTCGGACGCTCAACCGACTGAGCCACCCGGACGCCCCCAGAAGCATAATTTTAAAAGGACAAACCAGCCTCATGTAAATAGATCCAGAATGATCTCCAAGATGTGCTATTCGATTAAGAAGCGAGAAAAAAAAAAACAACCAAGGGCTGAAGTGGGAATGGGGTGTGCAGTGACGCTCTAACACCCGCCTCCACTCCCTCCCGTCATTCCCACTCTCCAGCTGCTGAGAATGTTGGCCACTGACAGCCCACTGCGGCTCCTTCGCCAGGAATCAGGAACCAGAGCCTCCTGGTCCAAGAAAGTGCCCTGGACTTCCCCTTCATCAGACCACCACAGGGCAGTCAGCAACCAGCGAGACCTGGGCAGGGCATACGAAAGGCCAGGCCCCTTGCCTCAAGGTAGGGCGACGCTGTGACCCAAGTTGTCCAAAGCTTCCCAAGGAACCAGGCCGAAGCGAGTGTCTACCAAGACCCCACCGTTGTTCAGTTTTGCTCCCCTGCCCCATCTGGCTTCTGCTGTCCCCGTTCTCAGGACAGCCTTCCTTCAATAAACAGATTTCACAAAGGTCTCCGTCTCACGTTTGTTTCCAGAGAACCTGGTATCAGCAGCTGCCTAAGGAAGCGGACTCTGCGGGTGCAAGTTGGGGGTAGGTTACCTACCAGCCAGATGGCAAGGAGGACCCATCCCCCGACACGGTCCCTGGCGTGTTATGGTAAGTGTACCACTGGCTGGCTTACGGGAAATGCAAGTGAAATTGTTTCCATAAAACTGTAGAAGTGGGTGGCTATTATTAAGATCCATCCATTCACCAAAACGGGAAAAAGTCTCGGACACAGCAGTCAACAATTTAAAGCCAAGTAGGACAGGCAGTCAGCCTCCTTTGGCAAATTTTAAAGACCGCCATTTCCTGCAGCCACAGGGACCTAACTTTAAGGAGTGGAGGACAAAAAGAAGGCTGTGCTCTTAGCCCAGGTAAGTCTATGAAGGCAAAGTCAGGGCTCTGATGGCGAAAGAGTGGCCTCTAAGGCTTGAGAAGGGGATATCTATGTACACTCACTGGAGAACCATGAACCCCAGAGTCCCTCGACTCCCTCTCCTTGGAAGACAGGCGACGCGGCGCTCTCACACAAGACGAGCTCCTTACAAGACAATGCTTGCCCTGCAAAGGACCTGCCCATCTTCCGTCTTCCCTCATGGCCATAGACCATAATTAGGGTCAAATCTCAGCATCATTCACTTGGGGCCCGCTAGGCCTGCTAAGGGTGGGGCGGGGGGGGAGGGGGGGTGGCACGCGGATTTTTATGCCAAAGATGTGCAGGCCCGGGCTAACACGGACACAGATAGGACTAGAAGCATACGTGGGAGTGGTCCGAGGGCACTGGGGCAAGGGTGTGGAATATAAAGCTGGATGAGGGACAGCCCACTGGTTACGGGGACATTCTCTCGTGACGCAGAATTAGCACCTTGGCAAGCTCCCTGGGTCTAACGTGCTGGGGAAGGTGGCCTCTTGGGAGCTTAGAAAAGCAACGGACCATACTAAATGATACCAGAACTGGTGCAGCAGTCGCCGGAAGAAAAGATCAAAGGCTTGCAGGAGCAGGTACACTAGGATGGGCCTGCCACACAGGAAAACCCACCAGCTGGCCATGTCCTGTGGGGGAGCCTAGAAGAGTCCAGTTACCAAAGCCTAGACGCTGCCGCTCACACTGGTTGCCAACGTGAATCCTGCCTCACGTATCAGGGCCTTCCTCTTCCTTGGCCCTGCGACCCGAGACGAGACCTCCATCAAATCTCATTTGGACAACCGGCTCTCCTTTACCTGTCCCCACAACCCCCTAAATCATCTTCTACACTGTCATCTGAGTGATCTTTCAAAATGTATATTATATGACACCCAGTTTAAAACCCATTAGTTGGGACACCTGGGTGGTCAGTTGGTTGAGCATCCCCACTCTTGATTTCGGTTCAGGTCATGACCCCAGGGGTTGTGGGGTTGAGCCCCAAATTGGGCTCATGCTGAATGTGGAGGCTGCTTAAGGTTTCTCTCTCTCTCCTTCTGCCCCTTCCTCCCACTCATACTCTCTCTCCAAAAAAAAAAAAAAAAAAATTTTTTTTAAACCCATAAAACCCATTAGAGGTTCCCCATGGCTACCGGAGAAAAGTCCGAAGCCTGCAGAAAAGCATACAAGGTCCCTCCGTCTAGGCCTGGCTCCACAGCCCTCTGGATGCTACACTTCAGTTAGATGGAATCATCTGGAACACACAAACCACCTTCCCTTCTTTAGATGCCTTTCTGCCTTTGCTCATCAGCCCCTCCTCCGACACGTTCAGGTTTCCTGGCTCGTGGATAAGTTCCTTAGGGCAGGGACTGCATTTGCTCTGCCTTTGTGTCTCTCGTGTTCAACATTAGTCTGGAATGTCACAAGTGTTCAATAAAATGTTAAACGAAGGAAGGAATGATTGAGTCAGTCAATCAACGATTTGTGTCACGGGGAGGGGAGGAAAAGATCAACGGCATGCTGTAATGATTAGTAAAGAAAACTGTATTCTCAACCAGTACAGACACCAAATTAAGGCAAGAACAGAAAAGAAACTATTTCTTCCTCTTCCTTCTCTACTTCTCCCTTTTATAATTCTCTTCCATTTATAATCCAACCTGATTTTGAAATACTTTTTTTTTTAAGCTTTATTTATTTATTTTGAGAAAGAGAGAGAGAGAGAAAGCACGTGAGAGACAGCAGGGAAGGGGCAGAGAGAGAGAACTCCTAACAGTTCTCTTGGGGCTCGAACTCACCAACCATGAGATCATTCATCTGAGCCAAAATCAAGAGTAGGATGCTTAACTGACTGAGCCACCCAGGAGCCCCTTGAATATAGAGAAGGTAACCCACTAGCAGTCAACAGCTACTAAAAACTACTGTTCCTCATTCATCTCCAGCCAAGTTTCTTCTCCAGAGAATTTCTCTCCTTTCTCTCATAATCTCAGGTTACGCTACAACTGCCTTCTATAGCTTCTCTTCATATTACTATACCCTGAAGTCCGCACACCAGACAGATAAAACCACGATCCCTGTCTTCCATCTCAAAGCAAGGCAGTACGTCTAACATGGAACATCCTGTTTCACTAACCTTGGCCAATGCAGAAAATGTAGCTAAAGGAAGGAGCAAATGTAGTTGATGTTTTTTTGCATTAAAAAAAAAAAAAAAAATCCAGGCAGTAGTTGCAAACTATCTTCCCCAAGATACTTATCATTTATCTGCACAAAGCTGTTATTTAACAAAGTAATACAGATGCAATCAGGGTTAGGCACGGGGAGGTGGTGCCGGCAACATTCCACTTTTTGATCCGGGTGGTGGGTACAAGGGCGTCTGTTTACGGTTTCTTTAAACTGTAGGCATATGATTTATATACTTATGAATATTTCACAAGTCACAATAAAAAAGCGAGAAGAAAACTCATAGGAAGTAAATTAAAAGGAGTTGTTTTCTTAAAAAAAAAAAAGAAAAGAAAGTAAGGGGTACCTGGGTGGCTCAGTGGGTTGAGTGTCTGACTTCAGCTCAGGTCGTGGTCTCGCAGTTCATGAGTATGAGCCCCGCATCAGGCTCGTTGCTGTCAGCATGGAGCTTGCTTGGGATTCTCTCTCTCTCCCCCCCTTCTCTTTCTGCCTCTACCCCGCTCACAAGCTCTCTCTCAAAAAGAAATAAGCTTTGTCCATCTGGGTGACTCAGTCGGTTAAGCATCCGACTTCAGCTTGGGTCACGTTCTCACTGCTTGTGAGTTCGAGCCCTGCTTCGGGCTCTGTCCCGGCAGCTCAGAGCCTGGAGCCTGCTTCAGATTCTGTGTCTCCCTCCCTCTCTGCCCCTCCCCTGCTCACAATCTCTCTCTCTCTCTCTCCTTCTCTCTCTCTCAAAAAATAAACGTTAAAAAATTTTTAAAAACAAGGAAATTCTGACACCTGCTACAACATGGATGAACCTTGCAGACATCATGCTAAAGCCAGACACAAAAGGACAAATACTGTAAGATTCTACTTATATGAGGTAGCTAGTCAGATTCAGAGACAGAAAGTGAAGCGTGGACGCCAGGGGCTGGGGGTTGGGGAGAATGGGGTGTTAGCGTTCAGTGGGTACAAAGTTTCAGTTTTACAAGATGGAAAGTGTTCTGGAGATCGGTTGCACAACAAGTTTACCGCTGAACTGTAGGCTTCAAATAATTAACATGCTATGCTTTATGTTATGTGTATTTTGTCACAATTTTTTTAAAAAAACTATTAAAGCTCACTTATTGAACTGAGCAGTATGGTCACCTCTGGGAGGAAACTAGGAACAGGGAATTAATAAGGAAGCAGGAATATTAATAAGGAAGCTATTTTTTTAAATACTTAAGTAAGGGGTGCCTGGATGGCTCAGTCAGTTGAGAGACCGACTTCGGCTCAGGTCATGATCTCACGGTCTGTGAGTTCAAGCCCCACGTCAGGCTCTGTGCTGACAGCTCAGAGCCTGGAGCCTGCTTCGGATTCTGTGTCTCCCTCTCTCTGTCCCACCCCCACTCATGCTTTGTCTCTCTCTGTTGCAGAAATAAACATTAAAAATAAACAAACAAACAAATAAATAAATAAATAAAATATTTAAGTAATACTGTCTATAAAGCCCTAAACCATATTTAAAAAACGGGATTTTTCATTCTCCAGTTCAGGCGTTTCATAGTCTGGATTTTCTTTTACTCTCAGATTATTAAAAACTAGGCTGTATCCATCATGAATCAAATGGTTCTAACAGTGAATCATTGCACACTGGCACCAAGAGGATGAAGCCACCTGATTCCATATTCCTCTTCATGCTTATTCTGATCTTGTTACTGTTCTCCACAAGCCCCCAACCCCACTCGGCAAGCCACACCCTTTCTGTAGTTCACTAAACAATTAAACCATTATTTTATTAATTTCCTTAATTTTCCCACTCTATGTATTTTCCTAGAACTGTCTCCTTTCCTGCTCAGCAGTGGGCCCTTTTCCTATTTTTTTTTTTAATGTTTATTTATTTTTGAGAGACAGAGAGTGAGCAAGGGAGAAGCAGAGAGGGAGACAACAGACTCCGAAGCAGGCTCTAGGCTCTGAGCTGTCAGCACAGAGCCCGACGCGGGGCTCGAACCCCACGAACCGTGGGATCACGACCGGAGCCTAAGTCGGATGCTTAACCGACTAAGCCACCCAGGCGCCATCCCCGGTTTTTTTTTTAATGTTTATTTATTTTTGAGAGAGAGTGAGCAGGGGAGAAGCAGAGAGAGAGGGAGCCCTTTTGCTATTTTTACAAAAAAATTTAAATGCTTCTATTTTTAAAAAAATTTCAAATTCAAATATATATTCACACAGAAAAATACAAAGTCAGGAGTATGTACCTCCCCTCACTGATGTAGCCCGATTGTTACCACTGTTAACGGGTAAAATGCATTATTCTCTTATGTATTTTATGCACCTACAAATATAAATACACAAAAAAGCACACAAATACACATATATTGTTATGCACCGTAATTTTTATCAGAAATGAAACTGGATTCTATAGGATACATAACAACTTGCTTTTTTCAGCACACCATGTGGTCACAGACGTATTTTTATCTCAGTGGGGTACAAATCTACTTTATTTTTGGTTGAATACCAGTTCTTAGTGTAGACACACTATAATTTCTTTAACAACTCCTGCCTGATGTGTGCGAAGCCCACGTGTCTGGTGTCAAAAACGAGTTAGCATCGTGGCAGAATATTGAGAGAAGAGGAGTAAGTTGCTCCTTTACTCAGAGATTCAGAGAAATGAAACAGGTTGGCTAAAGGGTATGCAGAACTGGAAATGTAATAAATATGGCCAAACCAAATGCCAAAGACAGCTGTAGTACAATTTATAAGGGAAGGAGGAAGGAAAGACAAGAGCATGCAAAAGGCAAGTAACTCAATCTACAACACACACCCACATACACACAGAAAAGAGGCACGTTCCTGTCATGGACTCTCATATCAAAATTCTTATGTTAAAGCCCTAACCCTCAATGTGACTATATTTGGAGGGGAGGCTTTTGGGAGGTGATTAGGGTTAGGTGAGGTCATAACGGTGGGCCTCTCAAGATGGGATTAGTGCCCTTATAAGGAGGGAAGAGAGAGAGCACTTTCTTTCTGCCATGTGGGGACACAGCAAGAAGACAGTCACTTGCAAGAAACCCTCACCAGAATGAAATCTGCCAGCACCTTGATCTCGGCCTTCTTGCCTCCAGAACCTTGAGTGATGGATACCTGTTGTTTAGCCCCCTAATTTATGGCATTTTGTTTTAGTAGCCTGGGTAGACCAATCCAGGCTCTAAGGCAACGCATGCCAGGGTACCTGTATTGTGACCCACCTGTCTGATTACACTGGGGCCAGGGCACAAACGAAACTGCAGATAGGGGGCGCCTGGGTGGCTCAGTCAGTCTGACTCTTGATTCCGGCTCAGGTCACGATCTTGCAGTTTTAAGATCAAGCCCCAAGTGGGGCTCTGCACTGAGCATGAACCTGCTTGGGACTCTCTCTCTGCCCTTCTCCCACTTACGTGGGCTCCCCCCCTCCCCGCCCCAACAAAATAAATAAAGAAATTTTTTTAATGTTTATTTATTTTTGAGACAGAGAGAGACAGAGCATGAACGGGGGAGGGGCAGAGAGAGAGGGAGACACAGAATCGGGAGCAGGCTCCAGGCCCTGAGCCATTAGCCCAGAGCCCGACGCGGGGCTCGAACTCACGGACCGCGAGATCGTGACCTGAGCTGAAGTCGGACGCTCAACCGACTGAGCCACCCAGGCGCCCCGAAATATTTTTTAAAAAGAGTAAAACTGCAGGGGCTCCTGGGTGGCTCAGTCAGTTGAGCCTCCAACTTTGGCTCAGGTCATGATCTCACGGTTCATGGGTTTGAGCCCCATGTCGGGCTCTGTGCTGACAGCTCAGAGCCTGGATCTTGTTTCAGATTCTGTCTCCCTCTGTCTCTGCCCCTCCCCCACCCATACCTGTCTCAAAAATAAATAAAGATTTTTAAAAAATTAAAAAGGAGTAAAACTGCAGATAAAACCAACACATGGTATCCAGTTGAAGTGCTAGCTGTCCCACAGAGGCTGTTCCTCGTGTCCTTAACTACGCCCTGCCTTCGGTTCAGACTGCCCACTGTCCTGGAGTCTGAACCATCTTTACCGTTAACGCCACTGTTCTAGTTCAGGCACCGTGTATCTTCCTTCCTATCTAAAACAAATCACGACCTAACTGGCTCCTTATCTCTTGTCTTTCCAATTCACTCTCTACACCATGAGATGATTTAAAGAATTAATTTTCTGGGGGCACCTGGGTGCTCAGTCAGGTAAGCGTCCAACTTCGACTCAGGTCGCGATCTCGCAGTTTGTGGGTTTGAGCCCTGGGTCGGGCTCTGTGCTGATAGCTCGGAGCCTTGGAGCCTGCTTCGGATTCTGTGTCTCCCCTCTCTCTGCCCCTCCCCTGCTCACACTCTTTCTTTCCTTCAAAAATAAATAAACATTTTTAAAAATGTAAAGAAATTCAGTAACAGTAGGGTGCCTGGGTGGCTCAGTCGGTTAAGTGTCTGACTTCAGCTCAGGTCTTGATCTCAAGGTCCATGAGTTCGAGCTCCGCATCAGGCTCTGTGCTCACAGCTAAGAGCCTGGAGCCTGCTTTGGATTCTGTGTTCTCTCTGCCCCTCCCCCCAAATAAATAAACATTAACAAAAAAATTAACTTTCTGGGGGTACTTGGGTGGCTCAGTCAGTTAAGCATCCGACTCTTGATTTCGGCTCCAGTCATGATGTCAGTTATAAGATTGAGCCCCAAGTCGGGAGCCTGCTTAAGACTCTCTCTCTCCCTCTCCTCCTGCCCCTCCCCAGCTCATACACACGCATGCTTTCTCTCTGTCTCTCAACAACGAAAAAGAATTAACTTTCTGAAAGGCAAATCAAATCATAATAGCTGTCATTTTTGGAAAACTTAAAATATATCTGCAAGATAGGTATTTTTATAGATGGGGAAACTGAGGCTCACTGATGGCTAATATGTTAACCAACACCAAGAAGCTACTCAGTGGCAAAGCAACTCATGTCTATGACCTTCTTTACTGCCTTAGAAAGAAAGGCATAAACTTCTCAATATGACCCTCATCGCCCTTCCAACATGGGCCCAGTCTGTCTTTCCAGCCTCACCTCCCACCAACATACCTCATGACCCAATCCTTACAGCCTGCTCACCCTTCTGGAAACCCAATCTTAGTCGCTTCCTCACGTTGCTTGTTAATTCTGCCTTAGTGACCTTCCTGACACCCACTAGGGAAATCCTGCTCATCCCACCCGGTTCAAGGAGTCGTCTCTCAGAGCCAGCGCCCTGGGTGGAAATCATCCTCACTCCCCTCTGCTCCCAGAGCACTCTGGCCCTGTCTCTCACACAGTCACACAGGACTTACCGGAACACATCACAGTCGGGAGCAACCTGTCTACCCCATCATACCGCGAGCTCCTCGGGGCAGGGGCAAGCCTTCTTCGTCTTTGCACTCCCAGCTGCTAGCGCAGTATATGACCCACAGATATTTACTGAACAAATGAATGACCGTGACGGACACAACGCTCTGTATGGCCCAAACTCTACTTTGTAAATGGATACATTGCCAAGTTGTGTTAAATAGCTTGCATTCCCTGCACACCTGTGGATAAAAGGGCTGAATTTACAGAGACTTGACGGAAGTACAGCTTTTAGGTGTATCTCTGTTGGGGGGGAATAAAGACCCACCTGTGCCTACCTTGATTCTTACGGCCAGCTGTGCAGCCCTGGCTGCAGGGAGCAGGACACAGAACCCGTGTCAAGGGGGTCTGGTGACACAACACGCGAGATGGCGCATCAGAGGCCGGACTGGAACTCAGCTGCTTTCCTCTAAGGCGAGATGATAGATCTGAACTCAGGTAGGGTCGAGGTATCACTTGATTCTTGGACAACCCTGAGGTCACCACGCCTCTAAATAACTTAGAGTTTTAGCAGTAATCTGCCTCAACAAAAGAAGCCCTCGCTCAGTAAAGGAGCAAAAAATCAGCACCAGCTCTTCCACCCCGTAGGAAGGCGAAGGATGGTCTTTATTTAACATTTTACAATGGTGATGTACAAACACAGGGATCTCAGCTCCTCTATATATGGGGACCAGAACAGAAAGACCATCAGAAGCCCTGTTGACCGCTTAAGACAATTACTTAAAAACCAGTGACTATTCTCTCCACGCAAAACTATCAGTAGCTGCAGAAATAACCAACCTGAAAGGGTAGCAGTACAGCCAACATTGTTTTTACCCTGGCTTCTTTTTACCCAGCAATCCCCAGACATTCTTCAAGCATCACATTCCCATAAAGTCAGAACTATCCCCCTTTACCAGTGGGTAATCTGAGAGCCTCAGTGATAGATTTGCCAAGGTTGCAAAGAGTCTAGTGGTTAAGATGTAAACAAAACCTGAAATCTTGACTCCAGCCTCTCTTCAACCATCCATGTCTATGCACGCTCTAGTTCATTAAATCTGACCCCTGGGACTTGATACTAAATTTGACGTTGACGGATTATCCCAAGTGGGAGATCGGTAGGGCTCCAGTAAAAACTACAGGCTGAGTGGTGCGTTTGCAAGCAGTATTCTTTTTAGTTTGACCATTCAGGAATGACAGGAAATACCACAAGTCCCACAAGCCAGGAAGTCTATGGCACTTATATTTTATGTAACAATTTATTTCAACATCTTCCACTCCTTATCTTCATTCTCCCTCGAAGGAGGAGCTGCTCGGTGGCTTTAAAAGGTTGTTCTCGGGGTGCCTGGGTGGCTCAGTCGGTTGGGCGTCCGACTTCGGCTCAGGTCATGACCTCGCAGTCCGTGAGTTCGAGCCCCGCATCAGGCTCTGGGCTGACAGCTCAGAGCCTGGAACCTGTTTCGGATTCTGTGTCTCCCTCTCTCTCTGACCCTCCTCTGCTCATGCTCTGTCTCTCTCTATCTCAAAAATAAGTAAATGTTAAAAAAAAAATTTTTTTTAAATAAAAGGTTGTTCCCTTTCCTCCGCAACCGGATGCCCACGTACTGACCCTGGGGGACATGTTGCTAGAGAGTAGAAGTCAAGTCCTCAGAACTCAAGCTACAAGTCCATGTTCAATCTCTGGGCCGTCCCCCAAACAGGTATGATGTGCAGTAACGACAAAACACAGAGGTCAGACCAGCAGATGGAATATACACCAAACAGCAGCTCTCTCAAGGGACACTCAGAGAGAACATGTCCCTGCCACTGGGTCTACTTTTAGATCTCTGTCTGCATCTCACAAATTACACTTGATGATCTACTAGGACAGACTCACAGACAGGATATGCACAGAGTTCCTGAGCACACGTGCTCTGAATATCAGAAACCGGAGTGCTTCAGGCTCTGGGGCTGGACGGCTAGGTTCAAATCCCAATTCAACCACGTACAGGCTTAGTGATCCTTGTTTAAATTCTTTGCGTCCATGTTCCTCATCTGTCAAATAAGGACCTTCCTCACCAGGGTGTGAGGACAAAATGACCTAACATATATGAAGAGCTTAGAGCAACCAGGCCTGACAAACAGTAAGTGTTCAATGAATGTTAGCCATGATCATTATGAAATAACGTGTGGGGAAAGAAAAGGAAATGTGCCACGTTTGTTCTGTATACCTTCTTTTTTTTTTTAATTTTTTTATTAATGTTTTATTTTTATTATTTTTGAGACAGAGAGAGAGTGAGCCAGGGAGGGGCAGAGAGGGAGGGAGACACAGAATCCAAAGCAGGCTCCAGGCTCTAAGCTTTCAGCACAGAGCCCGAAGCAGGGCTCAAATTCATGAACCGTGAGATCATGACCTGAGCCGAAGTCCGATGCTTAAACCATTGAGGCCCACAGACGCCCCCTGTATACATTATTTCTATATATATCTGAAGTTACTCCAATTTGCTTTATTAACCTGAAATGATGATATCTCCTGAAAACATCTGCTCTTACAACATTAAGCATATTTAATGATGACTACATAGAAACAACAACCAAAATGTCAATACTCCTTTAGAAAAAGCCTCAAACTTCAGGTCAGGGCTGCTCTTTAGGGCTTCAGGAAGACCTCAGTCCTTCACAGGCTCACAGAGAAGCATAAACAGGGCAGCTGAACCAGGAGTCTGCCAGCCAGAAAAAACCTCAGTAGGAACCAAAAGAAGTATTTATTTGTTTTAAAATAATCTTTATGGGGCGCCTGGGTGGCTCAGTCGGTTAAGCGTCCGACTTCAGCTCAGGTCATGATCTCACGGTTTGTGAGTTTGAGCCCCACGTCGGGCTCTGTGTCAACAGCTCAGAGCCTGGAGCCTGCTTCAGATTCTGTGTCTCCCTCTCTCTCTGCCCCTCCTCCACTCGCATTCTATCTCAAAAATAAATAAAAACATTAAAAAAAAATCTTTATGGTCTGAAAAGGTCAAAATTAAAAAAAAAAAAAAACTATTCTCACACAAGAAGAAAGACGAAAAGAAAGGAAGTAATTGACGTAAAAAGAAAGGGCCATTTTTCAAGCACGAATTGACTCCCAGGGGGGGAGGCACAATTCTTACCTGTCTCTGTCAAAACAAAACAAAATAAAACAAAACACCAAAGGGGCGCCTGGGTGGCGCAGTCGGTTAAGCGTCCGACTTCAGCTCAGGTCACGATCTGGCGGTCCGTGAGTTCGAGCCCCGCATCAGGCTCTGGGCTGATGGCTCAGAGCCTGGAGCCTGTTTCCGATTCTGTGTCTCCTCTCTCTCTGCCCCTCCCCCGTTCATGCTCTGTCTCTCTCTGTCCCAAAAATAAATAAAAACGTTAAAAAAAATTAAAAAAAACAAAACAAAACAAAACACCAAAGATTCTTCTACTCTAATTGCTAAGGCACCAGTAACAAAATCGGAGAGCGGACATTTGGTGAGCATGAGCTGGCATGACTGAATACGAAGCAAGAAGGATGTGGTATTTTGAAAGCACTCCTGGTCTGCGAATTAGGGGAGGGGGTCACTCCAGATAGAAAGGGAGAAACCAGTGAAAACCCATCATCAAAATACGTTTTTTAATTAAAGCTCAAGATGGGAGACAGTCACTGGATGAATCTCCCTAAAGGAAAAAAAAAAAAAAATTCTCCAGGTCACTTATCTACCTAAAAGTCTTCAATATTCCCCACCGCCTACAGGTAAGAGTCAAAAGCCTTCGGGGTAATGCAGCCCCCACCTACCTTTCCAATCATGTCTCACCATCAGGGAATGTCTGCTCCTGCCAGCCTGGCCTCCTTATTTGTTCCCGGGAGGAACAGACCATGCTCATTTCAGCTTGGTGTCCCCAGGGCCCATCACAGTACCTGGCACACAGCAGTCGCTGGGTAAAGGTTTGCTGATTTGACAACAACGGGAAAACATTCGGGCCTGTGCTCTGCACCCGCTCCTGGAAAGCCCCTTCCCCACCCGTCTGGTAAAAGCCTAGGCCTCTCCAAAGGCTCGCTCAACACCCTCCGCCTCTTCTCAACACGAGCATGAGGGGGTCGGGCCTGCCGTTCTCCTCTCCTGCTTGCAAGCCCCACAGCATCCAATCACTTCGGACCTCTCCAGCTATTTACGCATCTCCTGTTCCTGTGTTTCATCGGCCCCACTGACCCAGGAGTTTCTGGAGGAAGGCAGGGCTTTTTGAAGCAATGAGAAGCAGTGGAAAGGTCATCGACCTGTGGCCAGGCAGACCTAGTTATTAGAGTTTGGGAAAACTTTATGTAAATAAACACTTAGAACAGTGCCTGCAACAGAGCATGCACTTATCATTGGTCATTTCTTGGAACCTCAGTTCTCTTGCTTATGAAACGGGATTAATAATTGGGGCACCTGGGTGGCTCAGTCGGTAAAGCGTCCGACTTCTCAGGTCACGATCTCACGGTCCAGGAGTTTGAGCCCCCGCTTCGGGCTCTGTGCTGACAGCTCGGAGCCTGGAGCCTGCTTCAGAGTCTGTGTCTCCCTCTCTCTCTGCCCTCCCCAACTCACGCTGTCTCTCTTGGTCTCTCTCAAAAATAAATAAACATTAAAAAAAATTTTTTAATAGGATTAATAATAAATCTTCTGGTGCCCCTGGCTGGATCAGTCAGCAGAGCATCAACTCTTGATCTTGAGATCGTGAGTTCAAGCCTCACATATTAGGTATAGAGCTTACTTAAAAATTAATAACAATAAATCTTCTGTCAGGTGGGTCTTACGAAGATCAGGAATAATGTCTGAAAAGTCTCTAGGACCTTCCTTAGCCACTCACTAGCCATATGGCAGGCTATTCTCCCAAAGCCTCGGGCTGGGTGCGGAGAGGATGCTACATACGTTTATGGAATGAGCTGAATGAACAGAGACATAGCATCAATTCAGTATCAATTCAGATATGAAGGGAAACCTTTTCAGTCATTCATTCAACAGCTCTTTAAGGGCTTGTCAGTATGTATCAGGCTTTGTTCTAGGTGCTAGGACGCAACAGTAAAAATAGTCCTGACCTGTGAAATATACATTCTAAATTTTTTTTTTTTAATGTTTATTTATTTTTGAGAGAGACAGAGACAGAACGCAAGTGGGTTAGGGGCAGAGAGAAAGAGGGAGACAGAGTCCGAAGCAGCTCCAGGCTCCGAGCTGTCAGCCCAGAGCACGACGCAGGGCTTGAACTCACGAGCTGTGAGATCATGACCTGAGCCCAAGTCGGACGCTCAACCGACTGAGCCACCCAGGTGCCACCCCCCCCTTTTATTTTAATTTTTTTTTTTATGTTTATTTATTTTTGAGAGAGACAGAGACAGGATGCGAGTGGGTTAGGGGCAGAGAGAAAGAGGGAGACAAAGTCCGAAGCAGCTCCAGGCTCCGAGCTGTCAGCCCAGAGCCCGACGCAGGGCTTGAACTCACGAGCTGTGAGATCATGACCTGAGCCCAAGTCGGACGCTCAACCGACTGAGCCACCCAGGTGCCACCCCCCCCTTTTATTTTAATTTTTTTTTTTATGTTTATTTATTTTTGAGAGAGACAGAGACAGGATGCGAGTGGGTTAGGGGCAGAGAGAGGGAGACACAGTGAAATTTACGTCCTACAAGGAAGGGCAGATAAAAAACAGAGGGTGAGACAGAGAAATACAAGCTTATATGGTATTAAGTGCTATGAAGAAGAGAAAAAGAGGTGGCATTTAGCAGAGACAGGAATCTTTCGGACATCCAGACATCGGGAACCTGTGAGATGTCTTCCCCCTTAGGCAGACTCCCACAGTCTTTCCAGGGGTCAGCCTCTAGTGACTGGAGACCCAACGCCAGCCAAGGGGCTGTGGCCTGGCTCCCAGGGACCCTCTCAACTCACACCGAGCTACAGACACCTCTGAACCAATGATTACAAACTTATTTTTATAAGACTGTATTGGCCACTGAAGCCCCACGTGGAAATAAACAGGTCATAACCATACCGCTACTGGTCTGTTCCCCAGAAAGTTCAGATCACTGTTCTCTCCAAATAGGTAACCTTCGGGGTGCGTGGAGTCAAACTTCTCTCCTCCCATAATGAAGTGGCTGGCAAAATAGCTTCCTAGACAGGGAGACACAGAGACATCAAACAGAAACCAGTCAAACTAAACCAGGTAAAAAAAACTGACTCGAAAAAACGTTAATCCTTCCAACAAATAATCAGTGCAACAGTTAATAACTGTTAGGGATTTCCTCTTGATTTGGGACAATGGCACAAAGTACGCCAAACCATAGCAGCGAAAACCCAAGCTACCAACCATAAATAGATGAATTTTCCTTTTAATGTTGTTAATCGAATCCTTATTATGACCTGTCTGTAATACCATCAGCCAAAAGACCAGAAGGCCCCACAATGCACATTAATGAACACATGTACGTATTTTGTCCCTGTTTTTTTCCCTTAAACTTGAAGTGGTTATTTTCTATCCCCTGTATATTCAGGGATCTTAACTATAGGTACCAGCATGTATACACACACACACATTTCTCTGCCTGGATCTTCCTAAGCCAGTTCATACCTAAACACACACGTCTCAGTACCTGCCCACTGCTACATATGTAATTCCATAACCCTCTACAATGAAGGCTCTTTCCTTTTCACATTTGCTTCAAAATGGTTGTTGTTGTTGTTTTTATTGAGAGAGAGAGAGAGAGAGAGAGAGAGAGAGAGAGGACACATAAAGGCGGAGACAGAGAGGAAGAGAGAGAGAGAGAGGGAGAAGCAGGGCTCGTGCCCATCCCACGTGGGATTCGAACTCACTCACTGTGAGATCATGACCTGAGCCAAAGTCACATGCTTAACCGACTGAGCCACCCAAGTGCCCCAAGATGATTATTAAAATGAATTTATATAATACAACTGTCCTTGGGGGCACCTGCGTGGCTCAGGCGGGTAAGTGTCCGACTCTCGATTTCGGTTGAGATCATGATCTTGCAGTTCATGGGACTGCGTCAGGCTCTAAGCTGACAGCACAGAGCCTGCTTGGGATTCTCTCTCACCCCCCCTCCCTGCCCCTCCCCTGCTCTTGCACTCACACTCTTACTCTCTCTCAAAATAAATAAATAAACATTTTTTTAAAACATAGCTGTCCTTGGGGCTCCTGGGGGGCTCAGTCGGTTGAGCGTCCGACTTCAGCTCAGGTCATGATCTCACACTCCATGAGTTCGAGCCCCACACAGGGCTCCGTGCTGACAGCTCAAGAGCCTGGAGCCCACTTCAGATTCTGTGTCTCCCCCTCTCTCTGCCCCTCCCCTTCTCATGCTCTGTCTCTCTCTGTCTCAAAAATAAATAAAAACATTTTAAAAAAATGAAAAAAAAATATATAGCTGTCATTGACTTTACCTACCAATTACCACACAGATTATGGAGTTCGACAGGACAATAGTTTAGAACTATGAAAAGACACATGTGCGCACACACACACACACAAAACACACACCCTCAGTCCCAAATTCACTAACAGTGTGAATGGCCAGGGTTTCAGAGACATCAGTCATGTCTTGGCCCCACCTTGACTCACGAGGAAGCAGGGATATTTTTAACACTACAGTAACTAGAGGCAATCAGTACTCAGGGGTCAGAATCCCCATCTGCCTCATCCAGACAAACTGAGGAACTGTACCAGGACGTGAGGGCACTGATAAGTCACCAAGGGAGGCTTAGGTAACACTGCAAATTCCACCTGGGAATACTTTCCAACCTAGACTTAAATGAATGCCTCTTAACATAAATTTCTTTTTTTTTTTTTAAGTTTATTTATTTTGAGAGAGAGGGAAAGTGGGAGGGAGGAGCGGGGCGGGAGAATCCTAAGCAGGCTCCGCGCACTGTCAGCGAGGAGCCCGATGTGGGGCTTGAACTCACAAACCGTGAGATCACACCCTGAGCTAAAATCAAGAGTTGGACGCTTAACCGATTGAGCCAGGCAGGCACCCCAACCCAAATTTCCATAATCTAATTATCCCATGAAGATAAGCCATCCGAAGGAAAGGATTTATCCCCCAACACGCCTTCTCACTGCTCTCCTCACGTACCCCAATTCCTGGATGAATTCAAAAAACGTATGAAATGGTGAGAGGCTTCGTCGTTATCTGTCACACAGCAAGAGTACAGATACATTTTCTAAACCAGTTTCAATTTTAGTATAGATACATTTTCTAAACCAGTTTCAATTTTTGTCGAAGGTTTATAGCACACTAAACACAGTGAGATTCAGCACTTTCAGCTGTGAAAAAGCCATAGGAAGGAAGACAGAGAAGCAAATTCCAACAGAAAAACTGAACCACACGTTCATTCACGGGTGTTCTTCCCATGCAGCTTTACAAACACTTATTACACGAGGCAATGTGGATAAAAATCACTCACCACAAAGTGAGGCGATTCTTTAATTGAACAACAAGTAGGAAAACATTATTTGAGAGAAAAAGCGGCCAAAATCAAAGCATCACTGAGGAACTCGCGAGAGTTACCCACCCAAACCGAAAAATACAAAGTGTATGTATCTGCGGTGACAGTGCAATTCATCATTTGGGAAAGCTTAATTATCAATTATTTATGTCTCGCACTTGCAAGCCCTATTTTCCAAGTGCATAATTTATAGAGGGGGGAGGTGCCGAGTTGCCCTAAGTAGAAGCTGCCTTCTCAAACAGTGGAAGTCATTTGTTGTTGAACCTTTAGCAAAATATATTTTCTATACGTTAGAGACTATATAGTTATCATCCATTCGCTGACATTTTAGAAGTTAAAGATTTTGGGGCGCCTGGCTGGCTCGATCGGTGGAGTGTGCGAGTCTTGATCTCTGGTCAGGAGTTCGAACCCCACGTTGGGGAAAGAAATGACTTAAATAAATAAATACCATAAGATAAATAAAAAGTTAAAGGTTTCACGCTGAGGGGATGGCTTGCCCAAGTCATGAATAAAGAATGGAGAGAGGAAGGTTTGGTGTCTGAACTGTACTGTTGAGTTCAGTATGGGACACGCTGAGTTTCCAGTACCTGTGAACAGTCAGGTGAGGGATGTAGGGACAAAGAGATCCAGATAACCAACTTACCGATGGTAGTGATTATCCTAGCAAGAGAAGAGCACTGATGTCTTGGGGGGTAAAGGGCTAAAGATGGTGACAGTGTTCTTTTTTTTTTTTTTTTTGCCATAACATTAAAAGAGAAGAAATTACCAAGAAAGTAGGGTACAGCTAGCTGTACCTTTGCCTTACATTAAAAAT
Organism: Prionailurus bengalensis; assembly: GCF_016509475.1. Classification (NCBI taxonomy): domain Eukaryota; kingdom Metazoa; phylum Chordata; class Mammalia; order Carnivora; family Felidae; genus Prionailurus; species Prionailurus bengalensis. The sequence goes on from NC_057347.1 coordinate 55,825,781, forward strand.
CAAGAGCACAAATACACACAGATTTAACATTAGGGTCAATATATCACAGGTGAAAAAAGGACTTCTGCGTTTCAGTAGAAGAGTCGATGTAAAGTTCCTTTAAAAAGATGATCTCCGGGGGCGCCTGGGTGGCTCAGTGAATTGAGTGTCCGACTCTCGGTTTTGGCTCAGGTCATGATCTCACAGTTTGTGGGACTGAGCCCCGCACTGGACTCTGTGCTGACAGTACTCTCTCCCTCTCTGCTCCTCCCCCCAACCCGTGTGCATACATACGCGTGCGCGCTTTCTCTCTCTCAAAAATAAATAAACTTAAAAAAAAAAAAGATGATCTCCCTTGGTGCACTTAACATACAAATAGCTTCTCTGTTAAAAAATAATAATAATAAGCTTAAAGCAACCAAAACTTTGCTCGTTCCTTTCTTTCAAACGGACCCCTGTAATAACTTGCCCTAATTAGACTGGCAAGAAAGAGCAAATCTGCCTCTGCGGCCTGGATAAAGCTTTCTGTCTGTGTGCCCAGCTGTCTAAAGGGACAGATCAGCGCACAGTCATGTGCCGCTACCGCATCAGCAGACGGTAACGCCGAACACACTAACGGTCTCTGAAAACGATGCCTTTTGGCATATTTGTGCACAGTTTCACTTTTCAGCATGAACTACACTCTAAAATCAGAAATGGTAGGGGGGAAAGAACTGTACTCAAATACTTTGCCTGTTTGCTAACAGGAACACACATGACTAATGGATAAACTGCAAGCTTTTCATTATGAGTTAGCTAGAATTTCTTAATCAGAATTCGTATTCAAATTCTTTGTGGGCTTGAAGAAGGTATATCTTGTGGTAATCATTTTACGAGACAGACGGGTGTCATCTCATCGCTTTGTACACCTTAAACTTATACGACGTTTTATGTCAATTATGTCTCAGTAAAGGGGGAAAAAGAAGACACATCATACACGGATCTCCAACATTATATTTAAAACACAGCACGAGTGGGAGGGAGAAGGGGGAAATGGTGTTTAATGGGTATAGAGTTTCTGTTTTGTAAGAAGAAAAAGTTCTAGAGATCTTAACACTACTGAATTGTACACTTGAAAGTGGTTGAGATAATAAATTTAACGCTACATGATTTTCACTACAGTAAAGAAAAAAAATAATAATAAGGTTTGGTCCAGAATGGCCAACACTAATTCAAGTTCAGGATTAAAGGAAAAAAATATTAAAGAAAAAAAGGCATCCAGGCAAAAAAGTAAAACTATTTCTAAGGGAAGAAAATTACACTAGCACTGTTCCTCCAGATCAGGGCTGTCCAATAAAAATATAACACAAGCCAAAAGTGCAAGCCCCCTACGTAATTTTTAAATTATCTAATAGCCGCATTTTTTAAAAAGCAAAATTAATTTTAATATATTTTATCTATCCCAATATTGGATATCCCAATATCCCAATAGATCCAAAATGTTTTATCAACATGCAAATCAGTGTAAAAATTATTAACAAGCTATTTACATTCTTTTTTTTTTTTAAGTATGGAGTCTTCAAAATCTGGCACATATTTCCTACTGTTTACAGTGCACCTCATTTTGGACTGGCCAGGTTTGGGTTTTTTTAATGTTTATTTATGCGTTTTGAGAGAGTGAACGAACAAGCAGGGGAGGTGCAGAGAGAGGGAGAGAGAGAGAGAGAATTCCAAGCAGGCTCCACACCAGCAGCTGACATGGGGTCGTGAGATGATGACCGGAGCTGAAACCAAGAGTCAGACGCTCAACCAACCGAGTCACTCAGGCGCCCTTGAACTTGCCACATTTCAAGTGTTCTACGGCTACATGAAGCCAGTGGCCGCCACAGTAGAGAGCACAGCTCCAGACACTATTCCTCATCCTCCGATTTAATCTTTGTCACTATCAACACTTTCTGGCTCTACAAAAACTTCAGAGTAATTCCAAAGGAACTTGTATAGTACCGAAGGAATCCTACCCTATCAAAGACAACTTTTGAACCAAGAGCTCAAATCAGTATATTGACTTCAACTGTCCACAAAGAAAAACACAACTATTTGTTCCTTATGTGAAGAAGAGAAAAACCTCAGTTTTTCTGAGAAAACTGGTTTTCTGGTTTTCAGAAAAACCAAAGACAAACACCTCAGTTACAATTCACTATCTTAAACAATTTGCCCAATGAATTTAAGCTATTGGGCCATATTCCGAACATCACAGTGAAATTAAATATTGCTCAATTGATTCCATAATTTACATCTGATCCAATGAGACATTCTGATATATGCCACCAAACTGCTATGAACTATAGCATCACACAATAAAGAACAATTAGACCCACTTCCCATTTTCCTGCAACTCTGTATGCCTTTTATAAGATATATATATATCAAATCATCACATTGTTCACCTTAATCATTATGGGTACCCTATATATTAACAAAAACTCTAATTTAAAAAAAAAGGTGGGGGGGGGGGAGCTGGCTGGCTCAGTCCCTAGAGTATGTGACTCTTGAGTCAGGGTTGTAAATTTGAGCCCACGTTGGGGGTAGAGATTAATGAAAACTAAAATGTAAAAAAATAAAAACTGAGCCCGGGTGGCTCAGTCTGTTAAGTGTCGGACTTCGGCTGAGGTCATGATCTCACAGTTTGGCAATTCAAGCCCCGCATCGGGCTCTGTGCTGACAGCTCAGAGCCTGGAGCCTGTTTAGGATTCTCCCTCTCTCTCTGCTCCTCCCCCACTTGTGCACAATGTCTCTGTCTCTGTCTCTCTCTCAAAAATAAAAAATAAACATTAATAAAAAAGATTTCAAAAAATAAATAAGAACTTTTCTTTCCAAATCCATGAAATTACTGAAATGTCTGCCTACAGAAACCAGGCATAGGAAAAAAACCCCAACTGTTTAGGCCTCTAAGTAATGGCACATTGCAAATCAAAGATTTTAAACTCAAGTCATGGAAACTTTATATTTTACAAAACACACAAAACTCAAAGATGAGCAAGCAAAAAATTTTGATAATTTATGTGGAGTAAATGATAAAGTAAAATGTATTTGGGATTTTAGCCCCTATCTTAGGCTAAGTGGGAGTTTTTACTGCAAGATTTATAAACAATCTTCCCTTCTTTTTGCATTTTGAACAATGTCACATAAAACAACTATTCTGCCTATAAGTGAAAAAATATTAATCTTCAACTTAATGGAGGTGTATGCTTGATTATTGCAAAAAAATGGAATTATATTTAAAAATAACTTTAGGTGCGCCTGGGTGGCTCAAGGTTAAGCATCAGATTTCGACTCAGGTCACGATCTCCCAGTTCATGAGTACAAACTCCTCATCCGGCTCTCTACTGTCAGTGCAAAGCTGGCTTAAGATCCTCTGTCCTCCTCTCTCTGCCCCTCCCCCATTCTCTCTCTCTCTCTCTCTCTCTCTCTCTCTTTCAAAAATGAATAAACATTTAAAAAAGTAAATAAAGGGTGCCTGGGTGGCTCAGTCAGTTAAGTGCCCGACTTCGGCTCAGGTCATGATCTCAGGTTTGTGAGTTTGAGCCCCACATCTGGCTCTGTGCTGACAGCTCAGAGCCTGGAGCCTGCTTCGGATTCTGTGTCTCTCTCTGCCCCTCCCCTGCTCGCTCCCTGTCTGTCTCTCTCTCTCAAAAATAAATAAACATTAAAATTAAATAAATAAATAAAATAAAAATAAAAAAGTAAATAAAATAAATTAAAATAACTTTAAAAATAAAATAATAACTTTATACAAAATTTAAATATGAGAAAATTGGGGGCGCCTGGGTGGCGCAGTCGGTTAAGCGTCCGACTTCAGCCAGGTCACGATCTCGCGGTCCGGGAGTTCGAGCCCCGAGTCAGGCTCTGGGCTGACGGCTCGGAGCCTGGAGCCTGTTTCCGATTCTGTGTCTCCCTCTCTCTCTGCCCCTCCCCCGTTCATGCTCTGTCTCTCTCTGTCCCAAAAATAAATAAACGTTGAAAAAAAATTAAAAATAAATAAATAAATAAATAAATAAATAAATAAGAGAAAATTGGCTATAGGAATCCTATTAGGTTTCCATGTATTTGAAAAAGCTTCATCTACACAATATTTAAATAATATACTTTAAGCTTTTGGTCACAAAAATGAAAAAACAGTAACAAAAGTTTTCAAACATCTTAACTATTCGACTCAATTCTTTAAAAAAAATTTTTTTTTTAATGTTTATTTATTTTTGAGAGAGAGAGAGAGAGAGAGAGAGAGAGAGAGATTGTGAGCAGGGGAGGGGCAGAGAGAGAGGGAGACACGGAACCCGAAGCAGGCTCAGGGGTCGGAACTGTCAGCACAGAGCCTGATGCGCTGCGAGCCGTGAGATCATGACCTGAGCCGACTAATGCTGTTCACTCAATTCTAATGCACAGCACTACTTTTGTTATTTATGCTTTTATTCACTTAAAAAATTTCAAAGGGCACCTGGCTGGCTTAGTAGGTGGAACGCAGTGACTCTGGATCTTGGGGTTAGGAGTTCGAGCTCCATGTTTGGTGTAGAGATTACTTAAAATAAAGCCTTTTTATTTTTTTTATTATTTTTTTTTTAATTTTTTTTTCAACGTTTATTTATTTTTGGGACAGAGAGAGACAGAGCATGAACGGGGGAGGGGCAGAGAGAGAGGGAGACACAGAATCGGAAACAGGCTCTAGGCTCCGAGCCGTCAGCCCAGAGCCCGACGCGGGGCTCGAACTCCCGGACCGCGAGATCGTGACCTGGCTGAAGTTGGACGCTTAACCGACTGCGCCACCCAGGCGCCCCTAAATAAAGCCTTTTTAAAAATTACACAAATAAAACATATCCTTTGCAAAAATAAAAAACAAAAATACACAGAAGCGCGTAATTTAAAAAGTGATAATCCAACCCGATTATCCGTTCTGTGAGATGTAACTCTATTAAGAATTGGTTTGTGGCCTTCCAGGTTTTCCTACACAGATATAAACACATTCGGATTTTCTGTTTTACTTTGTCTTTTAATTTAATTGGAATATACACATATCGATCTGCAAGGGTTTTTTTTGTTTTTTGGGGTTTTTTTGCCTATCGCACTCTATGCATCTTTCCATGTCTGCCACTCGTGGGGCGCCTGGGTGGCTCAGTCGGTTAAGTGTCCGACTTCAGCTTAGGCCATGATCTTGCGGTTTGTGAGTTCGAGCCCCGCATCGGGCTCTGTGCTGATGGCTCAGAGCCTGGAGCCTGCTTCGGATTCTGTGTCTCTCTCTCTCTCTCTGCCCCTCCCATGTTCATGCTCTGTCTCTCTGTGTCTCTCAATAATAAATAAACGTTAAAAAAAAATTTTTTTTAAATCAAACTCATTATTATTATGACCACATAATACCTCATAATAACCTCAATGTAACAACCCCATATCGAGGACTCACTCTATACCAGCACAGTACTAACAAGTACCACATAGGTTATTCCTCACAACAACCATATAAGGTAGGCGGTACAAATTTTTTTATTTTGCAGAAGAGATGGTAAATGCACAGACAGGGTAAGTAATTTGTCCAGGATCACACAGCTAGTAAGAGGCAGTGTCAGGTCCCAAACCCAGCTATTTTTGTTACAGAGTTCCTATGTGTACTCTTAACCATTGTACTGTATTCCCATTGAATGCCCAGATTTAATGAACTGGTTCCCTACTGATAAACATTCCCTACTTTCTAGTTTACATTGTTTGCATGCTTTTTTTTCCCCTCCTGGGTATTGTTGTTGTTGCTATTTGATCTGGAATTTGTCCTTATAGACTGTGTGGGATAAGGGGTTAGTCTTTTTTTTTTTTTTTTTTCCAAACGGGAAGCTTTACTAACACCATTTATTGAATATTCCATTACCCCCACTAAACTGAAAATCTATTTTTATCATGCTATATATACATACCTAGCTCCAGACTCTATTCTATTCTGAATGAGCACAATGAAGTGTTTTTGTTTGAGTACAATATAGTTTTGTTTTGTTTTTTAGTAGGCTCCATGCCCAACGTGGGGCCCAAACTCACAACCCTGAGATTCAGAGTCACATACTCTACTGACGGAGCAGGCCAGATGCCCCTGAGTACAATACAGTTTTAACAACTGTAGCTTTCCAATATTTAGAGCAAGGCGCACATCGACAGAGCCAAGCCTTCCCCCCATTTTCAAGGTACCAAACCTGCCTCTTCCACTTTGCGACATCCCCTCAAAATCCTTCAGCGTCACAAAAGCTTCACCACCTCGGGGTGCCGGGGTGGCTCAGTGGGTTAATCATGTAACTCTTAACTTTGAGTCAGATCACGATCTCACAGTTCTTGAGTCTGAGCCCCACGTCTGGCTCTGTGCTGACAGTGCAGAGCCTACTTGGGATTCTCTCTCTCTCCCCCTCTCTCTCAAAATCAATCAATAAAAAAATCCTTAAAGAAAAAAACAAAAACAAAAAGCCAAAGTTTCAACACCTTCCAACTTCCCTATATTTCTATCCATACGTTCTTCCGATCTCAAGAAGGTAGCGCTTTCCCCATTCCAAGGTTAACTTTTCCGCTTGAGTTCCCATTCCCAACTGCCTCTCCCTCCTCGAGACCTCATCAGCAACCTCCCTCTTTCTCAATATTGCTATTCCTCTGTCCACCATCTTTTTACTTGCCTTGCGCTGAAAGCATATTCTGGTCTCCCCAACTTAAAAAGCAAATACAAAAAGAGTTTCACCTGCCATGCCTTAAAATCCGCCCCCTGGGCCCCCATCCCTCATTCCCGCCTGCTCCCACCCATGGCCAGTAACTCCGCAGCTCTTCCAGTGGTTTCCGCCGCTCTGAATTCTCCCCTGCAACACCAGCGGGCCAAGTCTGTTCTCACACTTCCTTCACCCTTATGAGCGCTCAGAAGACTCCCACACTCATTTCTGAGGCTCCTTGTCCCTTGGCTCCCCAAACCCTCCCGGTCCTGAATCTCTTCTTACCTACCACTTGTTCCACGCTTTTGTGCAGCCCACAAACGCGGAAGTGTCTCTAAGAGCTCAGGTCCCTCCTTTCCTTTCATTCTTTCTCCCTCTCTCTTCCTCATAGAATCAAAGCAGAGGCTCTGACTTAAGGCACACGTGAATTTGCTCCTGGTGCCACCTCCTACCACTGTATGACCTAGGACAACTCATTTAACTTTTTTGAGCTGCGGTTTCTTTATTTGTAAAACGGATAGTAACACCTCTTTCAAAGGACTGTTGTCAGGCCCAGGGAGCAATCAATACACACCGGCTCCTCCTTTCCCATAACTCGACTCCCAAACATTTTCTTCTGATCCTTCTTTGGAGTTTCAGCCCAAATCTTTAACCACCTGCTGCATCTTTTCATCCGGGTAACCCCTCTTTGCTTCAAGTTCACCTTTATTGCCGGGAGGAGGGGGAATAAAGAGCATTTTATCTCAAGAGCTGTCAGCACAACTCCTCTGGGTGAAGGCATAATCTTTTTTTTTTTTTTTTGGAATATACCTTAATGAGCTTCTGAGAAGGAAGAACAACACACCAAGGGTCCATGTCCTTTTGTTACTGGTTGCAACTCAAACTGTCTTGTAACTTTTCTTCTCAGGAGAAAGGGTGAGAAGAAGAGTCAAAAAGGCAGAGAAATGACAGGATGAGAAAGGCTGGGGCTGGGGAACCTAAGAGCCAGTAAAACTCCGTAGCTGAAGTTCAGTTTAGGGCGATGCTGCTTGCTACTCCTTTGTATTTCTGCAATGTAAACCCCAACTTCATTGCCCTCCACAGACCTTTAGCAGAATCTATACTTTGTTGGGGGGTTTTTATGTTTATTAATTTATCTTTGAGAGAGAGAGAGCGAGTGCTCGTGAGCACAAACATGCATGTGAGCAGGGGAGGGGCAGAGAGGAGCGAAAATCCCAAGCAGCAACAAGTTGCCAGCGCAGAGCCTGACTCGGGAGGGATCGATCCCACACGACCCGGGAGATCATGACCTGAGCAGAGACAAAGGGTCCGGTGCTTAACCGACTGAGCCACCCAGGCGCCCCAGAATCTACGCTTTCAGGGTTTTCTGTGAATGGAATTTTTTTGGAGAAACTGAAGAATGGACCGAAGTCACATTTACTGTGGGGCAAAGACAGCAAGCTGGAGCTCAGGAGCCAACATGACTATACCACGGGACATGCAGGAATTCGCAGAAATCTTGGAAGTGGCATTAGAAGTCTACACTCTATGATTTGGGGGGATTGGGGGGGGGTTCTAATTCTTCTAGATTCTAAGGGGCAGTAAAGCCCTGGATGACATTTGGAACTCACTTTAAAATTCTTTTTTTATTTTTCATTTTTGAGAGAGACAGAGAGGCAGAGAGAAAGGGAGACACAGAATCCAAAGCAGGCTCCAGGGGCTCGAACTCATATCATGACGTGAGCTGAAGTTGGACATCTAACCGACTGAGCCACCCAGGCGGCCCGTTTGGGACTCACTTGAAAAGCAGTTTCTTCCCCAGATTCTCAATTTCCGTCAATGGTGCTCACTTCTCTGGTCACCCAGCCTAAAAATGTCATAGTCATCAAAACCACAAAAACACTCAACGTGTGCTTTGTGCCAAGCATCCTTGTCAAGACCTCAGCCCTTTCCAAGTTCGGTTACAGTGGATTATCAGGTTATACTTCCCTAGCAAATCTCCATGCTTCTAGGTCTTTTTCTCCCTACAACCTATACCTCTAAGAGATAAATCTTCCTAAGAACATCACCTGGTTCCTCTCTCTTTTGGCTCCTACCCACCTCCCAAATTTTATTTCACGCTATCTTTCTACTAGAATTTCCTGCCTCAACCAACTTACCTATTCGCTATTCTCTAAATCCATCAAGAATACTGGCAAGTACACCTGAAACTGATACAACACTAGATGTTAACTGACATTAAAATAAAAACTTATAAAGGCCAAAACAAAACAAAACAAAAACAAAGCACACCAGCAAACTTCCAGGCCATTACTAATACTATTCTCCCTCTTGGGCTATTTGAGCGTTCTACCCTGCCTTCGATGTGTTCGGAACCATTGCTTTCTAGAACTCTACCCTTACTGATCAAGCTCTTTTCTGTATTTTACTCACTTGGCAGAAACCCCTGTGTAGTTACTTTTAACAGCTTTACTGAGGTATACTATACATCACATAAAATTCACCCATCATGGGGCACCTGGGTGGCTCAGTCGGTTAAGCGTCCGACTTCGGCTCAGGTCATGATCTCACGGTTCGTGGGTTCGAGCCCCGGGTCGGGCTCTGTGCTGACGGCTCGGAGCCTGGAGCCTCCTTCGGATTCTGTGTCTCCTTCTCTCTCTGCCCCTCCCCAATTTGTGCCCTGTCTCTATCAAAAATAAATAAATGGAAAAAATAATTTTTTTTTTAATTCACCCATCATACATTTTAATGACTTTGGTAACTATCACCACCATCCACTTGAAAACATTTCCACCACCCCCAAAATGTTCCCTCGTGCCCGTTTACAACGAATTCCCACTCCCTTCCCCGGGCTTAGGCAAACACTGCTGTTTTCTAGCTCTATAAATTTGCCTTTTCTAGCCATTTCGTATAAATGGACTCACACAATATACAGTCTTAAATCTGGTTTCTAGCACTTAGCACAATGTTTTCGAGGTTAATCCGTGTAGTGCAGCATATATCACTAGTTCATTCCTTTAAATCGCTGAATAGCATTTCATTGTATGAATTTACCTCATTTTATTAATCCATTCACCAGCTGATGAACATTTGGATTACTTCCCATTTCTTGCCTATTCATAGATACAATGCTGCTATGGACATGCACATACGTGTCTGTGTGTGAATCTTCTGGACACATTCGTTGAGAGTGGAATTCTAGATCATAAGGTAACTTTATGTTTAATTTTTTTTTTTTCAACGTTTATTTATTTTTGGGACAGAGAGAGACAGAGTATGAACGGGGGAGGGGCAGAGAGAGAGGGAGACACAGAATCGGAAACAGGCTCCAGGCTCTGAGCCATCAGCCCAGAGCCTGACGCGGGGCTCGAACTCACGGGCCGCGAGATCGTGACCTGGCTGAAGTCGGACGCTTAACCGACTGCGCCACCCAGGCGCCCCAATGTGTTTAATTTTTTAAGACACTCCCAAACTCTTCCAAAGTGGCTGCTACCATGTTACATTCCTTTCAGAGACGTACTAGGATTCCATTTCCATGCATTCCCACTAGCACTTGAGATCTTTTTCTTTTTTTTGACATCGTCTTTCTTATTGTAGCTCTCCTAGTGGTTGTGAACTGCTATCTCCTTGTGGTGTTTGTTTGTTTGTTTGTTTGTTTATTTATTTTTGAGAAAGAGACAGAGAAAATGAGTGGAGGAGCGGCAGAGAGAGAGGGAAAGAGAGAATCCCAAGCAGGCTCCGCACTGTCAGCACGGAGCCCAATGTGAGGCTTGAACTCACAAACCTTGAGATCATGACTTGAGCGGAAAGCAAGAGTCAGAGGCTTAATCGGTTGAGCCACCCAGGTGCCCCTCATTGTGGTTTTGACTGTATTTTCCTAACGACTACTGGTAGTGAGCATCATTCTATGGGTTTATTTGCCATTCCTTTATCTTCTTTGGGGACATACCTATTCAACTCATTTGTCCATTTTTAAATTGGGTTGTCTTAACACTGTTGTTAGGGACGCCTGGATGGCTCGGTTGGTTGAGTGTATGACTCCAGCTCAGGTCATGATCTCACCGTTTGTGAGTTGGAGACCCGCATCAGTCTCTGTGCTGACGGCTTGGAGCCTGGAGCCTGTTTCAGGTTCTGTGTCTCCCTCTCTCTCCATCCCTCCCTCACCCACGCTCTGTCTCTCTCAAAAATAAACATTATAAATAAACAAACAAACAAACAAACAAACAAACAAATAAAGACTGAGTTGTTAAAGTTCTTGGTATATTCTAGATGCAAATCCTTTATCCATGTGTTTTGCAAATATTTTCATTCAGAAGATGGCTTGTCTTTTCATCTATCTTAATGTTTTCTGAAACAGAAACATGTTTAATTTTGGAGAAATCCAATTTATCAGTTTTTTCTCTTCTGGATAGTGTTTTTGGTGCTGTATCAAAGAACTCTTTCCCTAATCTGAGTCAAATAAATAATCTCTCCTGTATCTAGATCTTCTTTTAGGGGTTTTACAGCTTTAGTTCTTACATTTAGGTCCATTTTTTTAAACAGCTTTATTGACACATAATTCATACACCTTACAATTCACCTATTTAAAGTACACTATCCAGTGGCTTTTTAGTATATTCACAGAGTTATGCAACTATTCACCATGATCGTATTAGTGGACATTTTCACGATACCAAAAAGAAACCCATTAGCAGTCACTCCCCATTTTCCCCTCCCCCAGTCACTGACACTCACTAATCTACTTTCTGTCTCAATGGATTTGTCTTTTGCAGACATTACGAATAAATGGGATTATTCGATGTATACCATTTTGCACCTGGCTTTTCACTTAACATGAATGTTTTCAAGGTTCATCATGGTGTAGCAAATACCCTGTTATTGCCAAATAAAGTCCCATTGTGTGGACTTGTCACATGTTATCAGTTGTTCCATTTGCCAGTTGACGGACATTTGGGTTATTTCCACCTTTTAGCTATTACGAAAAATGCTGTCACAAACATTCATGTACATATTTTGGTGTGGATTTTCCCCATTTTTCTTGGGCATATATATACCTACGAATGGAATTGCCGAGTCATTTAAGGAACTGTCAAACCGTTTTCCAAAGCAACTGTGCTATTTTACATTTCTACCAGGAGGGTACCAGAATTTTAATTTCTCTACATCCTCACCAACACTTATTATTTCTTATATTGATTATAGCCACCCTAGTGGTTGTGAAGTGGTATCTAACTGTAGCTTTGATTTGCATTTCCCTAATGGCTAATGATGCTGTTTTCATGTGCTTATTTTCCATTTATGTATCCTTTTTTGGAGGAATGTCTATCAAGACCTTTGTTGCTTTTTTAAGGTTTGTCTTTTTCTTTTTTTCTGATTTTTTTTAATGTTTTATTTATTTTTGAGAGAGAGACAGAGCATGAGCAGGGGAGGGGCAGGGGAGAGGGAGACAGAATCCACAAAGCAGGCTCCAGGCTCTGAGCTGTCAGCACAGAGCCTGACATGGGGCTTGAGCTCACAAACCGCGAGATCATGACCTGAGCCAAAGTCAGAATGCTTAACCAACTGAGCCACCCAGGCGCCCCAGGTTCTTTTTCTTATTGAATTGTACAAGTTCTTTATATATTCTTGATACAAATCCCTTAACATATATATGAATTGCAAATATTTTCTCCCATTCTGTGACTTGTGTCTTCATTCTATGATCCATTCTGAGTTAATTTTTGGTGAGGTAAGAAAGAGTTTAAGTTTATTGTTACTATTATTTTTTGCTTGTCATTATCCAAATGTCCCAGCACCATTTGTTGAAAAAAACTATTCTTTTCCTGTTGATAGGTCTTGGTACTTTTGTCAAAATCAACTGACCATGAACATAAGGTTTTATTTCTGCCTTAAAATTCTGTTCCATTGATCTATTATGACTTTTGTTGTGCCAATACCACACTGTGGTTTTATAGTAATTTTTTAAATTGGGTAGTGCAAGTCCTTTAACTTCGTTAGTCTCTTTCTTTCTCTTTCTCTCTTTCTCTCTCTCTCTCTCCCTCCCTCCCTCCCTTCCTCTCTTCCTCCCTTCCTTTTTTAAAGATTTTTCAGGGCACCTGGGTGGCTCAGTTGGTTGAGCATCCAACTCTTGATTTTGGCTCAGGTCATGATCCCAGAGTCATGGGATCGAGCCCTGCATCAGGCTCTGTGCTGAGTGTAGAGTCTACTTAAGACTCTATGTCTCCCTCTGTCTCTGCCCCTACTCCACTCGTGCTCGGCCTCCCTCTATCTCTCAAAAAGAAATGTTAAACAAAAAAAATTAAAAAGAGAAAAAGAATCAGTTGGTCAATTTCTTTAGAAAAAGTTTGTTGGGAATTTGACTAAATTTTTAGATCAATTTGGAGAATATTGGCATCTTGACAATACTGAGTTTTCCAACATGAAGTGTTTAATTACTTAGATCTATTAAAACTTCTTTAGTTAAAGCATCAATCTCGGTAACATTGTAGAATTTTCAGTGTACAACTTTTATACTTTTTTTTTAAAGTTTATTTATTTATTTTGAGCCACAGTGTGTGCAAAAGCACAAGAGTGAGCAGGGGAGGGGCAGAGAGGGAGAGAGAATTCCAAGCAAGCTCTGCACTGCCAGCACAGAGCCTGAACCAGGGCTCAAACTCATGAAACCCTGAGATTATAACCTGAACCAAAACCAAGAGTCAGACACTTAACTGAATGAGCCACCCAGAAACTCGAGGATGAATTGCTTTCTTTCTTTCTTTAAAAAAAAAATTTTTTTTTTAATGTTTATTTATTTTTGAGAGAGAGACGGAGTGCAAGATGGGCAGAGGCAGAGAGAGAGGCACAGAATCTAAAGCAGGCTCCAGGCTCTAAGCTGTCAGCACAGAGCCTGATGCTGGGCTCAAACCCACAAACCACAAGATCAGGACCTGAGCCAAAATCCGACACTCAACCAACTGAGCCAGCCAGGTGCCCCAGCTTTCTTAATTTCATTTTCAGATTATTCCTTGTGTGTAAAAATGCAATTGATTTTTATATATTGATCTTGTATGTATAATCTTCCTAACTCATTTATTGATTGTAGTAGTGTTGTGTGTGTGTGTGTAATCCTTGGTACTTTCTCATACAGGATCGTGTCACCTGTGAACAGAGTTTTACTTCTTCCTTTACACTCTGGGTGCCTTAAAAAAATTTTTTTTTAATATGTACCTGTGTTTATTTTGCCGTACTAGTCCGAATCTCCAATCAACACTAAATGACAAAAGCAGACATCCTTGCCTTGTTCCTGATCTTAGCAGGAAAGCATTCTGTATTTCATCATTAAGTATGATATGAGCTGCGGGCTTTTCAGAGATGCCCTTTATCAAATCGAGGAAGTTCCCTTCTATTCCCAGTTGGCTGAGTGTTCCTCATCTTGAAAAGGTTGGATTTGTCGCGTTTTATCTCCATTTATTGAAATAATCATGTAGTTTTTATTTTTTATTCTACTAATGTGATATATTAACATTAACTGATTTTCAGATATTAAACTAACCCTGCATTCCTGGGATATACCTCAGTTGGTGACGGTAGTCTGTATTCTTACTTACCTCTGTATGCCTGCATTCCACTTCTGACACTAGATTATAAGCACTGAAATTCTAGAAGATGCATAATTTTTAAATAATGATTTCTAAAGGTTATAACTTTTAGATTTTTTTTTTTTTTTTTAAATAGGTTTTGGGGCACCTGGGTGGCTCAGTCAGTTAAGCCTCCAACTCTTAGTTTTCAGAGGCTTGGTTTCGGGTCAGGTCATGATCTTGCAGTCTGTGAGTTCGAGCCACATCTGCACTGTCAGCACAGAGCCTGCTTGGGATTCTCTCTCTCTTCTTCTCTCTGACCCTTCCCTGCTCATGCTCACTCTCGCTCTCTCTCTCAAAATAAATAAATAAACTTAAAGAAAAAATTTTTTTAAAAAAGAGGTTTTCACAGCACAAGTACTCTTTCATCAACTAAAACCTCGAGCTTAGCACCTACTTCACAAGAATAATTAGTTAAAATAGGAAGCCACTATAGTTGTAAATTTTATGTGTCTTGGGTGGGCTATCATGCCCAGCTGTTTATCCAAACGTTAATCTAGATGTTGCTGTGATGGTATTTTGTAGATGTAATCAACATTTACAATTAGTTGACTTTAAAGAAAAGAAATTACCTTGATAATGTGGATGGGCCTCATCCAATCAGTGGAGGACTGTAAGAGCAAAAACCGAGGTTCCCCAGAGAAGAAGGAATTCTGTCTTAAGACTGAAAGAGAAATCCTGCCGGAGTTTCCAGTCTGCTAGCTTGCTCTACAGATTTCAGACTCATGACTACATCAATTCCTGTCTGTTTCCAGCTCGCTGACGGGCCTTATAAATTTTAGACTTGCCAGCTCCCACAATCACAGAAGACAATTCCTTAAAATAAAAAGTAAACATAAAAAAATAAATCTTTTTATTTTAAGGAACATACATATATTTTTTAAATATACATATATCTCCTATTGGTCCCGTTTCTTTGGAGAATCCTGACTGATACTGCCACCAAATAGCTTGTGTTGTTAATACTCCCTTCTGTGACCCATATCATGAATTACAAAGTTGATTTGAGAGCTATCCTGCTGCTTGCCAAAGGAATCCAAATCACTGAGCACAAGGATCAGAATCTATATACTGGTGCACAGTACAATGCATGATACATAGCAGGTGCTCAGTAAAGGTACATAAATGGTAATAAACAGAAAGAGAAAACATGCTAAAGAACAAAAGGATACAACCACCATCATATAAGGAAATCAAAGGCCCTAAATCTTAGAACAAAATCAAGAAGTAAAAGAAATCGGTCTGCTTTTAATGAAGTATAAATAAAACAAAAACACTGGAGGTTTCAGGGGCACCTGGGTGGCTCAACTGAGGGTCTGTCTGACTCTTGATTTCAGCTCAGGTCATGATCCTACAGTCGGGGGATTCTCTCCATCTTTCCCTCTGCCCCTCTCTCATACTCTTTCTCTCTATCTCTCAAATAAAAAATAGAAAATTGAAAAAATTAACAATAAATACTGGAGGTTTCAAGAGGAAAATCACTACATTTTAAGTGTTTGAAAAATAATGCTGGCATTTGAACTCTTCACCTTGATGACCATCATTAAATGGAGGAACGTTTAGGTTTTTTATGGTATTCAGTGTATTTACTATGAATTTCAGATTACTTTCTTTTTTTAATGTTTATTGCAGGGGAGGGGCAAAGAGAGAGAGAGCCTATCAGAAGTGGCCTCTATGCTGACAGAGTTCATGACCTGAGCTGAAGTCAGTTGCTTAACCGACTGAGCCACCAGGCACCCCAAGGAACTTACTTAATTTTAAAGTTATCAAACTGTCCCAGAACTGAACAGTTCTTTATTTTGTAGTGAGTTACAGATTTTAAACTCCTTGGCTTCGAAACTAATATTAAATTGATGTTCCTAAAAACTAAGAGAAATTGTTGTAACTATTTCACAGACAAGAGATGTTATCCATGCTTAAAAAACTGCTCTTGGGGCACCTGCGTGGCTCAGTCGGTTGAGCATCTGACTTGATTTTGGCTGAGGTCGGGATCACAGGGTTGTGGGACTGAGCGCTGTTTCTGGTTCCACACTCAGTGTGGAGCCTGCTTGGGATTCTCTCTCTCTCTCTCTCTCTCTCTCTCTCTCTGTCTGCCTCTCCCCTGCCCACACTTGCATGCTCTCTCTCTAGCTCAAAATAAATAAACATTTAAAAAATAAAATCTTTGGGGTGTCTGGGTGGCTCGGTTGGTTAAGCATCTGACTTTGGCTCAGGTCATGATTTCACGGTTTATGGGTTCAAGCCCCACATCCAGCCCTGCACTGACAGCAAGCAGTCTGGAGCCTGCTTCAGATTCTGTGTCTTCCTCTCTCTCTCTGCTCCTCCCCCTCTTGTGCTCTTTCTTTCCAAAATAAATAAATAAACAAACATTAAAAATGTATACAAAATAAATAATAAATAAAATCTCTACAAAAAAAAAGGTTTTAAAAAAAAGGTGCAGAACAGCCTAAATAGCATGTTATGCTTGTATTCGCACAAGAAACTGGAAGAATTCCAAAGAAACCAAAAGTGGTTACACAGGGATGGGAGGAGGTGTATGGGGAGAAACTGGGTGATGACCAGAGCAGTGAGAACAAGACTTTCACTTTATGGCTTTTCATTCTTTTAAACTTTGAATCATGTAACTTAGATTACTTATTCAAAAAATAAATAATTATAAAACAATTTAGGCTATCTCTCTCTAAAAAAAGAAGCCTAATTTTTTAAAGAAACTTCAGTTTCAACATGAAATCAGCTGTTTTCAGTAATTTCTAAAAAAAATTTTTAGGGGCACCTGGGTGCCTCAGTTGGTTAAGCGACCGACTTCCGCTCAGGTCATGATCTCGCAGTTTGTGAGTTCGAGCCCCGCGTCGGGCTCTGTGCTGACAGCTCAGAGCCTGGAGCCTACTTCAGATTCTGTGTTTCCCCCTGTCTCTACCCTTCCCCTGCTCACGCTCTGTGTCTCTGTCTCTCAATAATAAACGCTAAAAAAAATTTTTTTAAATTATTTTAATATTTACTTTTGAGACAGAGAGCGAGAGACACAGAGCACAAGGGGAGGGGGGGCAGAGAGAGGGAGACGCAGAATCCGAAGCAGCTCCAGGCTCTGAGCTGTCAGCACAGAGCCCAACACGGTGCTCAAACCCACAATCATGACCTGCGCTGAAGTCGGATGCTTAACCGACTGAGCCGCCCAAGTGCCCCTGTTCTCAGTAATTTCTAAATGTTTCCATTTCAATGAGCATACAAAACTAAGGGGTTCCTCTAAAGACACAAACAAAAGAAAGCAATTTCTGCCAGGCACTGTAACTATCATCACAGGGCCAGATGACAGAGTTGCTTTCTGAAACTCTTCCACGGGCAGCAGAGTCTGAGACTTTCCAGGGAGTCAGGGCACGGTCTCAGTTTAGCTGGTCACCTGGCGAAAGCTGACTCTGTTATCTGCTTTGTCCTACTATCAGTACTGAAGATAAGAAGGCTTAAAATCAACCCAGTCTGATTCCTCAACAAGGACAGGCCTTTGAGTTCTGTTTCAGTCCTGATGCAGAGCAGCCTCCTTTCCACAAGTCAATTTCTTTGCGAAAGGCAGAGGCTGATGGCTTAGAAAGAAGTGCCCTAACTTGATGGGTGACCTGGCCGGACTAATTTTCGTCTCTGGACTTCCACTTTCTTACCACCGACATGAGTGGGTCTTGGGCCAAATTCTCTCAAAGGTCCCTTTCAGGTCTACAATACTATCATCCCCATAAAAAGCCAAGTCGGTTTAAAGATCAGATGAAGGAAGGGGCACCTGGGTGGCTCAGTCGGTTAAGCGGCTAACTTCGGCTCAGGTCATGATCTCGCGGTCAGTGAGTTCGGGCCCCGCGTCGGGCTCTGTGCTGACAGCTCAGAGCCTGGAGCCTGTTTCGGATTCTGTGTCTCCCTCTCTCTGACCCTCCCCCTTTCATGCTCTGTCTCTCTCTGTCTCAAGAATAAATAAACGTTAAAAAATAAAAAAATAAAATAAAGATCAGATGAAGGGTGGGAAATGTCTCCAGACTAGAGCATATATGCACGTTCATAGAAATTCTCAAGTACACAAAGATGTGCTGGCTGGGACATGAATGTTCTGGTTCTTATCTTCTGTGTTTTATCTTCAACACAAATAATTTGGCCCTTTGCTGTAAAGATTTCTCACATATAGAACTTCCAATTAGAAATGAGCTACGACTACTTAGCACTTTTAAAAGACTGGTGGAGTGGAGAGGATTACGTCAGACTGTCAGCACAAAGTGTGTTGCATAAGGAAAGTTTTAGTTTGGGGATACCTAGGTGGCTCAACTGGCTGAGGGCCTGACTTCGGCTCAGGCCATGATCTCCCAGTTCATGAGATCGAGTCCCGAGACGGGCTCTTCACTGACAATGTGGAGCCTGCTTGGGATTCTCTCTCTGCTCCTCCCCCAGCCTCTCTCTCTAAATAAATAAGTAGACATGGGGCGCCTGGGTGGCTCAGTCGGTTGAGCGTCCGACTTCAGCTCAGGTCACGATCTCACGGTTCGTGAGTTCGAGCCCCGCGTCAGGCTCTGGGCTGATGGCTCAGAGCCTGGAGCCTGCTTCTGATTCTGTGTCTCCCTCTCTCCCTGCCCCTCCCCCATTCATGCTCTGTCTCTCTCTGTCTCAAAAATAAATAAACATTAAAAAAATTTTAAATAAATAAGTAGACTTAATAAACAAATCTTTTTAAAAAGTTTTAGTTTGGTCCATTTTCCTTTTATGATCATCACCCAAGGCTCATACTTGTATTAATATCCTTTGGGGAACCGCCTTCTAGAGATTTACCCATGCTAATTCCCACACGTGAAGGGAGGGTGAATCCTCTTCTGAGACTGCAAACTCTACTGAAAACTCCAAGCTCAGCAAAACATGTTCCATACTCTGATCAATAAAAGCTAAGTGATTTCGGGGGGGGGGGAATCCCCCACAAATACTTGTGCATATTTCTGTCCATTAAAAAGCAAAGTGCACGCTTCTATGGGCATTTTTTCATACAGTCCTAATTAGCTAGGGTTTTATTAAAACACTAGAGATCCTGCAGCTTTATCTTAGACTGTTCTAAAACGGCTCTTAATCATATTCAGCAAGGATTCATTCTTTGGCACAGCAGCAGCAAGACACAGCGCTGGCAGACAGTCTGCAGGGCGCAGGTTCATTGTCTGGTCCCTGCTTCCACCTGGCACACACTGGACACACTGCTGAGAAACCAGCTCATCTCATTAGCATGTCTTTACCCTGAGGCTCCCATCCTGACACCTCTCCAAGATCGCCCAAATCCTCATTAGGTCCCAGGCCAAAGAGAAGATGGTAGCCATCCGTCCCCCAGAAGTCTTGGGAAAAAGCAACGAAAAATCGCGAGCAAAGAGGTCATGCAGCAAGCAGTTCAGAACTGGCCGGTGCTCAATCCACTTGGGACCCTCTCCCCCTCCCTGGCAAAACCCTCCTCCACCTCCAACGCTTAGGCCACAACCCAGGGGCTGCAGACATCGCTCTTTTCAATGATTCTGACCACACACATAGTAACTTCTAGACATTCTAAATGCCTGTGCTCTGTCCCCTAGCTCTCCCCATTCCAAAAGCCAGGCCTGCCGCTACTCTGGCAAAGGGACAACCCGGGTGACTCTGATACTCAGATGCCCAAACGTTTCTGTGAAACACTTCTTTCTGCTTCTGACAGCTTCCTGAAAAGCGCCAGCCCGCAAACGCATTCTGGGCCTCCATCCTCCCGCAGGCAATGGAAGCTTTCCGCGCCCCCCCCCGCCACTCCACCCCTCCCCGAGAAACCTACTTCAAACCTTGCGTCCGCGCCTCCCTCTCCAGAGGCCTGGATGCGCGGGCCCCGGCCCTCGGCCCCCGTTTCGGACGCCAGGCCCGCCCCACCTAGCCCTCAGCACCCCCCGGCGGAAAGGGCGCACCGGGCGCCAAGAAGGGCCCCGCGGGCACCCCGCCCCTCCGGAGCCGCAGTCCCCGCCGCTCGCGTCTCTGTCACCGGGCAGACGGCCTGCAGGGCCGCTCGCGTCCTCGGGCGGCGGGCCGGCCGGCCACCGCGGCTACCCCGCCAACGGCCCCGCCGCACCGGCCCGCAGACCTCCCCACCCCCCGGCCCCGGGGCGCGCCCAGCCCGCGCCCGCCGGCCCTCACCGGACTTGGGCGGGTAGCGGTACACGGAATTGGACGGGATGTCCACCTCCTCCACGCCCGCGTGCTGCCGGCTCGTCAGGGCCCCCATGGCGCTGCGCCCGCGCCGCCCTCTCGCCTCACCGCGGCCGCTCGCCCCGCGCGCGGTGCGGGGGTCGGCTGTCCGCCGCAGCCGGCTCCGCCTCGGCGCTGCGGCTCTGGCGGCGGGGAGCCCCCGGCGCGCCGCGCACCATCCTCCGCCGGGCCCCGCGGCGGCGCCTCTGCCGAGGGGGGTCTGCGCGCTGGGCCGGGGGCGCAGCCGCCGCCGCCGCCGCCGCCGCCGCCTCGGGCCGCGTGATGTCAGCGGCAGCTGGAGCAGGGGGCCCGAGGCGGCCGCGGCCAATGGCGGGGCGGGGCGGGACGGGGCGGGGCGGGGCGGCGGCGCGCCAGCCAATGGGCGGGGGGATGCGGCGCGAGCGGCTGCCATCGGGGCGCGGGGAGACGGCCGGGGGCTCGCGGCCGCGGGCTGGGGCTGTGGGCTGCGGATCCGGCTCCTCCGACCGCCCGGCCCGGAGCCTGCTCGCCGTCGACCCAGACACCTGAAGGCGGCGCAAGGCCGCCGGGCGGTGGAAAGGCCGCTCCAGCCCCGCCCCCGACACGAGCGAGCCGGCGGCCAGAACCCCGCAGAGGGGCGTCCCCAGCCGCAGCGGTCCGAGCGCGCTCCAAGCAGAGGACTGCGTGGCATCGGCGTCAATCTCGCCGCCCCCCACGCTCACCGCGCCTCTGCTCTAAAGTGCCCTGCTAATCCCATCTCCCAGGGGCCGGGGAGATTACTCAAGGCTGGAGACCCGCTATCCCTGGGTCGCCAGGGGTATCGCCATCCCTCTCACGTAGCTCCTTTCGGAGCGCCCAACTCTATACATGCTCCCTGTGGGTCCCTGGGGCGGCTCCTGCAGCTTCGAAGTTCGGAGAGCATCAACCCACGTTAAGATCAAGACATCCAAGCTCTGATTGCACCTTTTGGGGGCTCTTGAGAACTGCGTGTGCGAAGAGTCAACGCAGGGGAAGGCGAATGGGGCCAGGCAGAGCAAGGGGCCTCTCTTGATGAAAACACTTAAGACAGTGAGAAGCTGGGCAGAAGGCGTCATTCTAAAAACTTAATTATAGACACTTGTATTTTAAACCTTTTATTTTATTTGTGGGTCGGGTGTTTTGTTATGTTTTTCTGAAAAGGTGGGCTGATCAGCAGAAATTTCAACTGCCAAAATAGGACTTCAACAACTTTTCACAATGTTTAAAGTACTGTGTGGAGTGTCCAGTTCCCTTGATTAGGTTTGCAAAGGCTTTTTATAGTCTTTCCTGGTTATGTTTTGCGTTGTTCATTGCCCTCTTTTGGCGCTAAAGGCACCTAGGACAAGTTGCCTTGGTTTTCTCCAAGGTCCCCAGGATGGCAGGAACATGTCTCTGTTATTTATGTTGACTGATGCTATGAGGAGGGCTGGAGCTACAGGG
Source organism: Prionailurus bengalensis (assembly GCF_016509475.1). Lineage (NCBI taxonomy): Eukaryota > Metazoa > Chordata > Mammalia > Carnivora > Felidae > Prionailurus > Prionailurus bengalensis. The sequence goes on from NC_057347.1 coordinate 55,847,694, forward strand.
CAAGTCCCTGGCCCAGACATGTTGGTGGGCAGCCTTCTCCCAAGCTCCAAGGCTCCCTGGCAGAGTCCAGAGCCTTCCCTCCAGCCCCTGGCCCCAACCACTAGTAGGCTCGCGGACATATCTCTGGGAGGGAACTGGTGTCCTAGATACTCCATTCCCCACATGCAGGTCCTACCTTATAGTAATAATAAGGTAAAATACGAGTCATGAAGAATCTACAACCACCTCAAAATGGGCCTTCAGCACATCGCAGAGTAGAATTTAGCCTTATAATCTTGGGCTCCATTCAGAAACTTTTGTTCTTCCTGCTCTCAGCATTTTGTAAAGGGGTAAAGGGGGTACTGTCCTTTTTATGAGTTTCTCTGCATCTAAGGGTTTCAGTCAGAGCCGGGGGGGGGGGGGCAGATGTGTCTCAATAGGGCAGCTCAGGGGCACCCGGATAGTTCAATCATTAAGCATCTGACTCTTGGTTTTGGCTCAGGTCAAAATCTTGAGATTCGTGAGTTCAATCCCCAGGTTGGGGTCTGCACCGGCAGCACAGAGCATGGTTGGGATCCTATCTCTCCTTCTCTCTCTGCCCCTCCCCTGCTTGTTCTCTCTCTCTCTCTCTCTCTCTCTCTCTCTCTCAAAAATAAATAAACTTAAAAAAAAAAAAAAAGGACAGCTCAGTTCTGTTGCTTGCAAGGATCTGTTCTGGTCCCACCTCAGCCTGCGCCGAGTCTGGGAAACAGGTTCATTCCTCATCTCGGATAACACTCTACAAGCCTGTAACCTGCTTCCTGCTCCCGTGAATAGTCAGGAATCCAATGCTTGGAAGAGTGAAGAAAAACAGGGCATAGCACAAGAACATTAGCAGACATTAACTGAACACTTTCTATGTGCCATGCCCTATTTTAAGTGTTTTTACATATTAAAACATTCATCCCGCCACGGCAACCCTACGAAGTACGTGCTATTAACCCTTTGGTTTTACAATTGAAGAAACGGAAGCAGAGGAAAAGCACTGACTTTCAGTTGGACAAATCGAGACCCTAGCCAGTTACGTAACTTTGGACTAGGCTCTAATCAAGTCTGTTTCCTTGTCTGTAGAATAGCCCGGTCTTCATTGGTTATAAAAGAACCAATGAGTGAATTGAGAGGCAGTTGAAAAGAAACCGTAGGGGCGCCTGGGTGGCGCAGTCGGTTAAGCGTCCGACTTCAGCCAGGTCACGATCTCGCGGTCCGTGAGTTCGAGCCCCGCGTCGGGCTCTGGGCTGATGGCTCAGAGCCTGGAGCCTGTTTCCGATTCTGTGTCTCCCTCTCTCTCTGTCCCTCCCCCGTTCATGTTCTGTCTCTCTCTGTCCCAAAAATAAATAAAAAAACGTTGAAAAAATTAAAAAAAAAAAAAAAAAAAAAGAAACCGTAGAGGTGGTGCCTGGGTGGTTCGGTCGGTGGGGCATCTGACCCTTGATTTTGGCCGGAGCCATGCTCTTACAGTTTGTAAGTTCGAGCCCCATGTTGGGCTCTCTGCTGACAGTGTGGAACCTCCTTGGGATTCTTTCTCTCCTTCTCTCTCTGCCCTTCCCCCCACCTCAAAAATAAATACACAAACTTTAAAACTAAACAACAACAAAAAAGAGAAGCAATAAGAAAAAAGTAAACATAAATAAATAATTAAAAAGCATCAATAAGGGTGCTTAGCTGGCTCAGTTGGTAAAGCATATTAACTCTTGATCTCAGGGTCATGAGTTCAGGCCCCACATTGGGTGTGGAACCTACTAAAAAAAATGTTTTTTAATTAATTACTGTTTTCACAAAAGGGGTAAAGGAGCCTCAGATCAGCCTTTCATCAATTCAGATCAGTTTGTACCACCAAATTTAGGGTTTTCTGAATGTCTGGGGTTTTAGGAGTTGCAGATAAAAAAAAAAAAAATAGTGGAGATCGGGGCGCCTGGGTAGCTCAGTTGGTTAAGTGTCTGACTCTTGGCTCAGGTCAAGATCTCACAGTTCATGAGTTCCAGCCCCAAGTCAGGCTCTGTGCTGGCAGCCCAGAGCCGGCTTGGGATTCTCTCTCTCCCTCTCTCTCTCTGCTCCTGCCCTAAGCACTGTCTCTGTCTCTCTCAAAATAAATAAATAAACTTAAAAAAAGAGATACTTCCTGTGAATTAATTGGGTTAAAGTCCCACTTTCTACAACATAATCACATAATGTTATGGTTTGGGAAAAGAGAACTTCAGCCAGTGCCCAGGGGCAAAGGAGAGAAAGCTACGCAACCAAGCCTTGGAGCAGCCACCTCTGGGGGGGCCAGTCCTGCATTCCTCTCTGGTCCTTCCTTGGCGCCACTTGGCTCCCTCGCCAGAGATCTGGGCCAGGGAAAGGGCCCGAGGGAGAAGACGGCACAGACCAGAGGAAAAATCCAGAAGTGATTGCCATCAAGAGAGCCATAAAAATGCTTTTAACTTGAATAAACGGTCTGGTGAGGGGTGGCAGAGCAGTGAGTGGGGAAATTACACGCAAATACCATGCATCCTTTGTGTAAATAGCCTCACAGCATCCTCTCTATTTGCATGCTACAGATGCAGCCCTTGGGAAAATCCCCGCAGAGAACCCAGCATTTAAGGGTCTCAGGGGCTTCCTCTAAGCATCCACTCAAGGCTGGGAGGTAAAAGCCACATATTTTATCACGTCCCACCCCTTCTCAACCTTGGGTCTAAGGGAGAAAGGAGAAGCAGGGAGAGGGAGCACAGGGATGAGTAATTTCGAGGTCAGCCGGTCCCTTAGAGCTTTCAATTTTGTTCATTTGGGCTGTCCTGATTTCAGCTCAGATGTTCATTTTCCACCTTTGTAACACATCCACTCGTTTGAACGATTCTCACAGATTCCTGTAATGGGAAGGAGAGAGAGCCTGCCAGTGAGAAGCTGACAGATGCTGGTCTGTTTGTAGCACAGCATTCCCATGATAGCAGGGGAAAGGGGCGGGGGTGGGGGTGGGGGATGCCTCCTGGGAGCCAGAGGAGCTAAGACAGGCCCCTTATTGGCTGTTGGCTTGGCCCTTCCGCCCCTGGTAGGGCGATAGGAAGAATAGCCCTCTGGCTGTTCTGAGCCAGTGCAAGGTCTCTCCAAAAATGGGGCCCAAGCAGCAATATATGGCCCCCATGGTTTCAGTGGGTTAAAGCTAAAGCAACCAGAAGAAAATTTCACATGCTACCCCAGATCAGCCGACTAGGCTGACACTGACAGAGGGGTCCGATCCTAAATGCTTTGGGACCCTGCAGATGGTTCCTTCGGCAACCTTAAGGCTCTCCGTTGAGGAAAAGAACCTTGTCCGTTAGGAAATCAGCGATCAGGCTTTCATATTTTGCTTCTTGCCAAATGTGAATTCCTCATTGTTAATTTCCTCCTCAGCTGCGAGCCGCGGCTCAGAAAGGAAAGCTGTTCAAATGGCCCCGAACTTCGGTTGGGGTTCGTAGCTTCTTAATCTACTTTTCCATTCCAGACTGTAACCGAAGACGATGCTTGCACTGCCCAGTGTGGCCGAGCCCAGGATGGGGAGAATAAGGTGTTAGGGTGCATGATCCTTACGTGGCGCTCACACTCACCGCCACGCGGGTGCCTCTGCTGCCTCTCCCTAGTTTTAGCCCTGCTGCCTGGGCATCTGGCATTTGCAGAAATGAGGCACCTAGGACATGAATCCCGTTCAAGAAATTAGGAGAGTCCATTCTACGGCACTTTATTATTATTTTTTTTAACGTTCATTTTATTTTTGAGACAGGGAGAGACAGCATGGACGGGGGAGGGTCAGAGAGAGAGGGAGACACAGAATCTGAAGCAGGCTCCAGGCTCTGAGCGGTCAGCACAGAGCCTGACGCGGGGCTCGAACTCACGGACCGCAAGATCATGACCTGAGCCGAAGTCAGATGCTTGACCAACTGAGCCACCCAGGCGCCCCTATTGCACTTTATTTTAGTTTACTTCCTGACTGTTCTACCAAAATACCAGACCCTATGTAAGCTTGTTCAGTACAGTCACTGCTGCCTTCATTCGGTCTGGCCCTGCTTTTGTATTTGAGCTCAACCCCACCTGAGGCTGCACATTCTACACGATGAAGTCAGGGAAAAAAAAGAATGCACCTCTAACATTTCAGCCCAGTATCCACTCAACTACCTCTTCTGCCCTTCTCAGGTAAACACATCTACACCGGGCAGACAAAAAGCCCAGCATCTGTCACCTGCGACACAGAGAAGCCGGAATGTGAAAGAGGCAGGGAGGCAACAGCCCTCAGACCTCCCTTTAACAAATGTTCCCCTGTGGTTACTGAGACAAATCAAAGGAAGAAAGTAAGAACAAAGGCTCTTCCTTCTCCTAGCGCTTCTTGACAATGTGTGTCCTGGCTGGAGCATCAGCTCTGGAAGAAGTCTAAAGGTCATCTAGTCCAGCCCCCTCCCCTGACAGATGAGGCAGGTGCAGCCTGGAAAGGAAAAGAGGGACTGGCCCAAGGCCACACAAGTGGCAGCACGGCTCAGAACTCAGGGATCCCAGGCTCTATGCACTGGGCCCGGCAAAGGGAAACCCATACTGCTGGTTTGGTTTCTATTTATTGCAGGGTAGGCTGTCTTCTAGAGCCAGTATACGAGGACAAATCAACTCAAGGAAAAAGCTCAGACACCCAACGCAAACACAGTACCAGTATGGACGCGGATGTGATGTGCATTTGCCTGGAAGCTATCCATAACCATGCTCAAGTTGGAATAAGAAAGCCCTGGAGACTCTCTCACCCGGAGTCTCCCCACACTCCCCCTCTACTCCTTGGAAACTGGAACGGAGGTCAGATCTGTCACCTAACTCCTTGCAGGCAAAGGAAGCAAAGCTCAGATGAGAAAAGGGAGGGAGAGCAGCCACCGAAGGGATCAGATTCTTATCAAGCGGGTTAAAAGTGTCCTATCCCACTGATGTTGTGTCTCTGCTAGAGCCTGAGCTAAAGTCCAACACAGGCCAGGGATTCAATGACTTCATTTACAATGACACATTCATTCCTGAGCTAATTGCTTATTTATTTAAGTGATAACTACTGTCCTCATTAGGGCACTTCAAAGACTGTGCTGAGCTGAAGAGTAATCAACAGAGATCCTACCTACTGTTGTGGTTCTCACAGTTACTGTTGCAAACCCTAGATCTTTTTTATGCACCATGAGGTGCATATTTATTATATCTCTTGGTTGTATATACTCTTGTCTTTTATATTGCAAGATGAAATCTGCGCATGAAAAGAGGTCTGGCAACTTCATTGGCTTCCTCTCTGGTCTTCCTGCCTCTTGATCCTGCCCCTAAAAATCACTCTCAGGGGGCGCCTGGGTGGCTCAGTCGGTTAAAAGCATCTGACTTCGGCTCAGGGTCATGATCTGACGATTTGTGAATTTGAGCCCCGCATCAGGCTCAGCATTGACAGTGTGGAGCCTGGAACCTGTTTCAGATTCTGTGTGTGTGTCTCTCTCTCTGCCCTTCCCCGCTTGCGTGTGTGAGCCCTCTCGCTCTCTCCCAAAAACAAATAAATAAATAAACTTTAAAAAATAAAAATAAAAATAAATTGGGGTGCCCGGGTGGCTCAGTCAGTTAAACATCTGACTTCGGCTCGGGTCATGATCTCACCATTCCTGGGTTCAAGTCCCGCATAGGGCTCTGTGCCGACAGCTCAGAGCCTGGAGCCTGCTTTGGATTCTGTGTCTCCCTCTCTCTCTCCCTCTGTGTCCCTCCCCTGCTCATGATCTGTCTCTCTCTCTCTGTCTCAAAAATAAATACACATTTAAAAACATCGGGGGAGCGGGGGAGGGCACTTGGGTGGCTCAGTTAAGTGTCCAACCTCAGCTCAGGTCATGATCTCACAGTTCATGTGTTCGAGTCCCACATCCGGCTCTGTGCTGACAGCTCAGAGCCTGGAGCCAGCTTCATATTCTGTGTCTCCCTCTCTTTCTGCCCCTCCCTGACTCTCACTTTGTCTTTCTCTGTCTCTCAAAAAACGAATAAGTGTTAAAAAAAAATTTTTTTTTAAATTAAGTTAGCATTCTAAAAATGGTGGGGGGGGAGGGCGTGCCTTGGTGGGTCAGTGGGTTGAACATGAGACTCTTGATTTCAGATCAGGTCATGATTTCACAGCTCGTGGACGGAGCCCCGAGTCAGGCTCCTCACTGAGCTTAGAGCCTGCTTGGGATTCTCTCTCTCCCTCTTTCCATTCCCAGCTTGAGTGTGTGTGTACTCGATCTCTGTCTCTCTCTCTCTCAATCTCTCTCTCTCTCAAAAAAAAAAAAAAAAAAAAGTTAGCATTTATTGAGAACATGCTCTATGCCAGGAACTGTGCTAGGGCTTTTTTTTCTTTCCAAGATTTTATTTAAATTCAAGTTAGTTAACATATCATGTAGTACTGGTTTCAGGAGCAGAATGTAGTGATTCATCACTTACATATAACACCCAGTGCTCATCACAAGTGCCCTGCTTAAGCCCATCCCCCTGCCCACTCCCCTCCAGCAACCATCATCAGTTTGTCCTCTATGGTTAAGAGTCTCTTGACGGTTTTTGTCCCTCTCTGTTTTTGTTGTGGAGTGGTTGCATTTTAAAGGTATTTTTTATGTCAGAAGTCAGGATTTCTGAGCCAGGATGTGCATTCCAGACCCTGCCTTCAGTATGCATGTGATAAAACTGAGGTTGGCATCCCCCTTGGCTGAAGGCAGAGCCCAGGGGTTGGATCCCCTGAGATACCGTCTTCCCGTGCCCATTGGAACTCCAAACGCCAGGGACACATCTCCCCCATCACGCTGCTGAATGGCCAGAGAAAAAGCCAGGTTTTTTCCTCCTCAAAATGCAGCAGCCTGAGTCCCTACAACTCAGCGATTGCCACCCTAAATAGCCCTGTAGCTCCTACAATCTGGATCAGCCCTCTGTGGACAGGCAGGGGGAGGGTGTATCCGTGAGTCTCTAATGTTAACTTTTCACTTATGTGTCATTTGCTAACTGGAGAGAAAGCTCGTTGGGTTGGGGCCTGCTCTCTAGAGCTGATTGTTCAGTTTTGCCAGCCAGTTGTTAAACTGTCAGTAGCTTGAAATTGGCCGTAATGAGACTATTTAAACCACAGAAACCATCAAATGCTGTGTATCAGGGCTTCGCCCACTCCCTGCACCCGTTTACCGCCCACTCCTGGTCTTAGGTTTCTTCGAATTCACCCCCTCTACATACACACAAGGACTGGACACATTGTTTCCCATATATAAGTACTCATTACATACATAGCTATTGAAATACATATGAAGAATAATCTTTTTTTTTTTTCAAGAAAAATTTTTTTTTTTTTACTTGTAAGGAATCTCTGCACCTAATGTGGGGCTCCAACTCACAACCCTGAGATCAAGAGTTGCATGCTCTACGGGTGGAGCCAGCCAAGAGCCCTAAAGAATAACCATTTTTTAATTTTTTTAAAATTTTTTTAACGTTTATTTATTTATTTATTTTTATTTATTTTTTTGGGGACAGAGAGAGACAGAGCATGAACGGGGGAGGGGCAGAGAGAGAGGGAGACACAGAATTGGAAACAGTCTCCAGGCTCTGAGCCATCAGCCCAGAGCCTGACGCGGGGCTCGAACTCACGGACCGCGAGATAGTGACCTGGCTGAAGTCGGACGCTCAACCGACTGCGCCACCCAGGCGCCCCTAACCATTTTTTTTCATGTTTATTTTTAATTTACTTTGTGAGAGAGAGTGATAGAAAGCGAGCAGGGAGGGGCAGAGAAAGAGGGAGACAGAGAATCCCAAGCAGGCTCCGTACTGTCGGCGCAGAGCCCAATGTGGGGCTTGAACTCATGAACCTGACCTAAAATCAAGAGTCGGCACCACCCAGGCGCCCCAGAATAATCATTTTTGAGCAATCACTCCATCTAAGCATTTATTGAATAGATTATTTTATTTAATCTTTAAACCAAAACTAAGAGATAATATTCCCATATCCCAGATGGGGAAACTGAAGCTCCCTCAACTACAGGTAGGGAGCAAGAACTTGCCTGAGGCTCATCTGAGTCCAAAGTCCCCAGTCTTCCCCACATATTGCCTGTCCTACCAGCTTCCATGGGTACCCTGGTCCAGGGCCAGGCCTGCTGGTCACCAAGCCAGCAGAGTGGCTCTCTCTGCAGTGGCACCAGTAATAAAAGACGATGCATGGGGACTTCCCTCCCTCCAGCCCCACCTTCCCACCTTGCCTCTCTCCATATTTAACCTGCTTCCTTATCCTACCTACTTCCTTCTGCATCATCGCCTTATCTGAATTAGGATGCTTTGTATTTTTTAGGACCATTTTTCAACAAGCTTGATGCTCCAAACCTATAGAAATCCTTTTGGGCCTTCAACTTCTCTCCAAGAGCTCCGGCAGACGAATAACCTCCTATAAACTCTGTGGACCCTGTGCTTTGTAACTGTCTCCAGGCCTGGACAGACGCCCTGTCTTCTTAAGGAATCCCTTCTGATGGCTGGGCTCCATACACAATGCGGTCAGTGGGGCAGCTCTGGTCTGGAGGCTCCTGAAGTGCAAGGACATGGCATTTTCCCTGACTGCTCTCAGGCCCCAGGGGCATGCTAGGCATGGATGCTGCTGATGATGAGGAACATTCTGGTGGTTTCCCAATTCTGCTGTGTACAACCCAGTGCTCTCGTTCTCAGCAAATACTTCCTTCCTCTTTATGCAGAAGACTGTCCTGTGTTTATTTACAGCACCCATGCTTGGTCCAAAAAAAATGATCTGTGTGGCCTGGGCTTTTGGGGTCAGGAAATAGCATGAGTGTATCCTTTGCCCCAAGGTGCCCTGCGTTCCTGAAGAAGGGCACCTATCATTGCCAAATTTGCAAAAAAAAAAAAAAAAAAAAAAAAATCAGGGTATTTATTTCAATCAAATGCTTCTCTTCCAGGACTTGCTAGCTTTTTTTTTTTTTCGTGTACCCTGACTTCCTGTGTTCCTGAAAATTTCTGAAACCTCAAGCCACATCTCATCAGAAATTCCAGACCTCTTCAACATTGCCCTCCGCTCTGCTGAGTCCTCTGCAATTTAAAATCCCTCTGCAGCTCTGGGATTTGGAGATAAACAGGTAAAAATAGGCTCATCCTCACTGCCCAACAGTCTGGTGCCTGTGGAAGAAGAGCCTCATGGTAGTTGTTTCGACTAATGCTCATCAGTACTCTGGGCTCCCCTACTTTTTGCTTCCCCCTGAGTTAAGAGAGGCCGTGTGATTCTTCTGGACAAGGAACCATGAACAGAGGCATGTTACTTTCAGGCTAAAGCAAGGAATTGCTTGACTCTCCAGCACTCTCGCTGCCTGCCTGCGGAAGGTTCCACGTAGCACAAAGGACAGATCGGAAACCTGTTAGGCTTTGTGATCCATCCCGCAACCATTGGGCTCTGCTGTAGGATAAAAGCAGTCATAGATAACACAGAAACAAATAATGGGTAGCCGTGTTCCAATAAAACTTTATTTGTAAAAACGGGCAGCCGCCCAAGGGCCGGAGTTTACAAACTGGGAGCAACAACATGTGGAAACTCCCACAGTCTGGATCATCATGTCCCTGCCCAGAGGGCAGTTCTTGAGAGTTACCAAACTTGTATTGGTGAGAAGTAGAATTTTAGGATTGCAGCGACCTCGACACAGCTCAGCCTAACCTGATTAACTTCAGGAGTCTCTGCAGCACCTCGAGAAAGCATGTGCCATTTGGGGGGAATAAAGGAAAGGATACTAACCACCCTCCTCCCCCACTGCCCAGAGCATGTCCACGCTAACATTTGCCCATCCAAGCTTAGTGTCACCCCTACCCCACTGTCTCCCAACAGATGCCCCGAACAGTCCTTGCTATAAGCTCGCTTTCAAAGTAACTTCTGTGCTATGGTTAGCACTGTTTCCTGTTCTGAAAAATACCTTTCGTTCTCCTTTCTACCTAGCCCAATCCTTCCCAGCTTCACTTCTTCCTCCTCAAAGGAGCCTCCCTATCTCCTTACCACCTGTGATGCTAGTTTGGATCAGAGCTGCTGTCTGGGGTCATGGAAAAGAGAACAAGAGAGCCAGCCCCATCTGCCAGTGACGGATATTGGTAAGGAGGGTCCACTGAGCTCACCCAGCAGAGTTAACAGAGGAAGAGACTGAGCACACAAAAGGGGCGAGCCACTTATGCAAAGGAAGCAATCCAATCAGTCACACCCACAGTGCATTGTTTGGAGATACCTACATACAGGATTAAATGACAAAGAAAAGCAAGGGAATGATTAATGCAAATTTGAGGCTTAGGAGTCTTTCTGGGAAAGAAAGAAAGGTATGCATTTGGAGAAGCTCTTAGGAACATTTTCAAAGGTGCTAGTCTTGGACATCTTAAGTTCTATGTTGGGTGTGTGGGTGATTGTTCGATATTCTTCGAACTGTGCATAGATTATGCACAAACTCTTGGTGTATGATATATTTCTCAGAAATCAATCAATCAATCAATCAATCAATCAAAGGGTGGGTCAGGGGGCGCCTATGTGGCTCTGTCAGTTGAGCTTCTGACTTTGGCTCGGGTCAGGATCCCATGCTTTGTCAGTTCGAGCCCCGCGTTGGGCTCTGTGCTGACAGCTCAGAGCCTGGAGCCTGCTTCAGATTCTGTCTCTCTTTCTCTCTCTCTCTCTCTCTGCTCCTCCCCTACTTGTGCTGTCTCTCAAAAATAAATAAATATCTAAAAAAATTTATTTTTAAAAAGGAAAGTTGTCTCTCTGCCCTGCCTTTCTCTCCCCCTTGGCAAAGACCTAGCTTCTGGTGTCCCTTCGAAAAGTTGCCAGAGCCTCACCTACCGTGAGACATACCTGGCAAGCAGGGGCAGGGCCTCCTTATCGCTGGGCTGGCGTAGGACAGAGAGTACAGGCCATCAGGGCTGCTTTTGGGAAATGCCATTAACTATGTTGGGAGTGGTACGGCCTTTGTCCCTTGTGGGACATGTGACATTGGGTGAAAATGTAATCTGGTATAAACCAGCAAGAACTCATCACCTGGGGAATGGCCTTGACCTACCTGCTACTTCCAGCAATGGAGACAAGCTTTGGGATCTGATCTTTTGAGTACCACTAAGGGAGACGCTAAAGTGGATTCCAGGGGAGTAGGCAGGGCTAGAAAGTAGCATGGGATATTTAAGAGCACCAGGTTTGGGTGCAAACACAGGTACCTGAGTTCAGAGCTCAGTTCCACTCTGAGCTAGCTGAGTGACCTAGAGCAAGTCACTTAACCTCTCTGATCCTGCTTTTCTCACTTGCTAATTGGGGGTGTACAGGGTTTCCCACCTCACTGGGTTGTTGTGTCAGATCAAGTGATTCAAACAAAGGAATCAGCACAGAGCTGGGTTCATAGTACCTTCTCCACAAACACAAATCTCAGTTATCAGAGAACTGGGATTTGCCTGGAGTAGAGGAAGCACTCCTGTACTAGTCCCCGTCCTCTTTAAGGAGGCAGACCAGAAAAAACTTCATGCTTCAAAGTGGCAAAGTCAACCGAACCTTCCATATAGTAGAAATAGCGTACATTTCCACCGAAAAGGAATAGCACGAAATAGGTTGTGTTAAGCAAGCAAAGGCTAGCGATAAATAGCATGGGAAGTCCGAGACGGGGGAAGGGAGCCATCCCATAACCTGTCAGTACCTGAGCCCCACTTGCTGAGCCGGCCCTTCCCCTCCTCCGCCAGCTGATGCCCCCTTTTCCCCATCGGGGGCTCACTCGGTGGAAATCCCAATGTCCTTGACAGCCCTCGTGTGGAAAGGGCAACCATTCCGGCCCGAAGGCGGCCAGTGTGCTATAACGGGTTACCGCGGGGTTCTGGAACTAGTCTGGAGCCAATGCCTCACCCCACTGCTTACTACTGTGACCTTGGGGAGGCTCCTCCCCTCCCAGGTGCCTTACCTGCCCAGCTGGTGCTAGGGGACTCCGGATTGTGTGGATGGAAAGGAGTCCGCTGACGTCGAACTCTTAGAATGGTGCCTGGCCCGCAAGAAGTGCTGGGTAGGCGGCAGTGGTTTGCTGCGGTCCAGCTGTTGCTGTCCTGTCTCAGCACCCAGTCTCAGCACTCGCCGACTTACATTCACAATTTCCTTGTGAGCCGCCTGAGGAAACACTGGCTAGGTCTGTCTCTCTTCCAGGTGCCGCATCACGGCTCGTTCTGGAGTTTAGACCGTCGATGGGACCAAGAGTTTGTTCCTTCGGAGGCTCCTACTGTTTTGTTATTAATGGGCATGTTTTTATGGCTCTGTTTTACGTGCTGCACATGGTCCTCTCAGATTAAAATAATGATACCTTCAGTTAATAATACCTTGCACTCGGAGAGTCGCTTTCATCCCGGCAGCTCAAAGCCCTCTACAAACATGACCTCATTCATTCTCCCTGGGCTCCCAGGACAGGGACACTCCTATGTTAGCCAGCCTGGGAAGAAGACGCCCTCCCCCCGCTCATCTCCAACCAGAACCTCAGAAGCCAAAGTATTGACAGAGCATTTCCACCTCTCACGGCCACAAGTCAGAGGCAGAACTCGGTTGCTCTCCCTCTCTCTGCCCTGAGTGGCCTTAGGCACACACAAGTGGAGCCCCTCTGGCTTGGGGGGTGGGGGGGGTTGTCCTCTATGCCTTTCTCAGGTGCCCGCAGCTGTGATCTGGATACCTGCCAATGGTAAACCTTGAAGAAACCTTCAGAATTAACTGCCTTGAGAGCCGGAGTGGGGGTGGGGGCAGGGGAAGGTTTGGCAACCTTGGCGTTTTCAGGATTCTTGTCTTTCTGGAGAATTTCTTCATTAAGACCTAAGGGCTCCTGCAGGCTGAAATGCCTCTGCCCGGGTAAATCCTACTACTCACGGTCCTGACACGTTTGCCGCCTGTATGTACTTGTGAAAACTAGAGCCCCACAATGACAGTACTTCCTTGTTCTGAGGCTGCTTGTGGCCTGAGCTCCCTGGCAATACAAGCTGCTGGCTGCTCACTTTTGTTTTCACCTTGCAATTACTGGAAGGGAAGGGCTGCAAGCCGTGCTCGGCTCTCCAGCCACGCTGGGTCTCAGCCCATGTGCACTTAATTATGGCGAAAGAAGCAAAGAGCTGACTCCTTCCCCTTCAAAATAAACAAACAAGCAAGTAAACAAACAAAAAGACGGAACGGGATAAGCTCACTGTAACACCCGAGGCTGGGGCTGTTTTACATCAGGACATAAACACTGGGTGTAATTTCTTTCTTATTTTTATTTTATTTTTTTATACGGTCAGGTTTTCTTAGCTAGAGACTTAAATCCGCTGTAGGCAAAGTCAAAATAGACCCGTGGCTTGCTTCCTTCCAGCCTCCTATTCTGCAGACTCTTAACTGATTTAAAAAAAAAAATTTTTTTTTTAACGTAATATTTTATTTTTGAGAGAGAGAGAGATACAGATACAGCATGAGTGGGGGGGGGGGGGGTGGAGAGAAAGGGAGGCAGAATCTGAAGCAGGTTCCAGGCTCTGAGCTGTGAGCTGTCAGCGCAGAGCCTGATGCGGAGGCTGGAACCCACGAACCCGGAGATCCTGACATGAGCTGAAGTCGGATGCCTAACTGAGCCACCCTGGTGCCCCAACCCTGAACTAATTTAAACATAGTGTGTAATTGGGATTTCAGATCCAAAACTTACCAAGTTTTTCAGAAACTGAAATTCTAACAGTGAATCCCTAGTAATACTTACCTTCCTAACTTCTCTGTCCCTTCCTTAATCCACTTAAACTCCTAGTTCTTTTCCCACCCCCACAATACCCAAACAAAGCCTTGAAGGTCAATCCTTTTTTTTTTTTTAAGATACTATTTTTAAGTTATCTCTACACCCAACCTGGGGCTTGAACTCACAACCCCGAGATCAAGAGTGGCTCGCTCTTCCTACTGAGCCAACCAGGTGCCCCTAAAAGCCAAATTTTTAGCCAGAAGATGATAGCTCAGCACATATAAACAAATCTGGTTTTTAAATGGCTAGGGTTGAGAGCCAGTAGCCATATAGAAACACTGTATTCAAGGGGCGCCTGGGTGGCTCAGTCGGTTGAGCAGCCGACTTCGGCTCAGGTCATGATCTCGTGGACCGTGAGCTCGAGCCCCGCGTCAGGCTCTGTGCAGATGGCTCAGAGCCCGGAGCCTGTTTCAGATTCTGTGTCTCCCTCTCTCTGACCTTCCCCCGTTCGTGCTCTGTCTCTCTCTGTCTCAAAAATAAAAAAATTAAAAAAAGAGAGAGAGAAAAAAGAAACACTGTATTCAAAAAGATGGTAGAAATTTAGCTTCAGCTAGGCCAATTGATTTAAGGGAAAAAAAATTCGCAGCTTGGGCTATTAGTGATGGAGAAAGTCTCATTTTTCCCCCCTTGCAATTATACTTAGTGTATGTTAACATCGGTTTATATCTTTAGAGAGCAAAAGTTTTTGGTCTAAAAACTAGGAAAAGTTTGTTTGGCCTTTGGGGAGGGTAATGATCGAAAGGCAGAAAGCAGGTACCTGATATTTCAATAAAAGGCTAAAAAAAAGGAGAGCTGTTCGAAAGTTTAAAAAAAATAAACAACTTTGAGACTTGAGCAGCTGCAAAGCCTCTGTTTTCTATTTTGATCATTCTGTTTCTCGAGATGACCACATCTTTCAGAGGAAATGAGTCAAAGCCACTCTGTCTTGCTTTTCCAGCTGAGCATGTACAGTTTCAATGAAGTAATGAATGAACTTGGCCGCACCACCCCCAAGCCTACAACAGCAAACACAGGGCCCTCGGCCAATCAGCAGACACTCAAGGTTTTCAAGTTGAGTTCAAACAGGCCCACGGGAGGCCAATCAACGAGCGCGGCTCCGCCCCAAACTCCCGGCCGCGGCCAACCAGGAGCCCGGAAGAGCCAAAACACAGCGGCCGACCAATGCCGGGCGGCTCCACGGCGCCGAGCTCCGCCAATGGGCGCGGCCGGGCGAAAAGAGAAACAGTGCGGGCCGCAGGCCGCAGGATTCGAATCGAACGTCCGCACCGGAGCCGGGCGCAGGCCGAGCGGCGCGGGCCAATCAGCGGCGGCGGCTCGCGGCCCCCGAACGTTGGGACAGCGGCCCCGCCCCGCGCCGTTGTTTGTGGTGTCGGCGGCCGCGGGAGCCGGGCCGGGACACTCGCCGGGCGGGCGGCGGGCGGCTGGGGGTCCGGAGGCCGCGGGCGGGCGGGCGGGCGGCGAGCGCGAGCCGAGAGCGGCCGGCCTCCCGCGGCCGCCGAGCCGGAGTCGCGCGGCGGCCGGAGCCATGTCGGTGAACATGGACGAGCTGCGGCACCAGGTCATGATCAACCAGTTCGTGCTGGCCGCGGGGTGCGCGGCCGACCAGGCGAAGCAGCTGCTGCAGGCGGCCCACTGGCAGTTCGAGGTGCGCGCGGGTCGAGGCCCGGGGCGCGCGGCGCCGGGGAGGGGGCGCTCTATTTGTGTCGCCCCGTCAGGCGATCCGCGGCCGGGAGGTGTCGCGTGGGGCGCGGGCCCGGGCCCGGGACCGGGGGCAGCGCGGAGGGGCCCTGCCCGCGGGGCCGACGGGTCGGCCGGGGGCCGATGGTGGGGGGGGGGGGCTTCCCGCCCCCGTCCCCGTTAACCGCCGCCCTGCCGCTGTGTTTGTCCGCAGACCGCCCTGAGCACGTTTTTCCAAGAAACCAACATTCCCAACGGCCACCACCACCACCAGATGGTAAGCGGGGCCGGGTGCCGGCGGGCGGGCGCGGCGCGGGCGCGCACCCCGGCCCCGCAGCTCACCCGGAGCCGAGGGCGCGGGCCGGGGGCCGCTGTCAGCCGCGGGCGGTGACAGCCATGTTGCCGGGGAGCGCCGCGCCGCGATGTAAACAAAGAGCCAAAATGTCTTCCAGGAAAGAGCGGCTCCCGGGGCCGGCTGGCTCGCCCAACTTCGTGGGCCGGCCTCCCAGGCGACTGTACCTCGACCTCGGGCCTGGGCCGGGAGCGCTCCCCGGGGCCGGGATGGCCGGGATGGCCGGGATGGCCGGGGGATGGGGAGGGGGCTCGGATGGGATGGTAACGGGTCGTCTGGGAAAACTGGGAGCCCGGGTGAAGGACCCTGAGGGGGCTGGGAGCTGGGGTGTCTGTGTTTGCGGAGAGCAACCCCCCCCCCCCCCGCCCCACACCCCAGCCAAACAACCCAGCCCTGCAGGGAACAGGAAAGGGATAAATCCACCCAGGCTCGGGTAGAGAGCTAGGCTCTACCCGGAGAGGTATGTTCACTCTTTCCTGTTGTTGGAAAAGGGACTTGCCCTGAGCGTGGAGGACATACGGATTTAGACAAGATAAGGACAAGAATTTGCATTTAACCCCAGTACGTAAAGACACATAAAAGTACAGGAAACAGAAGCGGTTGGGGTCTGGGTTTGCTTTCTTTTCCAAGCCGGCCCCCCGGGGCCTGAGGCTTTGCCCTCCTGGCCGGCGGGGGTGTCCTGCTTTCCAGGGGCACAGGACGAAGCTTTCACTTTAGAGGCTTGAATGCCTTTCCCTCCCCACCCCTAGTTACCTATTAGCTCTGTTGGGGGGGGGGGGGGGACGGGGAGTGACCGGGCTCCGCAGTAGGGATTGTAAAACATTATTCCCCAGGAGATCTGTTGTGGCTTTTGGAGTACATTTTTGGCATTTTAACACTTGGTGTCCTTGCCCATGGCTCCCTTCTCAGCTGCTCCCTTTCCTGGAGAAGCTGCACGTGGTTCAGTGTTGTGTCTTATCCTTGGGGCCCTGTTTTCATCTAGGTGAAAGGACAAATAGAAGGGTCCGTCTTGACCTTTTAACCAGCTTGGAATGGTTTATGCTGTATATAAATCAAAGGACAAAAACGTCTTGGAATATGAGGGGAGAATTGTGCCGGCTGCAGGGCTGTGGCAGCTAAGGCCAGGTTCCTTGTGTAAACCGTGAGGGGTCATCTCCAGGAGACCTTGCCCTGCGTGTGACTATGGGAAAGCTCTGGCTTCCACCTTGCACTAGAACCTGGGAGCCCCCTGCCTCCCATCTCTCACAAGAGCCTTGGGGTTTGCTCCACCAACTGTAGCCATTCAGAAAGCCCAGGGGCTTCCAGAACAAGCAAGCATTTTGTGGTGCAGTGAACAGGGAGAGCTGGGACTAGCGGCCCTTTTAGGTCCTGTAGTTCCTTCTCTGCAAATCCCAAGGGATTATAATCTCCCTCTCTCCCTCCCTCTCTGTCTCTCTCTCTCTCCCTCCCTCTCCCTCTTAATCTCTATACCCCGCGAGAGGCTGGAACTCACAGCCCCGAGATCAGGAGTCCCATGCTCTTTCAACTGAGCCAGCCAGGCGCCCAGGGATTATAATCTCTTAAAAGCTTCCCTCAAGGCAGGCGGCAGATTTTGTAACAGACTTTATAATCTCGGGTATCCATCAGCCCGCCATGTATTGAGTACTTAATCAGCACAGTGGAGAATGCCATTCCTGCCCTCAAGGAGTCTAATTTTAGAGAGAATCCAAGGAAAAAACTTGACAACAAAGAGAACAGTAGTGGCATAATACCAGAAGTGACCCAGGGCACAGGTAGCTGATAAATGATTGTCCTGTAAATTACTGTACAGTCACACAGCTATAGGCATCTTCCCAGACAAGGCGGGGGGTGGGGGTGGGGGTGGGGGTGGGGGGCTTTGGGCAGCTCTAAGAGTAAGGCACTGCATCGCAAGCAGGGTGCAGTGGACACTGGGTGTGCTTGAGGGCTGGAAGCTTCGTCCACAGTTGTTAGAAGCAAGGAGCTGCAGGGGCTTCGGGAGCATGTGGTCCAAACCCCTGCGTTTACCAAAGTAGAGAGAGAGAACCTCAGAAAGGTGAAGGAACTTGCAGGAGCTCACCCAGCCAGGTGGGCACGGGATGCCCCCGTTCCCCCGGGAGCCAGACCATTCTCTGCAGCGGGGTGGTTCATCGAGGCCAAGCTTCGCTGGCTTGGTCAACTGGGGAAGTCACGATGCTGTGATGCAATTGGCCTCTACCCCCACCCCCCATTCATTGTTTCCTGCTGCCGAGAAGTCAGCCCTGGGGTGGGGGGCGGGGAACAGAAGGGAGGAGGGAAGCGGTCGGTCTGGGTGGGGCCGGGCCTGCTGGGAGCCCTGCGGCCGCCCCTGAGGAAGACAATGGTTGGTGCTCCCTAGCTGCTGGTAGGGAGCTGGCCCAGTTAATAGGACTGCTTCTCCCTCCTCAATTTCTGCCTGGGATTTAAAAGCAGAGCTGCGAAAGCGCCCTCTGGGAGGTGAAGAACCCTAGAATCTTGTCTCCCCCGCCCCCCCAGCCCCGTGCCTGGGGAGGGGCTGGTGTTGCTAAAATTAGGAGAAATTCAAAGAAGTACTCTCCTGGCTTCCCCGGAAAGGGAGAAGCTGCTGGTGAGGTCAGAACAGGCTTTGTGTAAGGCCTTGCTCTCTGCTGCCCTGGGCCGGGTGCCCCTGTGGGACGCTTCTAGGTGGCACCCTCAGCCCCACCACGCTGCACTACCCCCTCCCCCCATAGGCGGGGAGAGTCCGCCACCCTACCCCAGCCCTCGGCCCTTCCTGGCGGGGGTCCCTGATCAGAAAGGGTGGCGGATACTGGAGAGTTCGGGGAGTTTCCCTCCCAGGGTCGTGGCAGAAGACAGCAGGTTTTGCGGTGTTTGTAAAGGAACCCCCAGGAGGCGGGCTGAGGGACAGAACAGGCCGAGACTTCTGGCAGCCTCTGGCTGCCACATCATGGGAGAGATGCTGGGGACACAGGAAACCCAAATCCCTCCCTGGTTTTTGTCCTCCGGGGGAGCCGAGGCATGAAGTTGTACTTAACTCTAAGTGCAGATGACTCAGGGTTGGGTAGAGATTAAGAGCTGGGGCCCCGCAGATCTGGGACCCCACCCCTACCCCCCCCCCCCAGGAATTCGAGCCTGGGAATCCCATCTTCTCAGCGTGTAGTCTGCTGCGGTCGATGTGCCTTGGTCACTTGACTTGAGCTCCGGGCCTCAGTTTCCCCATCTGTGCCCTGGCGTCGTGAGAGGTGGGATAACAAAGTGTCCAGGGCCTGCTGGCTGGTGCTGTTGATGCCGAACGAACCCAGACACTGAGAAAGTGTAGCTTCTGGGCATCGGAGGGAGACCCTGGGTCTGGCCGCCTTCCTTTGACCAACAGCCTCAGAACATCTGAGGGCGGATTATTGAGGGAGCCAGCTGGTTTCTTACCCAGGGTGAGGCGCTAAGCAATGGTGTCCCGGGCTGCTCTCTTGTCCTCACTTGAATCTGACACCCTAGCTTCTGGTTGGAATTAACCCTTTACTTCTGATGCTCCTCGGGATGTCGCTTCCTGGCATCATGAAACTCCCTTTGGTTTTGATGAAAATCGTTGGGGTTTGTGTGTATCGATTGGCTCAGGGTGGAAAGGGTGCTTTTTCCTGTAGAAGCTCCTCCTCGTGGACTGGAAAATGGGAATAACGGAGGGGCTGGCCTTGGGGGAGCACCACCAGAAGGCTCCGCGCCCAGGGGGCGTGGCTCCACGTTGGGGGCGGGGAGTGAGCCGGTAACCCTCCCCACACCTGTGTTCTCTTCCAGCAGATGTGCACCCCCAGCAACACACCTGCCACGCCGCCCAACTTTCCTGATGCACTGGCCATGTTCTCCAAGCTTCGTGCCTCGGAGGGCTTGCAGAGCGGCAACGGCCCCATGACGGCCGTGGCCTGCTCCCCCCCTGCAAACTTCAGCCCCTTCTGGGCCTCGTCCCCCCCTGGCCACCAGGCCGCTTGGATCCCACCCTCCTCGCCCACGGCCCACAGCTTCCACCACCTGCACCACCCACAGCCCACGTGGCCCCCCGGAGCACAGCAGGGGGGCTCCCAGCAGAAAGCCATGGCCGCCATGGATGGCCAGAGATGACACTGGATGCTGCCAGGCGCTGGGCTGGAGCTGGGGGGCAGCCCAGGGTCGCGGAGACACAGGAGGGCCAGGGTGGGGGGAGCTGGGGCGGGCGGGGGTTTCCTGAAGATCGCACTGGAAGATTTTATAAAAAGAATTGTTGTGGGGGGGGCGGGGCTAGTAAACTTCCTGAGCCACTTGGGTCCTTCAGGAGTTTCTCTTCAGGCAAGTTTTTTCTCTTTTTAATATATAACTATAATATATAAATATATAAATGTAACTAATGTATGTGAGAATGGAGCTGGCTGGTCAGGGTCAGCAGGGAAGGGCTGGAGCGTCCTCCCCTTTGGGCCAGCACCCCTCCCTCCACCCCTGGTGCCGGGGCAGGTGCTTGGGGGCCAGGTGTCTTGCTAGCTGCCTCCCCTCAAAGGTCATGCCTTCTGGAATCAGAAGAGGACCCCCGTGGAGCCACTCCAAGGAGTTCCGCGGAGGCAGGGGCTCCCAGAAGTGCCCGGCGGCCGGAGGGGTGGAGGCCTCCTCGCCATGGGGCGCTCTCCCCACCCCGGCTTCCTCAGCGGCCCCGCAGCTCCCGGGGTCCCCCCATCTCCAGCCGGATGTGCGGGGCTTGTGCGGAACTAAGGAGCCGGCTTGGGTCAGAGGCCCAGGCTCTGCCTAGCCGGGGGACCCGATTCTCCACGGCCACCCTGCCTCTCCCGCTGTGCGTCCCGTCCGAGTGGGTGACAGAGTGGAGAGCTTGCCTTTGGATTTAGTTCCCAAATCAATCATCTCACCAGGGTGAAATTTTAATTTAAAGACTTAAAAAGAGACTTTTCTAACTTTCCTGGTTTGCGGTGCCTTTATTTGCCTTGGTAGGAAAAAAGCCCTCTCCTGGGGAAGAGGGGCCGGGGGCCCCAGCTGTGCTGGGGTTGGAGGGGAAGGGCTTCCTTGCTAGGTGGCTGGGCCGGATGTTCTGAGGAGGGGTGTCCGGACCCCGGCATTGAGAGGACAGGCTGGGTCCCGTTGAGTATGGAAGGGAGAAGGGGAGACGGGGCCTGACTTGGTGACCATGACCCTCTCCCCTCTCCCCTTGGCCCTTGGCAGTGGGGAGTGGCTGGTGCTCAGCCCTGGAGCCTTTGTCTTGTCCGCGGTGAGGGGAGCTACCCCTCCACTTGGTGGCAGCCCTATCCTCTGCCCCTGCCCCCAATCTGGACCCATCCCTAGTATTCTGTCCTCGGCCTTCTTTGGGGTAGCCTGTCCCCGAGTGCGTGTTGACTGGCCATACCCCAAAGGTCAGCCCAGGCTGTCAAGGATCCAGAGAGACCTGTCCCCACAGGAACTGACCTCCTTTTGTTTCGTACCTTCCCCACAGCCTCCAGGCAGTAGAGTGGAGGCAGAGATTCCTGGCCCAGTGGGCCCCTTCCTCAGGTGACCCTGCCGTGCGGGTGGTCTGGGTGGCAGGAGCCTATTAGCTGGCTGGAGGAGTGGGTGGCTGGCCCCAGGGTCGCGGCTCCTCCGTGAGCCTCATGCTGGGGAGGAGGGATGCTACCTTGAGTCCCTTGTCCCCCAAGAGCTTGTTTTCTCCCACTGAGCAGCCAGAGCCCGGGAGTGGGCCCCCCGCTGTAGCTTGGGGACAGGAAGGTCTGGGAGTTCACACCCAATGCCTGCTGAGCCAGCCCGCCCTGCTCCTGGGTCTTCCCGCACCTTCTCTCGCTGGGAACCCTGTAGCAGCTCCCCTCTGCTTGTGATGGTTTAGGGGCTGGGTCCGCCCTTTCGGTTTTGTTTCCTGGTTGGAAACCCCTGGGGCTCCTCCTGGCCTCCCCCCACCAGCCAGCCCACCTGTGCTTTCCCGGACTGCCAGGGGAAGTCCCTGCGGGGCACGTGGGTGGCCTCAGGACCACAGCCCGGGTGAGGGTGGGCGGCCGGCCCAGGTGCGGGGAGGAGGGTGGGCCTCCATTCCCTGTCCTTTCGTGGGCGTGGGGGAGGCCTGGGTGCGGCGGGCCGGCTGCCCTGCTGCTGCCGCCCTTCCCTGCCAAGCTGGTGAGTTTGGATTCTAGGCCAGGGACACGGGGCCAGCAACCTTCTGACATTTCTCAGGGTGCGAAATGGGAGCCCGAGCAGGAGCAGAGGGGCTGGCCCTCCCCTGCCTCCTGCTCCAGGAGAAAAGGGCACCGGCTGTGAACCCGGGACCCCACACCCCGGACCCTGGGGTTCAAGATGCTCCCCTCCTCTCGTCCAGAGCATTAGGTCATGCATTGCATGATGCGTGAAGGTGAAAGCATCTCAGGAGATGGGGACAGGAGAGGGACGTCCCCTCCCGCGGGGAGCCAACCCCACCCTCCGCTTGCCCACATGGAACTGGGGAGAAACCCTTTTCTGGGCAGTTTCCTGCCACACTTTCCTTTACGGTGTGATTTGTCACCCCATATTCTCACACCGTAAAGCAGGCCTCCGGTGTCAGACATCCCTTTCCCATGTCGGGGAGATGGGGACTGGGGCGGGGAGGGGGGGGGCCTGTGAGAACAGACCTGAAGATGGTTAAAACTGCTCTCAGGACCTCAGAGGCCTTCGTGTGAGGGCGGCCCCCTGCCCGGGGTTGGCGGGGGGGGGGGGGGGGGGGGGAGGTGTTCCTCCCTTGCGATTGCTGTACCTGCTGAGCTCAGCCCTGCCCTTGCCCCTCTGTCCCCTCAAACCTGCCGGGACCTTTAGCACAAAGGGCTCGGGATAGCAGTGAGAGCTCTCTTGTCTGTTTGGGGCTGGTGGAGCCGAGCGAGCTGGAGCAGGACAAGGGCTAGGCCTCGAGGCCACCTGGCAAATGGCCGTCACCAGGCTAACCCCCTCCTGACACACTTCTCAGTCTCCCTGGGGAGGGAGGAGGGGAACAGGGAACCGGCCCAGGCCAGCCAGGCAGCATCCCCCCCGCACCCCCCCCCCCCCCCGCCTCGTCTAAGCCCCTGCTTGCCTCTGCAGCAGCCACCCAAGGGTACACTGCACAGGACAGCAAGCAGGAACCTTCCCGGGCGCACTGATCCCCCCTGGGACGCCGTGCCAGGAGCTGGGCACTGCCAGAGTCATCCGTGGGGGAGCAGCTGCCGGCTGCCACCCTCACCTCTGCTTCAAGGTACAGACACTGGGAGCCCCAACCTCTCTGGAAAGCCCCAGTGGGCCCAGATGGGAAGGCCGCAGCCTCCGGGCCCAGCTGAGGTCCAGGGTGAGCTGGGGTCTGGCCTCTGCTGCCCCTGCCGACCCCTGGTGCAACGCTCAGCCCTCCTGAGGCCCTTGGAGGGCAGCTTCATCTGTTGGGTGAGGGGGTCGCGGTCTAATTCCCAGGCTACATGTCATTCCTGGTTCTCCAAGAGAAGCCCCTCGTCCCCGGACCTGGGGGCAGTCTGGAGGTGCCTGGCCTGCAGGGGCCCCTCCCTTTCCACCCCATCTTCCTGAGCCCAGACCAGAGAAGCCTCGCTGCCCCAAGCTTCTTCCTAAACATTTATTTGTAGCTTTGCTCAGTGAGCAGTGGTGGACCTCGGCCCCCGGGTGGGCTCCTCGAGACCCTCCCCCGGCGGGACATCCAGGTGCGCGTCCACATCCGCCGGCCGGTTTCCCATCTCGCTGGGGCTGGGCGGGTGGGCCACATTCGGCTGGGAGAGGAGCCCCTCGGAGGAGACGGGTCTGTCTTTGCGCTGATGGGAAGGAGCTGGGAGACACGGGTGGCTCTGTCTCACTGCCCACGCCCGCCGCAGCCTGCCACAGCCCTCCCCAGCTCGCCCAGAGCCCGGGGCGGGGCGGGGGGGGGAGGCGTCAGGAGCAGCCCCACTAGCCAGGCAAGTGGGGGCATAACGCCAGAGAGGGGGCCCGTCGGGCTGGGGTGCTCAGCGCAAGCCCTCATTGGAGCTCCCGAGCAAAGCTCCTTTATAATCTCCGTGAGTTAAAAATAATCAGGCTCTCCGTCAGTGGCCAAGAGCCTGCCTCTTAAGTAATGTTTCCTCTATTAATACAGGGACTATTTAGGCAATATTCACATAAATAGGTGCGGGAGTTTTTCCCAAGACTGCCCTGCCCCCCTCTCCTGCTCCCCTAGCATTTGAGGTGCCCTCACGGTGGACAGTGGGATGCCAGGAGAAGGAAGCAGGGTTCCCCCACAAAAACCGTTTTGGAAGCCAGGGTCACAGACCTGCACCCTCCGTCCACTACTGAGTCCTCTACCCCACCCTGCTACCCTCTGTTACCAGCGCAGGTTCTGGAGGCAGACAACTTGGGATGGAATTCCTAAGAATTTAGTTCTGCTGCTTCCTCCCTGTGTGACCTTGGGCAAGTACCTGAACCTCTCTGTGCCTGTTTTCTCAGCTCTAAGTGAGGCTAACGATTAGAACTCCTTCCTACATGTAAAGCTCCTCACAGTGGCCCAGCTGGTGAGGAGCCCTCACATTCGGATCCCCTTTCTTGGGGGCCGTGACACTAAGGGCACCAATCCAGCAGCGCCCCTTTATGGACAGATGAGGCAACAGGTCTGGAGAGCGGGGAGCCTTGCCCAGAGTCACCTGAAAGTGATCTGGCCTCGTGGCTCCAGGCCAGTGTCCTTCTCTGGCCCCCACATGTGGCTGGACCCTGGGGGCCCCTGAGCGCCCCCACCCCCCGACTTTCAGGAGAGATTTAGCCCCTCAGGGGAGAACAGGGACTCTAGGGACCTTTCAGGCCTGGGAGTGAGGAGAAGCTCCCCCCGAGACAGGGTCAGAAGGAGGGATTCTCGGTGGGGAGAACCGCCCAGGCCCACCAGCTGCCGCGCAGAGCTGAGCACTCACTCCTGGAGAGTGAGCACCCAGGAGTGCGGTGGGGGGGTGGGGTAGGGGTGGGGAGGAGGGCTTGGGGGGTGTGGCTTGGGCCTGCACCCAGAGCCTTGGGCTATAGCCCTGCCCCTATTTCCGGCTCAGTGAGAAGGGGAGAGGAACAGCATCTACCCCACAGACCTGGCGTGTATCGAGAACTCAGTAAAGACGATTTTCTCTCTCCTCCCTCCCATCCCCTCTCTCAGCTCCCAGGCATTTCCTCTCTCCAGGGAATTAAGGGCGGCTACCAGGCCTGGGCGGGAAAGGGGGCCGGCAGGGCAAGGAGGAGAGGCCCCGGGGGAGGAGGGCAGTGGTGGGGCCACCTGGAAGGAGGCTCCAGCCAGAGGGAAGCTACCTGAATTGTTGCCAGCCAGCATCTGAGCACTTTGTGGCCGGGAGGGCAGCTGGCTGCTGACGCTGAGGGACTGCTGCCGGTGCGTGTGCGGCCGGGGCTGCTTGGCCTTGTGCTTTGTCATCCCCGAAGCTGAGACCGGGGCTGGTGGGGACAGAGGATGGGAGGGTCAGTTCTGAGACACCGAGGGAGAGCTCTGCGGGGCCCCATGGGGACCTGGAGTGGGCTGCAGGGCAGATGGTCACGGCCGGCCCCAACTGGGGTCTTTGTAAGCACACCATTCATTCCTGTGTCCGTCCGTCCATCCGTCCACCCGCCCAGATATCCTCTGAGGACCCACGCGCACCAGCCCCGTCTTGGGTGCGGGGTGAGTTCTGACCGGGCTCACAGTTGAGGAGGGGAGGCAGCGAGACAGGTGCACACGTGGCTCTGAGACCAGGTGGGGAGTGTGTGTGTGGGGGATCAACAGGGCCCCGAAGGTCTGGCCAACTGGAGGTGGGCATCATGGGGACGGGAGATTCACTGAGTGGTGGGGGGCTCAGGAGGAGCATTTTGGGCTTTGAAAAAGGGGTAGGAACTCGGCCCCGGTGGTGCTGGAACAGGGGCCGAGGCAGCGAGGAGAGGGAGCCTGGCATAAATACGTGGCCGTGATGTCCCAGCTCATGGGCTGAGGCCGGACAGCTGTCCGCCCCCCGCAACACTGACCTGGAGCTTTCAGAGCCCTGAATGCTTGGGATCAGGGAGGCTGCAGAGGAAGGCAGGCAGCCAGATCCAGTGGCCCCATGGCCTTCCAGGAACTGGACAGAACCCCGGGGACCCTTGAGCAAGGAGGCTGAGGAGCCTCCGGGCCACCTGGACACTCACTGTCTTTGCTTGGGATGCCCGGCAGCCTTGTATCTATCCGTCCCTTGTAAATATGTCCATCCAGGCCCAAGATATCCACCTCATCATGCTGTGGGGACGGGCGGGCGTCCGTTACCATGCGGCACCTTAGGGCTCGCCCTCTGGTCCTTCCTCCACGAGGGCCTGGGGCATTGAGTGACGTCCTCTCCCGACTCCCGGCACCCAACAGTGCTCAGAACCCTCCCCCGGGCTCTGGCAGCACCAGGGTGAAGGGAGGGCCCACAGTGGGGGTGGGGGTGGGGGTGCCAGATGGGCTGGCGGCCAGGATGCCATTTCTCCCAACGAGGCACGAGGACCAGAGGCTTTAGCTGGGACTGTTTAAGAAGCGGCCTCAAGGCAGAGGGCTGGTCATCCGCCCTTCTGGCGACTGGTGGTGGTTTTTCCAGAATGACTGGAGAATTCGGGGTCATGTCAGGGCCCTGCTCCCGGGCAGCACCCCCAACCTTCATGGCGATCTGGATCTCCTCGGTGGGGTACAGGCCCTGTGACAGGTGCTGCAGGCGGTTGCGGCGGTAGGGGTAGGTGAGGGTGTGGCTGCCCCCGCAGCGCCGAGGCGCGCTCGAGTAGGTGTAGTCGGCCATATCTGGCACCCTGCGATGAGGACAGCAGGGTCACCGGGAGCAGCTGTGACCCGGGACACACCTAAGGGGACGGGGCAGTTGTCTTGGGCCGGGGCGGCGGGGGCAGGGGGGGGGGGGTCTCTGGGAGCCAGGGCAGGAGCAAGGGATAGGAAGGGGCGAAGGCATGAGGAGAGCGATCCTGAAGACCACTCTTTCTCCCCCTCACCGCCCCCCCCATATGCGCACGCACACCCCCACGCACTCTCCCTCCCTCCCTCTCCGGCAGGGCTTCCCCCCCCAGCAGTGGGTGAGACATTCACAGGGCTGTGCCGTGGGCGGGCCGAAGCCGAGCCCCATGGGGGGACAGGGGGCCGGTCTCTGTGGTCCTACCGTCTGTGGCAGGGGGAGCTCAGGCACTGGGCCTGCAGCAGCTCACGGATCATCTGACTGCTGGCCTTGACTGAGCCTCCAAAGTGGATCTGCACCTTCTCAATGTCCATCAGCATCTTGGAGTGCATGGTGCGCAGGCGTCCCACGCTCCGCTCCGTGTGCGCCAAGTCGCCCCGAGGGAAGGGGGCACAGCCCAGCTTCAGGCTGGGGGGGGGGGTGGTGCAGGCAGATGGAGGGGTCAGGCGACTGCAGCCAGCTGAACCCACACTCACACAGACCCTGGCCCCCTCCCTCTCTTTATGCCTCGTTAAACAGGACCGTGTGTGGGCAGGAGCCCTTTCCATAGCACCCTGAGGGACCACAGCCAGGCTTCCCCAGGAAGGATTCCTGAGATGAGATCGTGCAGAAGAGCCAGATGGGGAGAGGCCCAGCGACTCCAGCTGAGGCTGGGGGCCCTTGGCCCCGCACACTTGGCCTTGCCTACGTGGAACACCTATAGGGCTCCAAAGTGCAGTTTGAAAGGATCCTTACTGCTGAACCCCCAGCCTTGGGAGGAGGAAACGCGGTGGGAGGAGGGCGGGAGCCTGAGGGCGTGTGCGGTATGTCCCCACCTTCTCCCCCCACATTCACTGAGCCAACCCTCTGGCTGGCTGATGCCGGACCCCTGCCTTCCCCCCACCGTGCTGGGGTTGCTGAGACAGCTGAAGCATCTGGGGGGTACGGGGAGGTAAAGAGGAGCTCCCCCAGCCAGCCAGCACCCTTGGCGATGTCCCACCGGGACCCCCAACAGGGACTCCAAGGCAGGTGATTACGCCAAGGCAAGTAAGATTACTCTTACTCCTGCGAAGAGCTGGGGGGGGGGGGGGGTGGCGGGGGGCTAGCCCAGAAAGTACTCTAGTGGCTCCCACCATCCCAGCCAGGAGAAGGAGCCCTCCACACCCACCCTCCAGCCTCGGCCCCTGCCTCCCCTGCAAAGGGGACCCCGCTGCCCCGTCCGTACTTGCGGCTCTGCTGCCGGACCTGCTCCAGTTCAAAGACCGTGTAGGGGCGGATGGAACGGTGCCCGGGCAGGCCTGGGCCCATGGGAATCACAGGGATAATTCTGGGCAGGGACAGAGGGGGGGAGGAGGGTTGGAGAGTGAGAAATCCCATCGTCCACGTTCTACGTGCCTGAGGAGCCTTCCTGTCCAGGGTCTGGCGGAGGGCAGGTCGGAGGGCCGGCAAGCAGTCAGGCATACAGGAATGGACCCATGGGAGGGGAGAGGAGACGAGACGAGGGAGGACAAGACTCGGAGGCAGGTAGGGAACGGGCGAGATACAGCCCCCCTGTGCCCGCCCTCATTATGGCCACCAGCTGGGGTTGGCCAGGGGGGAACACTCACTGTCCGGTCACAGGTGCCTCCAAGGGACGGTCGCACGAGAGGCAGTGGAAATGTGCCAAGAGCTGCCTGTGGGGAGTGGGACACACACAGAGGGTGAGAGCCCTGCCCAGGGGCTCTGGAATGGGAGAGGAGAACGCAGAAGGGCTTGGCCCCTGCAGGCCGGGCAGCTGGAAGCTCGGCTCACCAGGGTGGCAGACCCCAAGCCACCAGAGGCAGATCCAGCCCTGTTCCCTGGGAAACACACTAGCTTCTAGACGTGCCTGTTTCTGGGCGCTCACCCAGCACCCACCTGTCCTAACCCAAAGCCGGCGGGGTTTCAGAGGGTCCCTGAGGACCTGTGTGAACCTCGGGGGCCCTCTGGCGGCCAAGAGCGGAGATCCTGGGATTCGAGCCTGCTGTGGGCTGGGTCCCCCAGGACCAGGCTCAGACCTGGGGACCTTGGGCCCCTCCCTGTCACAGCGACCCAGCGGAGCTCGCCCGCTACCCGGAAGCCTTAGCCTCTCTCCCCTGCCTCTGTCCACTGCGGTCGTCACTAGCCTGAGCCGGAAGAGCTTTTGGAGCTCTCAGATTCAGTCACGCCAACTTTGGGGTGGTCCGGTGGGATCGGCCATCCTCCCAGAGCACACTGCGTGGGAGCTGTTCATCTGGGGACCCCCAGAACCACCACCCCCCCCCCCAGTCCGCAGCGTGTGCCAACCCCGCCCCCACGCGTGGGCCAGGCCTCACTTCCGCATGGCCGCTGCCTCGTCTGCCTGGTAGAGGGGAGGGCGCTCTTTAAGCTGTTGCCGCAAGGCTTTCCACCGATCCTCCAGCAACTGCTTCACGGGGTCCAGCTCCAGGCGGTCCAGCTGCGGGCCGGGGCGGGTCACCGGTGAGCTCCGGGAAGGCGGGGTTCGGGGCGGGGGGCGGCGGTGGGGGGCGATCTGCGGCACCTGGAGACGAACTGCCATCTGCCCTCACCTTGCTGTCCATCTCCACCAGCAGCTTGTCCAGCATTTTCTGCCAGTCCCGCTCCTGCCCGCTCATTTTAGACATCAGCTCCTGCATCATGTGGTTCAGCTGCTCCGTGGTGGCGTCAAACTGGACCCGGCTCACTTTGGCCTCCAGGGCACTCTTGTCAGCTTTCTGGCCGTTAAGAGAGGAGGGGGTCCCCCAGATGGGAGAGGGAGCCACGGAGGGGCCGCATTGCCCTGAGGCACCAACCCTGGACGTTGAGCTCCGCCCCCTTCCCCCGCCCCAATAGGCTCCTCCCCTCCCGGCCTTCCAGAGCTTCCAGAGAATGACCAGCGAGATCTCCTGGGACACAGGCGGCTCTTCCAGGCCGGGCCCTTACCACGTCAATCTCCATCTCCAGGTGCTCCCTGTTGGCCTTCTCCTTCTCGAGCTTCTCCAGACCCTGGTACAACACCTGGGAGGCCGAGGGAGCAGAGAATGAGGCGCGGGAAGTGAACGGCCTCGCCCCCCGCCCCCCAGCCGCCCTGCCGGCCCCTCACGTCAATGTCCTTCTGCTTCTGCCGATGGTCCTCGATGAGGCTGCCGGTGGTGATGTTGAGTTTCTCGCAGTCGCCCTGTACCTGCAGGATGGCGCTCTGGATGTGGCCCAGCAGCTCTTCGTCCTGCGGGGAGGTGGCACACAGGTGTTGGGCGCCGCCCCTTAAATCATCGCCCAGCAGGTGACGCTGACTTCAGACCCCTTTCCGGCTCTCCTCCGCAGTTGCCCCCTGCAGTGGGGAGGCTCTCTGCTTTTTTCCAAGTGTCCCCCTAACTGGACGTGAGCTTCAGTCTCCCATCTCCCCACGGACTAGCCTCCAGGGAACTGGCCCCCCTTTGGGGGAGACTAGAACAGGCGATCGAGAGGCTCCGGAGTGGCCCCCGAGAGCTGGGATGTGGCCTACGGTCTCCCCATCTGCCCTGGGCTGGATCTGAACTCCAGAGTCCAAGAGGTAGGACTCAGGGACTTGTGCCTGTCCCTGCCCCCACCAGCAAGCCTGCCCTTCTGTGGGGAATTAAGAACGGTGCTGGAAGGCTGGCATGAAAGGGACTTAATGAACCCTAAAGCTACGCCAGCGTCCCCGAGGCACACGAATACATGGCTCTTCACCTCAGCCAGCTCTGCCGTCCCACCCCTACGGAGCCAGCTCTTCCCCGTGGTCTCCTGTCCCCAGAGCCAGCTCTGTTGCTGCCCCCACTGTGACCCCGTGAAAGGACCTGGGACTGTTGTGGGGTCAATAAAGAGCTCCACAATGGAAAACTGGCCCTTAGGCCCGTTAAAGCTCCACCAGCCACTCCCTGCTCTGTGGGCCTCTGAGCTGTGGCTCCCCCGCTGGGGGCCGTGTGTGGCCACACAAGGAGGGAGGCCAGCGGGAATCACCTGGCTCTGCAGCTTGGCTTTCTTGGAGGGCCGGGTGGCAGCCAGATTGGTGACCATGTCCTGGAGCTGCTCGTAACGCTGCACCAGCATGCTGACCTGATGGCCCAGGTCCAGGCTGCAGGCCGGGCAGGTGGTCTCAGGGTCGATCTGGCTAGGTGCCGAGGTTGTTAGGATCTTGCGAGGAGTCATGCTCATGGACAGCAGCGTGGAGGATGAGGCCAGCATGCTCTCGATGATCGTCCTGAGCTTGTCCAGCTGGGCGCGGGCGAGAAGGCAGGTGCAGGGCGGTGAGTGAGGCACAGCCACCTTCTGTCCGCACTGCCACTGCTGGCGTGTGCTTTCTGCCCCTGGCCTGTGCGATGCAGGCGGTCGCTGCAGCCTCACAGAGAGTGCGGCCGATGGGAGGTGCCCGGTGCCTGTCCTTTGAGTAGTGAATATGGTGCTCAGGGAGTGAAGCATTAATGCTGAATAAAACCCTTGCAGGAGGGAGGTTTCGGGACCTTTCTCCAGCCAGCTCATTGAGTCAAGGCAAGGACATAACTCTTCTAGGGTGGTGATGTCAGTTAGCCAGTCCACAAACACCGAGAGGAGCCTGACGACACACAGACACGGCTCCAGGCCCTGGTGACGGGAGGGGGTGGGCTCACACATGCTCTGTCCCCATCCAGCGTGTCGGTAACAATAAATCAGTGGGGTCAGAGCTACTTCTGCCGCGGGGGTCTCTCCCGGTCTGGGCGGGAGCAGGTTCCTTCCACTGGCTCTCCTGCTCTCTTCTGTTCCCCACAGTCCCGGTTTGTCACCACAAAGGACTGGTCTCGGGTCAGCACCCGATTTGGGGGCAGCCAGTCCCACAGGCGTTTGACCTTTTGCCTGGCTCAGAGAGGGGCTGGGCCAACCTAACCCCCTCTTGGAAGTGTGCGACGTTGTCGGGCCTTGGCAGCCACTGTGGGCCGTGTGTGAGAGATAAGAAAGCTGGCCGAGAGTCCCGCGGAAGAGAGATGTGGAGGTATTTGAGAGAAATGGAGAAGGACAGGGACACAGAAGCACAGGTACACACAAAAACAGACACAGAAAGACAGGCAAGCGGGGGCCCCCGGTGAGACTGCTCCCTGGAGGTCCCGCTCTTTCCCAGCCCCCGTAACCCTGTGCCCTTTCAACCGAGCTCCCTTTTGCCTGAGCTCAGTGAGACTCTTGCTCGCGCCCGGAAGAGCCCACACTCTTCTGAAGAGCCCATGATAGCATGTCAAAGGGCCCCTGGGATAAAAAGGCTGGATTAATTCTAGAAGAGAGGATGATGCAGTGGAGTTGGGAAGAACGAATAGCAGTCGTTTGGGTAAGAAGGGGTGACAGGGACATTCCAGGGAGAGCGGCAGTGTGTTTAGAGAAACGTGGGAAGCCCAGGTGGCTGGAGAATCGGGAGTGTGGAGGCTGAGGCCTTGAAGAGGCTGTGGCAGGAGGCCAGGCCGGCCCAGCAGGGAGCGGCTTCTCTCTGAATATGCCCTCCCACTCCCACCCCTGACAGCCCAGAGGTGGCTAAGCTCAGACATGAGCTTTGGAGTGACGACTCTGGGACACATCTGCTGCTCCTCAGGCCCCGCACTGGACAGCTGGCTTTGGGGTCACGAAATGGAACACGCAGGTGCTCTGGCAAATTTGGAAATGGCCCAGAATGGGGCCTCCAGCACCGAAGGGCTCCTGACATGAGTCCCCTTGGCCCAGTGGCTTTTCCTATCTGATCCTTCCACAAGTGCTCAGAGGGCTGTCCAGACACTCCTCAGTGGGGACCCTCTGGGGTGACCAACGGTAGCATCACTCAAGATTTAAAGGTAGACATTGTCAAGAGCGTGTAAAGGGGGGCACCTGGCTGGCTCAGTAGGTTAAGCGTCCAACTTGGGCTCAGGTCACAATCTCAGGGTTTGTGGGTTCGAGCCCCGCATCGGGCTCTGTGCTGACAGCTCAGGGCCTGGAGCCTGCTTTGGATTCTGTGTCTCCCTCTCTCTCTGCCCCTCCCCACTTGTGCTCTGTCTCTCTCTCTTAAAAATAAATAAACATTAACAAAAAATTAAGAGCGCGAAAAGAGAGTGGGAGAAAGTATTTGCAAATCATATGTCACATAAGAGTCTAGTAGCCTCACTGCCCACGGCCAACTCCGAGAAGGGGCCTGGTTCCTGCCCCTGAAGAGTCTGGATTCCTTACCTGGTCCTGCAGGTAGAGAGAGGCTTCGGAGACTGAATGTTCCATGCTGACCTTGCCCCGCTCTTGGCTCTCCCTGAGCTCGGCCAACTCCTTCTCAATGTCGGCCACGGTGACTCTGAGAGACGGGCAGGAGGGTTGGCCTGGCCCCACCGGCCACCCAAAGGGCCCAGGCCCACCGGGTCCACCAGGGGCAGAGAAAGATGCACACCAGGGCTCTCCCAGCCACCCTGCAGCAGGTTCCGTCTAGGGAGGCCCAGGTGCTGCGTGTCCCGGAGGTGTGTGCCCACCTGCTGGCCTGAGAGGTTTCTAGGGGGTGAGACCTGACATCACAAAGTGAGGGCTCTTGAGGGGCTCTGGCAAGTGTTCTCCTACAGCCTCCGACTGGGGAGAGAGACTAGCCTCTTTTTTCCTTCCTAGCCCTGGTGCTGAGCTGTTTTAAGAACTTAGGAAATTTTCACCAGCAACTCGAACTAGACACGGACACCCTGAAGGGCAGACACAGCCCGGGTCAAAGACAGGGCCCAGTTCAGACTGTGAGTGAACCCAAGGCTCCTTGGCTGGGAATACGTGATGCCAGGACACAGGCTGCCCTTGGCAGGGGTGTTTTACCTGAGGATTCCCAGCTGCGTGCTCAGCTGGTCGTCTTTCATTTCTTTTCCGATTTCCTGTTCCCTTTCGCCCTCCAGGAGCCTCTGTATCTTGTCCAGCTACAAACCCAACAGGAGAGGAAGGTCAGGCGGGCTTGAGTTCTTTGCTTTCTGAACATGCTCCTGCAGCCCGAACAAGCCCCTTTCCCCAGTCCCGGTCCTGGTCCTATCCTCTAACAAGAGCCATCCATCAGGGTGTCCCTTCCGGACATCCATCGATCCATCTATCCGTCCATCCTGGGCATGTGGACAGCTGGCATTAAGAGAGCAGCTGAAGGCCTAGCAGCTCCTTGCCATGACCACTGGCCCCAGACAGTCCCACAAACTTGGCTCCAAGGCTGCTGCAGAGACAGTGGGCTTTGCTGGAAAGGGCCCCATGTGATGCAAGGAGCACAGGCCTCCTGGTTGGCTCGGCTGAATCTTAACAGCTTTGAGCGTCAGGTTTTAGATCCAGGAAATGAACACGGTGATGCTTGAGGTGCGTTTCCTATCTGATGGGTTTGTAAAGATCCAACGAGATGATGTCAGCGAGAGGACTGTGTAATCTATCGAAAGGCAAGCGCAAAGTGGGATTGCTGGCTCTCAAAGGCAAAGTGGGTGGACCCTCCCTTACTTACTTTGGCTCTTTCCTGCCGCACTTCTTTGGTCAAGGCCTTTAAGGTCTTCAGCTGTTCCTGCAGGTCAGGTGGTATAGTCTTTTTGACTATGAAAAATGGAGGCCTTATCGTCAGAAGGGTGGGATCTCCAGCAGGCCCCCCATCCCAGCCCCCCACAGTGAAACTACCCTGGAAAGCAGCAAGATGTACCTGCTTTTCCTGGTGACTGGGTGGAGGCGATGGGAAGAAAGCAGAGAGGGGGTGTTTTCACCCCATAAAAATCCACCTGATGCTTAATATTCTAAAGGGCTTTGGGACTACTGACCCACACTTTCCACCCAGCTCTCAAATCTTAATTATTCTCTGGTCCCACAGCTGTGAACAAAGGTGAAGTTGAATTCTTCCAGGTCCCCCCACCCCCCCACACACCCCTGGGTGCTACCGCCGCCCTTGCCCGCTGTCCTCAGCTGCTGTCCAGAGAGTCTGATGAGGCATCAGAACCACCTTACTCTTCTGCTGAGGCTTCTTCACTTCTACTGGTTTAATTCCAGCTTTTGGACCCCAAAGGCTATGGTAGAACCCAGAATGGCTTTTCAAGAAAGGATGTGCTATTGGCAATGACTCAGGAAGAAACTCAGCTGCCAGGAGAGGAGGCCAGGGGGAGGTTACAACACAGTGGTCCCTCCTCCACATAAGTGGTACCTACCCATGAGTGAAAGCAAGTACTGTAACTTCTCTAAGTCG
This sequence comes from Prionailurus bengalensis, assembly GCF_016509475.1. NCBI lineage: Eukaryota > Metazoa > Chordata > Mammalia > Carnivora > Felidae > Prionailurus > Prionailurus bengalensis. The sequence continues at coordinate 55,882,506 of NC_057347.1, forward strand.
GTCTGGCCAGCCTTCTCCTCATCCAGCTCCTTCATGTTCTCCTTGAGCTCTACATAAAGGCCAATGAGCTCTCCCATCAGACGAAATGTTTCCACTGCTATAGGGAAGCTGGGAGACAATTTATCCAGGGAATCATGTCTTTCGCTCTGGATATCGACCCTTTCCGATGAGGCTCGGTAGAGATCGTTGAGAAAGACTGTACTCTTGGCAAAGGTGGCTTCTTGGCTTGGGGTAGTCTGGACAGAAATTCCAGCTCGGTCTGAGGTATATGTTTGTTGTGGATCCACACTGACCTGGAGCTGATCTGCCCCAGGAAAGCCTGGGCCCCGAGGGCCAGGATATGTTAGGTCACGGGATTCTGGGATAGAGTATGACTGGTCGTGCTGGTCTGCACCTGGTTTTATTTGGCCGCCCTGGTCTGTGCCCGGATGTATCACACCTGGCTGGTAAGTTTCTGATAAACCCTCTTGGTCAGTACCTGGTGGTGCCAAGCCTTGACCGGAGAGGAGCGGTGACACCCGGCCATGCTGACCTCTGCTAGGAGGCATTACACCATGCTGATATGGATATGGTGATATAAATCTTAGAGACTCCGGGTGGAATGTCGGAAAGCCACGAAGCTCTGTGCTTGATGGTATTGAGCCTTGCTGATCTCTACCGGGTTGCCTCAAGCCACGCTGATCAGTAAGAGGCTGCATGAAACCACGTGGAAGTGCACCAGGCTGGGCCAAACCACGAGGATAGGTACCAGGTGGAACCAAACCTTGTGGATAGGCACCAGGCTCTACTGAACCGGGAAGATATGCACCTGGCTGTAGCAAACCAGGTGGATAGGCACCAGGTTGAAAAACGCCACGTGGACCTGTGCCAGGCTCTACCAAACCACGCTGCCCCACTCCACGTTGCACCAAACCAGGCTGACCTGCACCAGGTTGTACCAAATCAGGCTGACCTGCACCAGGCTGGACCAAACCACCCTGATCAGCACCAGGGTAGACCAAACCACGCTGATCCATTCCAGGTTGCACCAAACCAGGCTGACCTGCACCAGGTTGACCCGCACCAGGCTGGACCAAAGCAGGCTGACCCATTTGAGGTTGTACCAAACCAGGCTGACTTACGCCAGATTGTACCAAACCAGGCTGACGTGCACCAGGTTGGGCCAAACCATACTGACTCATTGCAGGTTGCACCAAACCAGGCTGAGCTGAACCAGGTTGGGCCAAACCACGCTGATCCATTCCAGGTTGGACCAAACCACCCAGATCCATTCCAGGTTGCACCAAGCTAGGCTGACCTGCTCCAGGTTGGACCAAGCCAGGTTGACCTGCTTGACCTGCTCCAGGTTGGACCAAACCAGGTTGAGCTGCTCCAGGTTGGACCAAACCAGGCTGAGCTGCTCCAGGTTGGACCAAACTAGGCTGAGCTGCTCCAGGTTGGACCAAACCAGGCTGACCTGCTCCAGGTTGGACCAAACCAGGCTGACCTGCTCCAGGTTGGACCAAACCTGGCTGACCTGCTCCAGGTTGCACCAAACCAGGCTGGGCTGCTCCAGGTTGGACCAAAACAGGCTGAGCTGCACCAGGCTGCACCAAACCAGGCTGGGCTGCACCAGGTTGGACCAAACCACGCTGAGCTGCACGAGGCTGCACCAAACCAACCTGAGCTGCTCCAGGTCGGACCAAACCACGCTGACCTGCTCCAGGTCGGACCAAACCACGCTGACCTGCTCCAGGTTGGACCAAACCGGGCTGAGCTACACCAGGCTGCACCAAACCAAGCTGAGCTGCACCAGGCTGCACCAAACCAGGCTGACCTGCTCCAGGTTGCATCAAACCAGGCTGAGCTGCTCCAGGTTGGACCAAACCAGGCTGAGCTGCTCCTGGTTGGACCAAACCAGGCTGAGCTGAACCAGGTTGTGCCAAACCACGCTGACCTATTCCGGGTTGGACCAAACCACCCAGATCCATTCCGGGTTGTACCAAACCACGCTGACCTGCTCCAGGTTGGACCAAACCAGGCTGAGCTGCTCCAGGTTGCACCAAACCAGGCTGAGCTGCTCCTGGTTGGACCAAACCAGGCTGGGCTGCTCCAGGTTGGACCAAACCAGGCTGAGCTGCTCCTGGTTGGACCAAACCAGGCTGAGCTGCTCCAGGTTGGACCAAACCAGGCTGAGCTGCTCCTGGTTGGACCAAACCAGGCTGAGCTGCTCCTGGTTGGACCAAAACAGGCTGAGCTGCTCCTGGTTGGACCAAACCAGGCTGGGCTGCTCCAGGTTGGACCAAACCAGGCTGAGCTGCTCCTGGTTGGACCAAACCAGGCTGAGCTGCTCCAGGTTGGACCAAAACAGGCTGAGCTGCACCAGGCTGCACCAAACCAGGCTGGGCTGCACCAGGTTGGACCAAACCAGGCTGAGCTGCTCCAGGTTGGACCAAACCAGGCTGAGCTGAACCAGGTTGCACCAAACCAGGCTGAACTGTGCCAGGTTGCACTAAACCACGCTGATCCATTCCAAGTTGGACCAAACCACGTTGATCCATTCCAGGCTGCCCCAAATCGTACTGATCCATTCCAGGTTGGACTGAATCTTGCTGACCCAATCCAGGTTGCATCAAACCAGGCTGATCTGCACCAAGCTGTACTAAACCAGATGGATATACATCAGGGTATACCAACTCAAGAGGATAGGCACCAGGCTGGACCCAGCCAGTGGCATATGCACCAGGTTGAACCCAATCAGGTAGATAAGCACCAGGCTGAACCAAACCCCTTTCATCTACAACAGGCTGCACCAAACCGCGCTGATCCATTCCAGGTTGGACCAAACCAGGCTGACCCGCACCAGGCTGGACTAAAGCATTCTGATCTGTGCCAGTTGGTCCCAAACCATGCTGAGCGATGAGATGTGGAACCAATCCCTGCTGATCCATGCCAGGCAGTGCCAGTCCTTGCTGATCCATGCCGGATGTTAAAAATCCATGCTGATCCATGTGAAGAGGTACCAATCCACGCTGAGCCACATCAGGCTGTTGGTCTGTGCCAGGAAATATCATGCCGTGCTGATATGTGCTAAATGGAACCATACCAGGCTGATCTGTGCTAGGTAGCTGCAAGCCTTGCTGATCTCTGCCAGGTACCAGTGGTGGCATCATACCACGCGGATCCATGCCAGGTAGCACCGATCCCTGCTCATCCATTCCAGGTGGCATCATACCAAGCTGACCCATGCTGAGGGGTACCACACTGTGTGGGTAAGTACTATGATCGAGCGATGCAAGCTGATCCATGCCAAGCGGTGCTATTCCATGTTGGTCTGGCCTTGGATAGATTTGACCGTAGCTAACGTGTACCCCCCCATGCTGATCTGGGTACACACGAGGATGCTGATCTCTGATCGCGGTGGCTGAGGGCAAGTCCTGTTGAACTAGACCAGAGTGTGCCTCTCGTTCATCTTTTCTTAGATATGCTGAGGTGTGCGGCTGCAGCTCTCTAGTCCTGTGACGATCTGACTCTAGTCTGAATTGGGACACAGATGGGTGATGGGACTTTGCCACGCCAGCCTCGTCACGGGCCCTTGGGTGCTGTTCTCTACCAGGGGATGCAGTAGTGGGGGTGCTTTTCTTTCGTTCCCTGCCAACTCCTTCAGAGGGGTATCCCGTGGCACTGATTCCTGATAAGGTCCGATCGGAACCATGACCATTTGCAGAATCCACAGTTGGGTCAGCACTTGAGTGCTTGGTGGAGGCTCCATCATCTGATGTTAAGGAAGTATGCTTTTTGCGTTTAAGGAGTCCCGTTGTTGTCTCTGAGCCCTGGTTGAAGTGGAAGAAAGAGGTCAGTAAGTGTAAGTAGAAAGTCCTCACTATAAGACACGAAGGAAAGAAAATCTGGGACATCCGACAAGGATGACTTAGGGCCTTTGGAGAAACCTCTGGTCCCCAAGACTAAGCTGGACACAAAGACTTTGACGTTCTTGAAGGACAGGTCTCCAGAGCTTTGAGAATCTGCACATTTGCAAGTGGCCTCATAAGATGTTATTTTTTCAGTTTCTTCATTTGAGAGAGTGTGCGTGTGTGCGCGCGCGTGAGCATGAGTGGGGGAGGGGGCAGAGGGAGAGGGAGAGAGACAATCCCCGGCAGGCTCTTCACTGTCAGTGTGGAGCCTGACATGGGGCTTGGACTCACAGAACTGTGAGATCATGACCCGAGCTGAAACCAAGAGTCAGATGCTTCTCCGACTGAGCCCCCCCACCCCCACCCCGCCGGTGCCCTGCCACCATAATATGTTAATTCCCTTCATAAAGGACAGCGGGAACACTACACAATACAAGTGATCCACTCCAACTATTGCTGGGTCTACAAATAAAGGACATGAGTAATTTTATTAAGTTTAAAATCTAAAGTCTACCCCATCAGTGGCCCATTGCTGATGCTTAAAAGTATACACGGCAGGGCGGGTAAACCATGTCTCCAAAATGTGAATGCACCAACTCTTGTACCCGGAAATTCCATAGGTAAGATTTTCTCTGCGGACTCTTACAAAGGGCTGCCGGGATATATATACAGAGTCTGCAGCATTGTTTATGAAAACAGATTATCAGTGGGGGGCTGATCTAGTTAGGGGACACACTCATACAGGAGAATACTAAGAATCCGTTAGAAGAAAATAGGGACCATTTCCATTTCCAGCCCAAATGAAGCGACAGGAACTGGATTTACCCTCCCGTCTGTAATAACCAAAAATCAAAAACCAAAAGCAACAACAGTGAAATAGACACGCTGGATACCAGCTAGTGAAGGCTGCCAACCCCGGAAACATGGGCAGGCCAACTACGTGAGCTCTACTGCCTTAAGAGAGTTTCCAGGCTACAGTGCCAGGAGAGGGACTCCCCGAGTTGAGGAGAGAGAGTTGAGCCTTCAGGGAGACTGAGGCCACAAGGGCTCACAGAACAGAGTATCAGAAAGAAGGGACATGCACCTAGAGAGGACTCCGGAGCTCTGCAGAGGGCCCCCTTTGGGTATCCAGCACAGAAATGATCAGCATGACTATGTGAGGAAGCTACCCAAGGTTGGGAAGGGAGCCATCTGCAAGGCTGGAGGGAACCGTGCCCAGACTCTCCTGGGGTTGGGAACGGTGCCGGTTTCTATCAGCCAGTTTGGAAAAAACTCCTAATTCGGGGGAGAGTGCTCAGAAAGGTGTTGCCTCAGAAGTGGAGAATAAGTGGCTGTATGCCAAACACTGCTACGAACCCCCTAAGAAAAGAACCCCAAGACATATACAGAAAAAGAAACAAGGGAATGAAAACAGCGCACGAGAATACATTTATGTAACACCAAAGAGACGCAATTGAAGAATGGTGGAAAGGAAAAGACCTAAGATATATGGAAAACACATAGCAAATGGAAGACGTAAATCTATTTTATCAGTAATTAAACACCCCATCCAGGAGGCGCCTGGATGGTTGGTTAGGTGTCTGACTCTTGATTTTTGGCTCAGGTCATGATCTCACAGTTCATAAGATTGGGCCCTGCGTTGGACTCCATGCTGATGGTGCAGAGCCTGCTTGGGATTCTCTCTCTCTCTCTCTCTCTCTCTCTCTCTCAAAAATAAACATAAAAAGAAAAAAAAAACTGATCACCATGTGCAGCTTTTTCTTTCTGCCTTTGGAGGCACATGAGACCTTGTCCACAGACTAGGCAGCCATGGCCAGGGAGGACACAGCAGCAAGCACCAGCATGTGTGTCCTGGGCAGGGGTGGTGCCGGCCCAGTACGTGTTCACCTTAAAGAGGAATGTGAGGCAGAGGTCCAAGATCACTGAGATGCCTGTATCCAAGCCCTGCATCTCTGGATGATGCATATTGTCTATGCTGTTGTTCTAGGACAAGTTTAAGGACAGAACTCGGAGTGCCTTTAAGGACAACTAACCAAGAAATAACTAATAAAAAAATCTGCTGTGTATGTGAAAATGAGGTCAGAATTCCAAAAAAGTTCAGGTCGTATCAGGAGCCTTATAAGAGAAGAAATGATCTGTGGTCTTATCAAAGAAGGACCCTGCCTTCAGGTAATAATAGACTCCGATAGGACTCTAAGTGGGTTTTCCTAGTTCCTAAAAAGGGAAAAGATGCTCACCAAGTCATAATATCATTGACAATTATCAGCTGGTGACAAACGGAGGTCCAGAAAAGTTACTTCAACAAAAAGGAAAAGATTATGCTACAAAAATTGATCCTGTTCCTACCATAGAAGAGAAGTACCCCTAATATGGTTGAATGGAACCCTAAATCACAGGGTTTCCTTATTGAACAAGCTCTACCAAGAGCTAAACTGAAAGAAAGAGAAATTGTGGCAGAATCTGATGTATGTTCAAGGAAGGATACAAGAATTTGATAGTCTTTGATAAGCTCCAACGACACAGTCTCCCTGTGTTCAAATTTCAGCTGGGTGCTGATGATGTACTGCAGGAAGTTACCCATCAGGCTGGCGTTTATCACCCAAATGTCAGAATCATGACCGACTTCATGGATTTTGATGAAAATGGGGTGTTCGAAGGACTTAAAGGAGAACCAATTCATGAATTTAACAAACATGGTGCCTTGAACAACACAGAACATTTTGATCAACTACAAGACAGTAACAACATAATTCTGGGAGACTCCCAAGGAGGCTTGAGGATGGCAGATGGTAAACAGCCAATGCTGAACACATTCTGGAAACTGGATTTCAAAATGACAGGGTGGGTGAACTCTTAGAAAAGTACGTGCACTCTTATGATATTCCTTTAGTAAAAGATGAATCATTGCACATAGCCAACACTGTCTTACAGAAGATTCTATAAACAAGCATTCTTCAAGAAGACCTCTTTCCTCTGGAGGCAACTGATACAAGAACTGCTTGTCCATTCATCTTGCTACAAAACTCTCATTTACAATATATTCTTGCCCTTGAAGGTTTCCTTTGCACTACTCAAGTATCTTCAGACACACTGAATCTATCGACTGGAAGTTCCTTTCTCTTCACCTCGCTCAATACACTCCTCACCATATTTTTTGTCAGATTAAAGAAACAAATGAACCTCAAAGCAAACTTTGAAAAGTAACGCCCAACTTATCCAAAAATTAATTTTGTAGTTCATGTTATCACAAAGTTTTTGAAGACTTTCTTTTTTACACTGGCCAGGTTGGTAGAAGTTAAAACAGAAGTTTTATGAAATGGTGAAATAATGTGTATGATTCTAAGTATTGTTCTTTTTATAATTTGGGTGAATTATGCTGATGCTACATATCATCCTGAAATTGTGTTATGTGTGATTATTTTGTTTTAGGAACATATTTATCAGAAATGATTGGCACTTGGTGTTGAAAAACTCTGGGTGCCCACATGTCACTGATCTTCACAAAATGTTCTATAGCGGAGGTGCCTGGGTGGCTCAGTCAGTTAAGGGTCTGACTTTGGATTTTGGCTCAGGTCATGATCTCAGGGTTGTGAGATTCAGCCCCTTGTGGGGCTCTGCACTGGGTGTGGAGCCTGCTTAAGATTCTCTCTCTCCCTCTACCCCTCCCCCCTCACTTGCACTCTGTCTAAAAAAATAAATAAAATTTAAAAACCCAAAATGTTCTATAATGAAGCACTGATAATACACATGAAATGAAAAGCAAAAACAAAAAACCAAAACTGATTCATGATCCAATTATATGCTGTCTGTAAGAGACATATATTAGAGTCAAAGAAACAAACAAGTAGAAAGTAAAAAGATAGAAAACAATAAACCATGCAAATACTAATCAAAAGAGAACTGGAGGGATGCCTGGCTGGCTCAGTCAGTGAAGCATGCAACTCTTAATCTTAGGGTTGTGAGTTTGAGCCCCATACTGGGTGTAGAAATTACTCCCCCCACCCCCAAAAGAAAAGAACAGAAGAGAGCTGGAGTGACTGTACTAATATCAGACAACATTGTTAATAGAGACAAAGAAAGACATTTTATACTGACACAAGAGTCAATTCATTAGGAAGACATAATAATTTTTAAAAAATATATGAACTGAGCAACAGAGCTCTAACATACATAAAAAACCGGACAGGATTAAAGGGAGAAATAAACAATTCAACAATAATAGTTGCAGACTTCAATACCCCACTTTCTTTTTTTTTTTTTTTAATTGTTTACTGTTGATTTTTGAGAGAGAGAAAGAGTGCCAAGTGGAGGAGGGACAGAGAAAGAGGGAGACACAGAATCTGAAGCAGGCTCCAGGCTCTGAGCTGTCAGCACAGAGCCAGACATGGGGCTCAAACTTATGAACCATGAGATATGCTGGGTGGGACACTTAACCGTTGACTGAGCCACCCAGGCGCCCTGATACCCCACTTTCAATAGGGATAGAACCAATAGGTAGAAGATCAACCAGGAAACAGAAGACTTGAACAGCACCATAGACCAACTGGACCAGCAAATATCTGTACAACACTTCACATAACAAGATCTGAATAAACATTTTCCACAATAGACCACATGTTAGGAGGCCACTAGAATGCAAACAAAACACAAAACACAGGAAAAAATAAAGATGTTTTCAGTCGTATAAATACAAGCTGAAATCCATCAGCAGCAGACTCACACTATAAGAAATGTTAAATGGAACCCATCAGGCAGACAGAAAACGATACCAGATGGAAACCTGGATCTACACAAAGGGACAAAAGCACTGGAAATGGAAACTACATGGATGAATCTATAAGACGGTTTTCTTATGACTCAAATCTCTTTGAAAGATAATTGACTGAACAAAATAAGAACAATGTATTGCAGGGTTTATAACACATGTGGAAGTAAAATGCAAGACAACAATAGCACAAAGCATGAGCTGGCAAACAATGGCCACGGGCCAAATCCAGCCCATCATCTGTTTTGTTAATGATAGTTTATTGGGACACAGGCACACTGATTCATTTATGTATTGTTTATGGTTATTTTCACATAATAACAAGAGTTGAGCAATTGTGACAAAGACTATATGATCCACAAAACCTAAAATATTTACTTGCCTCCTCTAGAAAAGGTTTGCTGACCCCAGAAATAAAAGCCCCTGGAAATATGCCATTGTAAAGTCCTTATACTATGTGAAAGTGGACTGTGATTAAGCTAAAGAGGTATAAATCTATAAACCCTAAAGCAACCACTAAAATAACAAAGACTTGGAGTGCCTGGGTGGCTTAGTCAGTTGAGTGTCTGACTTAGGCTCAGGTCATGATCTCACAGTTCGTGAGCTGCTGTCAGCGCAGAGCCTGCCTGGGATCCTCTGTCCCTCTCTGTCTCTCTGCCCCTCCCCCCACATGCTCTCAAAAAAATAAGTAAAACATTAAAAAAATAACATAAAATAACAAAGACTTATAGCTAATAAGCCAATAAAAGAGGTTACAAACAAAAACATTCAAATAATACAAAAGAAGAAGACAAAGAGGGAAAAAGGAACAAAAAGCAGATGGAACAATAGAACACTAATAGCAGGATGATAACTGAACCCTAATTATATCAATAATCACACTAAATGTAAATGATCTAAACAGCCGGATTAAAAAGCAGAGATTGTCGGATTGGTTAAAAAAGCAAGACCAACTCCATGTCACTCATAAGAAAAAAACTTCATATAGAGAGACACAAATAGGTTAAAAAAAAAAGAATGGGAGAAAGTACACCACACTCACACATGTATAAGAAAAAAAAAAAGCTGGAATCACAGTATTAATATCAGACGAGGTAGATTTCAGAAACAAAAATATTACTAGGGATAAAAAGGTGATTTCTTCATATAAGGAGATCAATTCATGAAGAGAGCATAACAATCCTAAATATTTGTGCACCTAATAACAGAGCTTCAAAATATGTGACACAAAACCTGACAGAACTACTACAAGGAGATATGGATAAACCCACAATTATAGTCAGATATTTCACTACCCTTCCCGCAGTAATTGACAAGTAGGCAGAAAGTCAACCAGGACACTGTCTTCATTTTCTGGAGCTGTTACAACAAACAGACTGGGTGCCTTGAACAACAGAAATTTGTTGTCTCACAGCTCTGGAGGCGAGGAGGTTGAGATCCAGGTGTGGCAGGGGTGGTGCCTTCTGAAGCTGTGAGGGAGAATCTGTTCCATGCTTTCTTCTAGCCTCTGGTGGCCTCAGGCATTCATTGGTGGCTATCTTCTCCCAACCATCTCCGGACAATCATCTCTCTATATGTGTCTCTTTCTGTCCAAGTTTCCCCCTTTTATACAGACTCACTTATATTGGATTATGGCCCACCTTAATGACCTCATCTTAACTTGATCTTCTGCAAAGACTCCATTTCCAAATAAGGTCACATTTACATTGCAGGGTTAGGACTTCAATACCTTTTGGAGGGGTGGGGGTGGGGGGACACAAAGTTTAACCCACCAGATACAGTAAACTTGAACAAAACTATAACCCATGTGACTTGACTGACATTTATAGGATACTTGCCCCAAGGATAGCAGAAGACACATTATTCTCAAGTGCACACAAGCATTTACCAAGAGAGACCATGCTCTGGGCCATAAAATATACATCTAACAATCGAAAAGGATCCAGGTTGTACACATTATATTTTTTGACCACAATGGAATTAGAAATCAGTGACAGAAAGATCCCTGGAAAATCCCCAAATATTTAGAAACAAAATAAGACTGCTAAATAGATCATAGATAAAAGAAGAAATCAAAAGGGATATAGAAAGTATCTTGAACTGTATACTAGAATTTGTGGGCTGCTGCTAGAGCAGTACTTAGGGACATATTTATATAGCACTAAATGCCAATACTGAAATAGAAAAAAGTCTCAGCTTGCACTTCAAGGAACTAGCAAAAGAAGAGCAGATTAAACCCAGAACAAGCAGAAGAAAGGAAATGTTAAAGGTCTGAGCAGAAAGCAGCAAACAACAAAGAAAATCAATAAAATGAAAACACAAGCTATTTGGGTAAAGCAATGTGATTGATAAACCTCTAGACACACTGATGAGGAATAAGAGAAGACATCAATTACCAAATCAGGAATGTCATCAAGGAAATGCAAATTAAAACAATACCACTACACAACTATGAATATGGCCAAAATCTGGAACACTGACAACAGCAAATGCTGGCAAGGATACGGAGCAACAGAACTTTCCGTTCGTTGTTGGTAGGAATGCAAAATGGCACAGCCACTGTGGAAGACAGTTGGCGGTTTCTTACAAAACTGAACATATTCTTTCTATATCCCAGCAATCACGGTGCTTGGTATTTACCCAAAGGAGTTGAAAACTTATGTCCACACAAAAACCTGCACACAGATGCTTACAGCAATCTTATTTATATGTCCACACAAAAACCTGCACACAGATGCTTACAGCAATCTTATTTATAATTGCCAAAACTTGGAAGCAACCAAGATGCCCTTCAAGTAGGTGAATGGATAAACAAATTGTGGTCTAGCCAGATAATGGAGTATTATACAGCGCTAAAAAGAAATGAGCTATATCAAGTCGTGAAACGACATGGAGGAAACTTGGGGCGCTTGGGTGGCTCAGTGGATTGAGTGTCCGACTCTTGATTTCGGCTCAGGTCATGATCCCAGGGTTGTGGGATTGAGCCCTGCGTTGGGCTCCATGGTGAGTGTGGAACCTGCTTAAGATTCTGTCTGCCTCCCTCTGCCCCTCCCCTGCTCATGCTCTGTCTCTCTCTCTCTCTCTCTCTCTCTCTCTCTCAAAAACAAGTAAACATTAAAAACAACAACAACAAAAAAACTATGGACTTTGAGTGACATTATGAGTCCATGTAGGTTCACCAGTTGTAACAAATGTACGCTCTGTTGGGGGATGTTAGTGGGGGAGGCTATGCAGGTAGGTGTGGGCAGAAGGCAGATGGGAAATCTTTATACCTTCTTCTCAATTTCTTTTCTTTCTTTCTTTCTTTCTTTCTTTCTTTCTTTCTTTCTTTCTTTCTTTCTTTCTTTCTTTCTTTCTTTCTTTCTTTCCTTCCTTCCTTCCTTCCTTCCTTCCTTCCTTCCTTCCTTCCTTCCTTTCTTTCTTGAGCAGGCTCCACACCTAATGTGAGGTTTGAATTCACAATCCCGTGATGAAGAGTCACATGTTCCACTGGTGGAGTCAGCCAGGAGCCCTTATGCCTTCCACCCAATTTTGCCGTGAACCTAAAACTCTACAAAGACAAAGTCTAGGGGTGCCTGGGTGGCTCAGTCGGTTAAGCATCCGACTTCAGCTCAGGTCATGATCTCCTAGTCCGTGAGTTCGAGCCCTGTGTCAGACTCTGTGCTGAGAGCTCAGAGCCTGGAGCCTGCTTCAGATCCTGTGTCTCCCTCTCTCTCTGCCCCTCCCCTGTTCATGCTCTCTGTCTCAAAAATAAATAAAAACATTAAAAATTTAAAAAAAAAATAAAAAGATAAAGTCTGTGTTTTTAAGTCAATTTTTAAACGTGGGGGGAAAAACATGCCGTTCCATAAGTCCCACTACCCTCTTTCAGGCACATCTAATCCTGACCAGAGGCTGTGTGGTGATCCCCATGACTATCATTTTTTAGTCAGGATCCAAGTTCCCGTGATTATAATCTTTATTTTTTTCTCCTTGATTTTTTCCTTTAAGCAATCTCTACACCCATTGTGGGGCTCGAACTCACAACCCCAAGATCTAAGAACGGCATGCTCTACGGACCAAGCCAGCCAGGGGCCTCCACCACCGCCCCCTCCCCCCACCCCTCAGTGATAATCTTAAATGTCCTTCACAACTTGCTCCACATCGGTTGAGCAGCATCCGTAAAGCTGCAAAAACGCACAGCTCTCGGTAGGGGACGCTGGCCAGGGTGAGGCTGGCACCACCCAGTGTTAGTGTGTCCTCCTTGGACCCTGGGAGACCTTCAAATCTTTGCGAAACAATTTCCTACTATTCGAATCACCTACAAGATCCCAGGAAGCACGAAAGATTTACAACGTCGTAGGGCCTCACCTTGGCAGAGCGCAATACTTCCCTCTGAGGTCAGGAGCCTCACTGGTGACACTTGATGGCCCACCTGCAGTCCTAGCTCGGGAACTACTCGGTGAGGCCCCAAACCATTTAACAAAAACACCGGTTCAACGACCTGGACTCGTTTTCTCCTGCCGTCTCACAAATTGCCACAGACATAGACACCGAAAACGACACGAGTTTAGAGTTGGTTATCTCACTGTTTCCATGGGTCATGAGTCTGGACATGTTTTATCTGTGTTCTCCATCAGGGCCCTCGGCCTGCAATCTAGGCCAAGCTGCGGCCTTATCTCAGGCTCAGCATTGTTGCCAGAACTCAGCTCCTCGTGCCCGGCTGTAGCTCTTAGCTCCTAGAGGCCACTCTCGATCCCAGCCACTCGGCCCCCTCCACAGGGGCCAGACTCGGGTTTCACTTGCTTGAGAAGGGTTCACCTGATTAGGTCAGGGCCACCCAATCCCTCCTGAGATTAACTCAAAGTCAGTGTATTAGCAGCCTAATTATGGGAGAGGTACCAAATCATATCCACAGGTTCTGCCCACACCCGAGGGGATTATACAGGTGTGCGCAGCAGAGGGCAGGAGTCTTGGCAACCATTTTAGGGTTCTGCCTGTCACCTAGAGAGGCCGACTGGAGTTAAAATCAATCACTGCAAACAACAACAAACAAAAGAGGAAGGGAGGGAGGAAAGGAAAGGAAAGGAAAGGAAAGGAAAGGAAAGGAAAGGAAAGGAAAGGAAAGGAAAGGAAAGGAAAGGAAAGGAAAGGAAAGGAAAGGAAAGGAAAGGAAAGGAAAGGAAAGGAAAGGAAAGGAAAGGAAAGGAAAGGAAAGGAAAGGAAAGGAAAGGAAAGGAAAGAGGGAGGAGAAAATTGCATGCAAAGATTTTGAAGGCAAATCTTAAAAGACACCCAATGTATTAATGTATTGCTCGTGTCAGAAAACCATTCCAGAACCAATTGCTGTGGACTTTGTGTCCGTCCAGGTTGCTGCCTGACATTCGGAAACAATATTGGAAAAGTTCAGCTAAACCTACAAGACTTAGACAATCATTCATGAACTGCCCTCAAGAGGAAGAAGGGGACTGTATTAACCTGTGCCTGATGGCTGCCATTACAAACTACCCCACAACTTAGTGGCTTCAGAGAGCACAGATTTCTTATCGTACAGGTCGGAAGGGCAGAATTCCAAAGCTAGTTTCACTGGGCTGGGGTCAAGGTGACTGGCAGGTGCTGACTGTGCAGGCTCTCGCCTTCTCCAGCTTCTTAGACTTGCTGGCATTCCTTGGCTTGTGCCTGCATGGCTCCAATCTCTGCTTCTGTGGCCACATTTCCTTCCCCTCCTCGGTAGTAGAATCTTCTGCCTCCCTCTCATCAGGACCTTTGTGATCACACCACTGGGCCCACCCAGATGATCCAGAATAAGCCCCCATCTCAAAATCCTTAACTGCTTCACATCCACCAGGTCCCTTTTCCCACGTAAATCAATGCTATTCAGCTTGCCACAGTGCCTAAAACTAAAGCTACAGTTTGCAATCCTGGAAAAATGGATATAATCCTGGAAAAATGGTGGGGGGATGGAATGGGGTTTTCGAAAAGTTGGTCGTTTTGGTTTTGGGGGCGCCTGGGTGGCTCAGTTGGTTGGGCGACTAACTTCGGCTCAGGTCATGATCTCGCGGTTTGTGAGTTCGAGCCCCGCGTCGGGCTCTGTGCTGACAGCTCAGAGCCTGGAGCCTGCTTCAGATTCTGTGCCTCCCCCTCTCTCTCTGCCCCTCCCCTGCTCTCACGCTCTGTGTCAATAATAAATAAACGTTAAAAAAATCATTAAAAAAAAGAGAAAAGTTGGTCGTTTTTGTTACTGGCATCAGATGAGACCCACATCATAGCTGAGGATCACGGGAATTGAAAATAACGGGTGCCAGGCCTGACCTCCTGACATGAACCGTGCTTCAGACTCCTCTCCTAGATCTCTAAACAACAAACTGTAACTACTCATCCCCCCCTCGAGCTGGGAAAATCTGGAAAACAGCCATCTGTTTGCTCTGTCCCTTACACCCTGCGCCAAGTTCAAGGATCTTGGAGGCAGAGATGCCAGGTGCTCTATGTTAAGACCACTTATCAACTCTCGCCTTCCAAGATAGTCAATACCATAGGACTTTCCTACCAAAGCGTATCTCGTGCCGGCTCTCCTCACTTCAGCAAGCCTAAGGTGGTGTCGTTTATGATGGACCATCAATTTACGTACTGGTAGAAAAAGGAAAATGCTGCCAATCAATTACAAAATACAAAGACACAAGCTGATTTCAGAGACGCTAAAATGTGAAGGGGCAGGGGGATGTACATCTTGGAATCAATGGGTCTATTTTGAGTCAAAATACATTTCTTTTAAGCCCCTCCTTCCCTGTTAGCCTGTTAGGTTGTGATCTGAACGAGGAGGATGGAAGATGAACTCATCTCTACACGGGATTCATCTAGCGCTCCCTCCTGGACTGGGGCTTTCGGTCCTCCCTGCCTTAAATGAGATCTGCACCCCCAATCCACAGAACCTACCTACTATGTCCATGACGCCGAGACATTACGACATTTTAATTCCAGTTTCCCCGGGGATGTGCCATTTTGCCCAGGTAGATGAGAGCAGGGTCAGTCTTGTGAAGCCCTTCCTCACGATCGCTCCACTGTTCTTTGGGTCCTGAAGCAGAAGATATCTAAATGCTGATCACAACTTCACAGTTGTACTGGAATACAAGTTTTAATTTTTGCTTTCTACTCTGTTTAGAGGCCACAACGCTTTGAAGAGAAAATGCCCTTTATCTCGGACATGCTATTTCTGCAAGAGAACGTCTGTGCCCAAGGTCCGTGGGCCTGGTAAAATGGTTGCTGAAAAATTCTTCCATTGTTAAATGCCCGTCACAAAGGGATCTAGCTGGAAATTCAGATTCAACACTGTGATGACAGGAAAGTGAGGAAGCTTTTTCCTCCCTTAACGAAAGTTTTGATTGGTGGGCTAGGGTAGGCTCTTCTTGGTTCTGACCCCTAGTAGTAGGACAGGAGGAGGGAAGAAGGAGATGCAGCAGAAGCAACATCATCATTCTTGGGTATATGTGAGAATTAAGGCCACCCACCCAATCAAAGGAGGGAGGCAGAGACTCTGAGCACAGTGAGGCGAGGTGTTGATCACCAAACCTTAATCAACGTCCTTGCAAGAGTGGGCATCTGACCCACGGGCACACTCTGGGCAGTTACAGCAGACAATTTACCTCCTAGCACGCAAGTCCCTCCCCTGGTTCCTCATTGGCTGAGTGCTACAGAGGTAAGTCCCTCCCCTGATTCCTCACTGGCTGAGTACTATGGAAGTTACAGCCTTACCCGAAAGTCGCCTATGCCCATGTAAGGCAAAAAGTAGTCTGACCGGAACAAATGTACATTCTTTGAGGTGACGCAGAGACTTCAGTTTTTTGGCGCATGCTCATTGCAAAGCCCACAAAAATAAGGCCTCGAAGAGACGGGAAGGGGGGGTGGGGAGAACCAGGAAGCGACGTGTCTAAAGGTTTGGGACTCCATTATGGCTGGGGGGGGGGGGGTTCATACACGTTCCAATAGATTGTAAACCTACTGTTAGCACAGCTTTTATCTGGTATTTCTGAAAACGAATCATCTCCCTTACTTCTTACGGTATACAAAGTTGTAAAGAACACCCTGTTGCCCATCAGAATACGCCTTTGGCTGGCACTGGGCTGTGTCCCCACGTATATTCAACTCCTGGGACGGGCACCTTCCTCCTCAGTTCTGAGCTCCCATAACTGTAGCTGCTACGTGTGTGCTTGCAGCCTTCCTCCTCCAGATCAAAACACAACTCCTTTCCCATGTCTGGCGTTCCAGATATGATATTGACTCCTCTGTGCTGATCACCCCTGTACTCACCGTCCCAGTGTGTCCTGACCCCCTACTTAGGATACAGGCAGATGCTGTGCCTCGGCATCGCCTCAGAGCTACCGCCCATCGGCCAAAACACATAGTTGATCTTAACGATGCTGAGTTTTGGGGCGCCTGGGTAGCTCAGTCAGTTAAGCATCCAACTCTTGATTTTGGCTCAGGTCATGATCTCGCAGCTCATGGGTTTAAGCCCTGCATCGGACTCTGCGCTGATAGCATGGAGGCTGCTTGGGATTCTTTCTCCCTCTCTGCTTGCTCTCTCTTTAAAAAAACTTAAAAAAAAAACCACGCTGATTTTTGAAATCCTAATTTCATAAAGGGTCCCACCAACAGTGCAAGAAAGATGGGGCTCCGGCATGTCTGTCGTGTTTTCTCAGCCTGACACAGGGACGCTCTCCACGCGTTCATTTTGGTCTGTGCAGCAGGTGGACTCGTCATTACCAGAACTTGTTCTCTTGCGTTCGCAAAGATGTTTTCATGTTTATAATTTATCCTCATTTGCTCCTGGGGTTGTTCACAATTACGAGCAACTGTCAAAACACACACACTTTCTTACCTCCGAAGAAGCGAAAATGTCTAAAGGAGCTTATATTGTGCTTAGTTATAGGTCTGGCAGGTGTCTCCTATGGCACCTTGAAAAAATGCGTAGTTCACTTAAAACAGGATACTGGTACGTGCACAAAACCTTTGGCTTAAAACACACACACACACACACACACACACACACACACACACAGCAAAAGCAGAGGCAACCTTTTTCTAGGCCATTCCTTTCGTTTGCAAGGTCCTCTTCCAACTCCTCTGAAGATGCACCCCCATTCAAAAAGCACCCACGTAAGAGTGAACGTACCCCAGATGGCCACTTGGTGGCGCCAAAAGGTCCATTGTCTCCCGGGTTTGTGTGAGTAGTGGGGTGCGGGGAGAGGGTGGTCCTTTCTGAGTAATCCAGAGGCACAAAGCCAGGAGAAGGGGAATGTCCAGACCAAAAGGGCAACTGATCCTCGTCCTTGAGGGCCATTTGAGAATACCCATTTTATTCAGGTGGAGACAGGGTGGGGATCTAAAAACGATTTGGTTATCCTGTGCACTGCCTTAGGACGGGCAGACGATTGCATGCACCCATGTGTCAAAGTCATCAGCACAGGGCCCCCTAAAGACGTTTTATTTCCAAGGTTGGTCATCTTTGTCCACTAAGAGTGAAGGGACTCGGGCATCTCAGAACAGACTGTAAAGGAACTTTGAAAGCTACAAAAGCAAATCAAAACTATACTCAGGTACCATTTTCCATCCAACTGGGGAAAAAACGGGTACTGGAAGACAGGGCTGGTGGGAACTCAAGAAACAAGTTCTCTCCCACATTGTTGGTGGGGGGTTAAACTGGAAGCATTTCCGCAGAGGGCTGTTTGGCAAAAATTAGCCAAATCACAAACCCACATTCCATTTCTGGGAATCTGCCTAGAGGGTATGTTCGCATGTGTGAAGGTCACATTGGAGCGTGGTTTGTTACAAGATAGGAAAAAAACCACATAAAACACCCATAATAGGAAACACGAAATTATGAACATCCACGTAACGGAATATTGTGCAGTAGTAAAAAGGGAGAGAGGTTCAGGGGAGCCCCACCCGAGACCATGGCCCAGGTCCCCCCCTCCCCCCATTTGTTCACCGCTTGTGAGGCCCTCCAGCCATCAGTAATTGCTTGCTCTAGCTCCTCCCAGGTGACCATGGTGACTTCTTCTCCAACAGGCATCAAACTCAGCTTCCGGCCCACTAGATCCTGACAGTAATCGACAACAAGAAGACAGAAAGACAGACAGACAGACAGACAGACAGACACACACCCCTAGTTTAGTCCCTGAAAGCTTCAGGAACAGAACTGAGCTAACAGAACCCTAGCCCTAGCCCTGAGGACAAGTCACTGTCCTTCATGTGACCAGTGAGTCTTGGGCAGCCAGTTTCCTGTCCCATGAGGGCTCCTTGTGGGACACCCGGACAGGGATGGGAAGGATTTCCCCTCAATCCAGGGGCGGTGCCCAGAGGGCAGAGGGCATCATCGAACCCCAGAGGGACACAGACCTCTGGGGTGGGAGTCCAGACATCTTCCCCTGCTGCCTCCTTGAGGGCCCTTTGTCACAGAGCTTGCCCACATTACCAGGAATTTGTCCCGTTCTCTGATTATCTTCTCTAGTTCATCCATCCGTTGGAAGGCTTTCTGGAAGAAGAGTTCAGAGACTGAGGATCAAAACAGCTCCTCCTGTACCCCCCACCCCACACACACACAAGGGAGAAGAAGAAAGGAGGTGTGCTGATCTAGGAGGGGAGGAGGGTAGAGATAGGGCTGGTTAAGTCAAGGCTCTTCTTTTCCTTTCCAGCCAACTAGAGGAAGGGAAGTGTGTGTGTGTGTGGGGGGGGGGACACTGGAGGAGGGACTGGGGGACAGCGGGTCAAGAGCAAATGCTAGCACAGGAATGGAGCCTTGGGTCCCGGGATTCATTTCATCCTACCCACCAAGGAAACATCCCAGCCCTGCTGACTGAGGCTGATTAAGCCTCTCAAGGACAAAAATCATCAGGCACTTCCAGGGTGTCTGAACGTCTGTGTGGTTGAAAGAGAAAAGCACCCCAAAAGAGCCAAGACAAATTGCTAAAACTTAAGTTGCTCCATATGACTTCCGCAAACCTCCAGAATGTAGGAATCTCAAGGTAAAACAAGCCTTTAGTCTAAAAACAAAAACAAAAAACACAACACCCTGCCCCCAACCCCCAACACTACATTTCAAAAAGAAAAGCTTCCCAGAGTGAAAATGAGTCCCGCTGGGCGCTCAAGGCCTGGGACCCGAGGTAGAATGTGGTCACTGGCTCCCACCGTCTTCTTTGAGCTGCTCTGCGCACCGCCCCCCCTCCCCCAGCCTCGGCGGGAGAGGGGGAGGGGGGTGCTTCTTCCTAATTGCCCCAACTCCTCCTTCCAGCTCCGAGCCCCTGGGTGGCCTCCTGAGGGCCTGAAATAAGAGCACTGCCTCGTGCTTCCGGTCCCTACAGTGCGTCTGAAAGTTCCACTTCCTTCTCCAAGGAAACCGAGACCGAAGTGCAGGAGCCGATGCCCGCGGCAGCTGTGTGACCACGGCGCTCTCTCCATCTCGGGCCCTCCTCTAGGACGGAGATTGGGCTTTCACCCACCATCTTACTTTATTCTTGTTTAAAGGAAATTGGCTCAAAGAATATTCTGAGAGGTTGTCAGCTCCCCGCCCCCCCGCCATGCCCCACACTGGGCCCGCTCAGGATCCTTAGGTGTCTGAGAACTGGTGGTGGAGCGGCGAGGAAAAGCGCCACGTGGGAAAGGGCGACTCATCCGCGAGGTGGGGGTCCCCACCTCCCTCACCAGGGGACCTCACCTCGGAATGCTCCTGCGCCTTCTCCTTGGCTTCTTTCAAGGCCTTCACATCTTCTGCGACATCGTGCAGCAGCACCGTGGCCTGCAAGGTCGAGAAGGGCCGCTCGGTGGTCTGGCGCCCCCACCGCGCCCGCGCCTCGCTGCTGGGGACCCCTCCGCTTGGGGAGAGGCCTGTTGGCCACCCGCGCTCACCTTGGTGACGCTGGCCCGCTCGCCGTCCTGCTCGCCGTCCTTCCCGATTTTCATCGACCCTCTTCGAGCCCTGTCCGGCAGCAGCACGGCCATCTCCTCCTCCAGCCAGTCCTGGGAGTCCACGGGCAGCCGGCCCACGGGATAAGGAAGGTGCTGCACGTGGCTCATGATGCCCTGCACCTGGCTTGTGACGGCCTTGAGCTGCTTGCTGAGGTCCTTCACCTGGCTCTCCAGCGCCGGCGGCCTGGCCGAGCTGCTGCGCGGCTTCTCTTTGGGCACAGCCAGCTGCGGGGCGCTGAGCACGGTCCGCGGGAGCTCCGAGGAGCGACTCGACTCGGGCGACGGCGACTGGAAGTTGATGCGCACCTCCTGCAGGTTGAGGCTCCGGAGCATGGCCACGATGAGCGTGTGCAGGGCCGTGAAGTTGACGGCGCCCACCTCCGGGGTGCCGATGGCCAGGTCGGCCAGCTCCCGGAGGGAGACCGTGGCGGTCGCCGTCGCGGGCGGCATCGTGAGCCTTCTCAGCGGGGGTCCGCGCCCGCCACGTCCCCCTCACTGCCCGCCGCGCCCCTGGCGCTCCCCGGAGCACGAGTCACCGTCTGCAGCGCTCGGAAGACCGAGAGGAAGGGCCCGGCCGCCAGGCTTCCCACTCTTTGCTCCCAGGGACGGGCGCCCGCCTCCCCGGCGGGGTCCGGACGCCACCTGCCCTCCGCAGTCCGGTCTCCGCTCTCCCGTCTCCCAGCTCCCCGAGCTCGAGCCCTGGGCCGCCCTCCCCTCTAGCAGGGTCGCGGCCGGTGGACGTTTGGAACGGGAGGGACCGCCCCGTTCGCTGTCCGGTTGTGCACGCACGCACGCCGCGCACGCAGGGTTCTGCCAATGAACAGGCCCCGCCGAGCGCCTTGCGGGACCTCCCCGTACACGAAGCCACCCGCAAACTCGCAAGGGGAGCCCATTCTAGTGGGGTCCGGGGAAGCCTTGGTCATATCCCCGGCACACCACTAACTGTTATCAGTGAATGCTCCTAAAGGGGCTTCGGGGCTGTGCCAAGGCATCGCTATCGGGAGCACAGCATTTGGGGGAGGGGGAGGCCTCCTAAGGCTCGCCTAGATTGGAGCCGTCCCTTAACCGCCCCATTCGTTCACTCAGCCACTGGGAACAAAGATTTAAGGGACACCATGTGTGTCCTTAGCTTGTTCCATTATTCAGGGCAGTGGCACATGTCTCAGGGGTGCAGTCCTGAGACCTTGGCCTCTTGGAGACAGTTCCCATCTCACTGTGCTTCAGCAGAAAGGAGGGGCACTTGGGAGAGACCACTCACTACCCAGGCAGCTCTGACCAGCCACCACATGGCAGGCCTTTACCGTGCCACCCTGGCCTAGTTCATCTCAAAAACGACTCATCTGGTCAAATGCCAGCATTTCAGCTCATTACGAGGCAGGATTAGACAGGACTAGAGGAATTTGGTGCTCTTGGCAACTGGGGCTCGACTTCCCCATATCAGAGTCTTCCAGAAAACAGAAAAACTCAATGTTTAGTATATTCAGGAAGGGAAAACCTGTGTATCTGTACTATTTGAACTACTTTTCAAATCCAGATTTTTAGTCTGAGCTGGTAAAATTTAATTGAAACCCTTCATGCACGCCCCCCACCCCCCAGCCCAAGTGTTCCCTGGGAGAGAGGTGAAACATCAGCCTATAACCTGCAGGAAGGTTAACACCCAAACATTCTTCTTCATCGTCATAGTCCTAGCACCTGACACCCCGTAGGCCTTCACACGGTTGCTCATACTGTGAAAAGAACAAATTCTTGGGGCGCCTGGGTGGCTCAGTTGGTTAAGCAACTGACTTCTGCTCAGGATGTGGTCTCACAGCTCATGGGTTTGAGCCCCACATCAGGCTCTGTGCTGACAGCTCAGAGTCTGGAGCCTGCTTCGAATTCTGTTTCCCTCTCTCTCTGCCCCTCCCCACTTATAGTCTGTCTCTCTCGAAAGTAAACATTAAAAAATTTGGGGACGCCTGGTGGCTCAGTTGGTTAAGCGTCCAACTTTGGCTCAGGTCGTGATCTCCTGGTTCGTAAGTTGGAGCCCCGCATTGGGCTCTGTGCTGACACACAGCTCAGAGCCTGGAGCCTGCTTCAGATTCTGTGTCTCCCCCTCTCTGCCCCTCGCCCACTCACGCTCTCTCTCTCCAAAATAAACATTAAAAAAAAATAATAAAAAGAACAAATTCTTTTGTGTACACTTGAGGCCAGATCACAAAGTTCAAGCCTTGCGATAGAGCATCCGCTGTCCTGGAGGGAGTAAACGTGGGCTTCTCAATTCTAAGTTGGGTGATTTCCAGAAGGATGTTACCCCTTGCTCCTCCTACCACTACATTCGCTCCGGCCAGAGCATCAGCTCCCCGGGGCCTCATGGTTTCATTTCAGATCCCTGAGACTTGGCATCATGCCAGTCACGTATCAGGACCCACTAAATGGCAGTGGAAAGGGCGTATATGAATATATTCTAATTCTAATCTGAGGAAATATATTCTACTGAATGCTTCTGCTAAGTAAGCACATATAAACACAGGAAAGTGAACATTCACTGGACACATAAATGGAATTTGGGAATTGAAAAGGACCTCCCTTAGCTGTTGGATCCAAACCTCCCTTTTTCCAACTGATGACAGAGGCCCAGAAAGGACTAGTCATCTGCCCGACATTATGAATAAGAACTGGTTTCCTGAGTAATCGTCTACGGTTCCTCCTCCACCATTTCACTATCTGATAATTAAGTTCTTGCTCAAAATTCCCCTACGTGGGACTCTCAACAGAAGGCGACATGTGTGCTGGAAAGAGCTAATGTGCTCAAAGTCTTGACTGTGGTTAGGGAATCTTTCAAGTCATTAGGAAAAGGGATAAAAATGTCAGGGAAACGTCCCTGCAGGGCAATACAATCGTACACGAAGCAAATTATCTTACTGTCTCATAGGAACAGAACCAACAAGCAATTCCAGCTCGCTGCCCAAAAGACACTGCCCCTTCCTGCTACATTCAGTCCTGCCCTGGATTAGACGGAAGGTTTAAAAGGTCTACCTGACATGTGTGGTATAACTAGAATTGTAATTTTATTATTTTTTTAAATGTTTATTTTGAGAGAGAGAGAGAGAGAGAGAGAGAGAGAGAGAGAGAGAGAGAATGCACGCACAGGGGAAGGACAGAGAGAGAGAGAGAATCCCAAGCAGACTCTGTGTTGTCAGCGCAGAGCCCAACGTGGAGCTCGATCTCACAAACCAGGAGATCATGACCTGAGCCAAAATCGAGTCGGACGCTTAACCGCCTGAGCCACCCAGGCGCCCTGTGGCCAGGTAAGTTTAAATGCTGCGGAGAAAGGTCCAATGCAGCCCTAGGTAATGCAATACAGGTGTCACCTATCACCCATGAAAAAGCATGGCGAGTTCTATTTTTTTTTTTTTTTAACTTAGATTTTTAAATCTACTATTCCGACAAGGATTGGATTCCGTTGCTTAGGAAGGGGATGGAACCTGCAGGCGGAGACTCACGTCTAGGGCTCGAGACCAGCTGTGGACCTGGAACGCCTTTTATTTTGTACCCGCTGTCTCCTGCACAGCCTGGACAGAAGTCAGTCACCGTGAAGGCAGGAGAGTGGGCGGCTCTGCGAGGCAGTGAACAGACCAGCAAGAGCACAAATACTTTTATTTGCAGTTGAAGAGCAACGCAGGTATCCAGAGACGGGATGCTACTCTCTAATCGGATCTCCTTGCTAGGGGTCGTGCCACACACGCTTCGTTGTTCAGCGGCCGGAGGCCCAGCAGCCTCTCAGAAAGAGGGTTTTCTACGAAAGGCTTCTGTGAGGTCGGATGGGGAGAGGACAACTAGAATGGAAGACAGTGCCGGGCACTCGGCTCCCCTAACCAAGCTCCACACCGACACACGCAGCTCCCCGCGGTGCCGACCGCCGGTTACGGAGTTAAGACCTTACCTGCCTTTAACTCCTTTTCCATTTCGGTAAGATTCGGAGCTGCTTTTCAGGAAAGCGTAACTTGTGTTTAAGGAACAGGATGAGGATGGCAGACGTTAAGGCCATTTATCCATGAGCTCTGTCCTCCCCTTGACCAGCTCAATGCCTCCTACCTCCCGAACTTGGCAAGACAGACTACATGGCTCCAGGCTGTCTGCAGTCCTCCCCTGGAAGGAAACACGGGGATGGAAGTCGACGGCACCGCTTTCCCCACGTTTTCCGCAGGAGCCCCGCAGTCCAGGCGACCGTGGCAGCTAGTCATCCACAGTGATGTTGCGGAAAAGGTAGGCCATGGATTCTCCGTTGTGGATTCTCCGAATCGCTTCAGAAAGGATCAGACTGATATCCACGGTCTTTATCTTGGGACACTGCAGCTTCTGCACCTCGTGAGGGACGGTATTTGTCACCACCACCTAGTCATCGCAGCAACGGGGGAGATAAACACTGTTACTGATGTGCGTGCCCCGACGTGGTCACGCAGAAAAGTTGAGCCAGCCGCCTCCCCGAGCTCCAAACTACAAGACCTCATTCCGCTGAGTATAGTTTTTACAAAGCAAACTCAACCGACATTACACAAGAAAAAGGTGAGAGTCCAGAACAGAAGATTGTGAATGTCACGGTCTGCTTACGCAGGAATGACAGGGCCCGGCGCCTTGCTGAACCTTCCTGTGGTCAGGGAAGAATTCGATGCTTCGGAGAAATGCCACCAGAGTACCAAATTACACCGCAATACAAACTACATGAAGTACATAAAGCAAAGCTTTATGCCAACAGACACATGTTCCCAACTACACATCTGGCCCAACAAACGGCCGGCCGGCAAGGCCACTACCTCACAGGCCCTCCAGGGAGCAGCTCGGCAGTATTGATGGAGCCACCTTACTATTCACAGAAAAGAGAGAAGCCAGTTTGGACGCAGGCTCAGTGTGCCAAGAAGCCCCTTAAGAGCAGACGCACCTCGTCAATGGAGGACTCCTCGATCAGGCGGGGGGCCTCCGCAGACAGGATGCCGTGAGTGGCCATGACATAGATCTTGTAAGCGCCTCTCTCTTTCAGGATCTCCGCAGCAGCGACGAAACTTTCCACGTCATCGATTATGTCATCCTGAGAAGAGAGCAGACTTAGCAGTAAGGAGCCACCCTCTGTCTCTCTGGACACACGCCTCTCTGCTCTTCTCTGCGCTCGGTTTCAGAGGATTTCCAACTGGAGATCAGAGCTGTCTGCCGGGGCCCCAGACTGAACATCCCGCAGTGGCAACAGAAGCGTGTGGACGGTGCTTCGTGTGGCTGTCAGTACTCAGAGTCACATGTGACACGTACAGCTAGACGTCGGGACACATTTCTGTGTCCCGTTTACTTGTTTTCTTTTTTTTTTTTTTTTTTTTCAAGAAAAAGTGAAATGCCAGAACACAGAAATAAAGTGAGCCATTGTAATCAGGCCCAGCAACGGCATTTAGAGCTGGGAGCAAATCGGACGTGCTAACGTACAAAGAACAAGGCACTTGTTCTCATTTGTAAAAATGGAAGAGCTCATCTTTAGTTCATCTCGTGGCCCTAAAGCTGAAAGTTGAGTCCCAGACCCCTGAAGACAAAGGTTATTCATGGGGCTGAATTCTCTTACGGGAGTTCCTGTGTTCTTTTCACATCTGTAGGTTGTAATGATCCCTGTTCAACTAGATAAACATTTCTACTTGTCCTAAGGGAGTGTGGATGAGAAAGGACAGACGAATCCATTTAATAACTCTGTCATCCTCACTAGAAACATACTCCCAGAGTGGACAACCTACTAAGAGGCAGCAGTGTCCTCCCTGCACACGAAGGACAACACATGACCACGACCATACCACGATGATTGCGATGCGCCCGCCAACATCTCCGACTACAGTTATCGGTGGCTTCTCTTTGGCCATCATCACTAGCAAGACAAAACAAATCACAAGTCAGTCACGTGTCACTAAATAAGTATAATCGCAACCGCATTCCCTGGAAGTGGTGGAAAAAAACCCATTTAAAAAAAAAAAAAAAAAAAAAAAGAAAAGAGGAAATTCTCATAAATGAACCTAGGGTCTCTGAAACAGACTGTCTAGAGCAGTGCTGTCCAGGAGAAACAGGGGAGCCATATGTAATTTTATGTAAAATTTTATGTAAAAAGAGGGGTGCCTGGCTGGCTCAGTTGGTGGAGCACAAGACTCAAGGTTGTGGGTTCGAGCCCCTTGTTGGGTATAGAGATTACTTAAAATCCTTTTTTTTTTTTTTTAATGTTTGTGTGTGTGTGTGAAAGGGGGTGGGGAGGGGCAGAGAGAGAGGGAGACACTGAATCCGAAGCAGGTTCCAGGCTCTGAGCTGTCAGCAAAGAGCCTGACACGGGACTTGAACCCACAGACTGTGAGATCATGACCTGAGCCGAAGGTGGACGCCTAACCGACTGGGTGGCTCAGAGATTACTTAAAATCTTCAGGGGCGCCTGAGTGGCTCAGCCAGGTTAAGTGTCTGACTCCGGAGGTCATGATCTCACAGTTCATGGATCCAAGCCCCACATCCAAGTGTCCAACTTCGTGCTGACAATGCAGAGCCTGCTTGGGATTCTCTCTCTTTGCCTCTCCCTGACTTGTGCTTTCTCTTGCTCTCAAAATAAATAAACTTTAAATAAAATCTTTAAAAAATAATAAAATCTTTTTTTTTAAGATTACCATTGACTACGTTTTTTTAAATGTTTATTTTTTTTTAATTTTTTTTTAACGTTTATTAATTTTTGAGACAGAGAGAGACAGAGCGTGAACAGGGGAGGGGCAGAGAGAGAGGGAGACACAGAATCTGAAACAGGCTCCAGGCTCTGAGCTGTCAGCCCAGAGCCCGATGTGGGGCTTGAACCCACGGACCGTGAGATCATGACCTGAGCCGAAGTCGGACGCTTAACCGACTGAGCCACCCAGGCGCCCCTAAATGTTTATTATTTTTTTTTAATTTTTTTAACGTTTATTTATTTTTGAGACTGAGAGAGACAGAGCACGAATGGGGGAGGGGCAGAGAGAGAGGGAGACACAGAATCGGAAGCAGGCTCCAGGCTCTGAGCCATCAGCCCAGAGCCCGACGCGGGGCTCGAACTCACGGACCGTGAGATGGTGACCTGAGCTGAAGTCGGACGCTTAACCGACTGAGCCACCCAGGCGCCCTTAAATGTTTATTTTTTAAAATTTATTCTTTTAAAGTTTATTTATTATTGAGAGAGACAGAGAGCGAGCACAAGCAGGGGAGGGACAGAGAGAAGAGGGGACAGAGGATCCGAGGCAGGCTCCGTGCTGACAGCAGAGAGCCCGATGTAGGGCTTGAACCCACGAACCATCAGATCATGACCTGAGCCAAGGTCAGCTGCTTAACCGACTGAGCCACCCAGACACCCCAAAATGTTCATTTATTTTTGAGAGAGAGCACAAGCAGGGGAGGAGCAGAGACAGAGGGAGACAGGATCTGAAGCAAGTTCTACACTGACAGCACAGAGCCCGAGGTGGGGCTCAAACTACTGAGCCGTGAGATCGTGACCTGAGCTGAAATCAAGAGTCAGACGTTCAACCCGCTGAGCCACCCAGGTGCCCCTAAAATAAAATCTTAAAAAAAGAAAAGAAAAGTAAAAATAATAGATTTTAGGGGCACCTGGGTGGCGCAGTCGGTTAAGCGTCAGACTTCAGCCAGGTCACGATCTTGCGGCCCGTGAGTTCGAGCCCCACGTCAGGCTCTGGGCTGACGGCTCGAAGCCTGGAGCCTGTTTCCGATTCTGTGTCTCCCTCTCTCTCTCTGACCCTCCCCCGTTCATGCTCTGTCTCTCTCTGTCCCAAAAATAAATAAATGTTGAAAAAAAAATTTTTTTTTAAATAAAATTAATAGATTTTATTTTACCCAGTATATCCAAGATATTATCATTTCAATATGTAACAGATATGCAATAAATAAATAAATAAATAAATAAATAAATAAATAAATAAGGGATGTTTTGCTTTTTTTTTTATACTAAGTCTTTGATATTTGGTGTGCAGTGTCCATAAATAGCACTGGCCATGTTTCAAGAGCTTAAGAGCTACACGTCACCAACAGCCACTAAGAAGTCTTCAGACAGCACAGGTCTAAGGACAGAGCGAAAGAGCGAGGAAGATCTTATCGACAGGAGAAGCCACGCTGTGATGCCACGCAAGCCAGAAATATCTGACTCTAGCTGAGACTGATACAGAAATGTAAACTCAATCCCACTCTGTAGAAAACGAAACTGGTAAAGGTGCCAGATAAGAGAGCCAGCTTTGCTTCACTGTCTTCCAAAGTGACTTTATTTGGACAATGTAACCTTATTATCAGATTATTATCAGATAACTGGCCTATTGACATCATCAGTTTCCTGAAAATTAGGAACTTGAGGACAATACCCATGACTCCATCATCTCTTCCTGATTTGACTGGTCCTTAAAGGAGAGGCTTCTTATCTCACTGGACAATTTACACGTGGGAAGGCCCATCAGTATACAAACCTAACTATGGGGTAGAAAAGGGAAACAAGAATTCACCCTCAAAAGAAAGTGAGCAAACAGAAGAAAGAAAAAACAAATTTCAGAAGAACAGGCTAAGTAGTCTACTTTTTAAAGCCTTTCGTTATTCTGAAATATTAAACCAGGAGGGGGAGAGGGACACAAGAATAAAACTCAAGGTAGTCCTATAGGTTAGTAATTATCAGCAAACAGTCCATTTTAATGGATTCCTCTCTACAGGTACGGCGACCCTCAAAGAACAGGCGTGCCTCTCTACCTACCAGCAATCGGCCAAGCCGAAATCCAGCACTATTTTACTGGCCAATTTCAACCAACATTTCCTGATTTCCCATCCCAGAAACGAGGGCAATTTTTTTGAATCCGGGCAGTTAAAAAGGCTCTGCATATACATAGCACCTAAAAGAGGGAGAAAATAAGCCACCGACATTAGGAAAGGCTTCCCTAAGCTCTGTCTTTAAATTAGACCACGTGAGTAGGTGGTTGTGTTGGCCTACCCACTTCTTAGAGAGATGTGGTCCCTGTTCTTGACCATCTTCCTCTGTGAAAAAAGAATTGCAAGCCAGTGTCCCTCACCCAAGGCCAATACAAACTCAGCTCAAGTTTGATGCAGAAAACATGTCACAGTACTCCTGTTTACTTTTCTGTAATTCTGCTTCTCCCAAAAAACTTCTATCCGTTTGAAAACCAGGCATGGCTATAGGATGGAGGCTTAAAAGGCTTTTTTTTCTTTTGAAAAGCAAACATCCCTCCTGGTAGGCTCATTCCCTGCTCTTAACTGGGTTTGAGATCCGGATAAAACTGAACATATGATATGGTCGCTACCAAAAAACAGAGACTTTAGTATAGAGTCAAGGGAAATGAACAGCACCTCACAAACCCAAATTTCCTAACAGCTTGCCCCAAAAATAAAACACTGAAAATTCAAAATTTTCAGTAAAAATTTTCAGACATTTTCTGTATGTACTGAAGTTTAAGGGTAAAAGATGCTAAAACTACCGTTTAAGATTCTGTTCTCTTGCCTCATTTTCTCCAACAAAACCCAATCTGTTTAAGGATAAGATGAACTGCAGGGTACCTGGGTAGTTCAGTTAAGTCCAACTCTTGATTTAGGCCTTGGTCAGGATCTCACGGTTCGTGGGGTCGGACCCCGCGTCGGGCTCTGCGCTGACAGCATGGAGCCTACTTGGGATTCTCTTTCTCTCTCTGTCCCTCCCTGGCTCATGCTGTCTCTCTCTCTCTCTCTGTCTCTCTCTCTCAAAGTAAATAAACATTTTTTTTAAAGTATTAAAATTTATTTTATTTTATTTTTTTAATTTTTTTTTCAACGTTTTTTATTTATTTTTGGGACAGAGAGAGACAGAGCATGAACGGGGGAGGGGCAGAGAGAGAGGGAGACACAGAATCGGAAACAGGCCCCAGGCTCTGAGCCATCAGCCCAGAGCCTGACGCGGGGCTCGAACTCACGGACCGCGAGATCGTGACCTGAGCTGAAGTCGGACGCTTAACCGACTGCGCCACCCAGGCGCCCCTTAAAATTTTTTTTAAAGAATAAAATGAATTGTGCACCATCACTTGTGGCCAGAAATCACTATTAAAACTGTATCAACTCACTGCAGTGAAAATGTCAATTTATCAAATGACCTCAATACGAAGAAAGTAGGAAATTATCTTTTGCTTTTATTTTATTTTATTTTTTTCTTTTTATTTATTTTTTTTTTTTTAATTTTTTTTTTGTTTGTTTTTTCAACGTTTATTTTTTATTTTTGGGACAGAGAGAGACAAAGCATGAACGGGGGAGGGGCAGAGAGAGAGGGAGACACAGAATCGGAAACAGGCTCCAGGCTCTGAGCCATCAGCCCAGAGCCTGACGCGGGGCTCGAACTCATGGTCCGTGAGATCGTGACCTGGCTGAAGTCGGCCGCTTAACCGACTGTGCCACCCAGGCGCCCCTATCTTTTGCTTTTAAAATTAGCATTTTGCAAGCCACGTTTATAACCATCCTTAAATTTCACATACTCTTTTACTCTTTCCCCAGAGTCAATTAACCAAAACTTCCTCTCTTGAAATATAGAGCAAGAAAGAACCAAGAGGAATTACTCATTCCTTATGCAGTTTGATCTTGTTCTATTTTTAGTTCAATGGAAGGTCAAACTTTATCAACAGACTGACAGTAAAAAGAGATCTAAGAAATAAAGGTCTCCAGTAGAACCAGAACTGAGGTTATTTTCAAGCTCACGACTCCGTCCACACGCAAACAAGTCAAAACTTACATTTAATTGAGGCGCATGTCTGTTTTCACTTTAGTGGTGAAAACCACATCTTCACTTGTAAAATTAACAACCCAGGAAAACCAAGCCAGAAAAGGAGACGTTCTCTCCTTTTTGTGATCCAAACTCTTTAATTTTCACCAGTGTGGCAAACACAGAGCCGTCTTTCGCAGAACCACTGGCCTACAATCCTTTCAAGTTCATTAGATGCCCTTGCCATCAGGACGGATTCAACTCTACCTTATAAAACAGAAAAATTTATACGACTTCACTTGTTTTTTAAAGTTTATTTTTGAGAGAGAGAGAGAGAGAGAGAGAGAAACAGAGTGAGCAGGGGAGGGGTGGAGCGCGAGAGGGAGACACAGAATCCAAAGCAGGCTCCAGGCTCCGAGCCGTCAGCACAGAGCCCGACCCGGGGCTCGAACCCACGAACCGTGAGATCGTGACCTGAGCCGAAGTCGGCCGCTTAACCGACTGAGCCGCCCAGGCGCCCCTCTAAGACTTCACTTTTAATAAATGACTCTACAACACGGTTCCTCAGGCTCGGCGCTCCTGGCATTCTGGGCTAGGTAGCTCTCATGTTGTACCGCAAGGATGTTTAGCAGCTTCTCTGGCATCTGCTCAACAAGACGCCGGTGGTACCCGCCCTCCTTCGCGGTCGAGACAACCGGAAAGGCCTCCGGACCCTGTGAAATATCATGGGAGCGGCGGAACCGCTCTGGGTGAGAACTACCGCTGGTCTGAAAGAACGGGTTCCGGAAAGATAGAATAGTTCGTCTGCCTAAAAACTGCGAAGACTCTGGTCCTAGCAGTCCAGCATCGTCATCCTCAATACCATTAAGTAAGCCCTTAAGACATACCGGAAGCATAACGGACATATAAAGCATATTTAATTTGGAAGGTACAATTACACATACAAAACTAGCATTTTTTTTTTTTTTTTAAAGCATCCCCTTGGCTAAATCTGTAAGAAGAAATCAAAAATGATCCCACGGCAACTATAAAAAGTGGTCATGTGAACACACCTGCATGTGGATGAAGGAACACACTGCTTCACACCAACATAGAAAATACTACGATAATTTGGCAACATCTATCAAAATAACCTTTGACCCAGCATTTTGTTTGCCAGTCTTCATCCTGTAAGTACATTCGGTCACTCAAGAAAGAACAGAAGTCAAGGTTAGTCAGTAATGTGACCCAAATCTTGGCTAGTAAATACCACTTTCCACTAAAGGAATCGGGGCTCCTTGTTAGGACGGTTGATTCCAGGGCTAAGAGAGTACACGATAAACATGGAGCGTCTAGTTGTACCAGACAGTACGGAAGTATCAAAAAATGATACGGATGCGTCAAAAGAACGCGGGAGGTGGCTCGAAGGCGTCCTCTTTGGCCAAGTCTAAGACAATTTGAGCATTACAATAAATAGTAGCGATGGATTAGAGAACATGCTGAACAAAGTAAGATTCCACGAATCCATCCCGATATAAGTGAAGGAACGAACAGGGCAGAAGGGGAGTTGGAAACATCACCATGTGACAACAGTCATAGTAACTGATTCAACCTAATGTGAAGAAATACACAAGCCCCAGTGAAGGGATATTCTATAGAACTGGCCTGTACTCTTCAAAAGCGTCAAGGTCATAAGAGACCAAGAACAGAGGAGCCATTGCAGATTAAAGAAGACTAAAGAGAAACGTCAACTAAGTCCGATGTATGATCTTATACTGGGTTCTGGGCCAGAAAGAAATGATTTCCCTTCACTCTAAAGGATCCTGGTGGGACAACTGGTAAAATATGAGTAAGGTCTGCCGATTAGGTAATAGTATTGTAACAATGTCAGTTTCCTGAGTCTGATAACTGCACAGTGGTTACCTAAGAGAATATCTGTTTTTATGAAATAGGTACTGACGCATTTAGGAATACAGGGGCGCTGTGTCTGTAAATCCCTCTCATATGCTTCAGAAAAAAAGAGTATGTACATAAATGTTAAATCTGGGGCTCTGAGTCAAGAGTAGAGAGGAATTCTGTATTATTCCTTCAACTTTTCTCTAAGACTGCAGTTTGTTCAAAATAAAAAGCTGAAATATGGATCCTGGATCCCGCTGCTTCACTCCAAACCCTGGCTCCGCCAGCTCCGTGCCGGGTCTCCGTTTCCTCACTGGCAGACTAAGGGACAACACAAGCACTTTCACAAGGTCGTGTGAAGACCACATCTGGAGATCTACTAAAGGGCTTCGAATATCTCTTGACACATAATAAGAGCGCAAAAGATGTTTATTATCACTGGCGCTTTGTTTTTCATAACCAAAGCCTGGGAAAACTCTACATGTTCGACAACAGGGGACCGATTCAATAAATTATGGTATACCCAGGAAACGGGGCACCACGAAACTGTCAAAGACCGAGAGATCTGTATAGACTGATAGGGAAGGGACGGAGCAATGTGATATATTACCACTATGTGAAAATGAAAGAACATGAGATACATATAGTCTCTAAACGGATATAAGAAGCCAACTATCTGCAGGTCAGAGCAGCTGGGGAGGAAAGAGAAAAATCTAGGAGGAAGACAGGGGAGTGGGGTAGGAAAGTTTTTTTTACTGGAAAGAATTTTATACTTTTTGAATTTTGAAGTATTATCAATGTATTGCCTAGTCAAGGACTTTCATTATGAAACCTTCAAATAAAGTAAAATGCTACGGTACCAAGAATTTAAATTGACAGAGTATATTGCTTGTTTGTCTTATACAGAAACCTCCAAAGTTGAAAACAAAGCAATGGAAATTCGATTGGGGAAAAAAATCAGTTTACACCTTTGACAGGAGTCTAAGTAACCTGGGGTATAACCATTCTGATATTTTCCCACTCTATTAACCTCTGCATGTTTCTGAGGCATGGCAAATAGATGCAGATTTGAAAAAAAAAAAAAAATCTTTGGGGTGCCTGGGTGGATCAGATAGTTGAGCATCCGACTCTTGATTTCAGCTCAGATCATGATCTCACCATTTGCGGGTTGGAGCCCCGCGTCAGGCTCCGCGCTGTCAGCACGGAGTCTGCTCGGGATTTGCTCTCTCCCTCTCTCTTTCTCTGCTCCTCCTCTGCGCTCTTTCTCTCTCTCTGTCTCAAAATAAATAAGTAAACTTAAAAAAAAGAAAGAATCTTCTCCCTCTAAAAAGTATATTATATATTATAGTATAGGATGCCGGTCATTACCACTCAAAATCCATGGAAAGAAATAGCCTCCACACTGTTGGACTAATTAATAGCAAGTTAGTCAAGTATCAGGTCGAAGGGCTATATTACTAAAACAAGTGCTAAAAGTTACCTGGATCGCCAAAGACTAGTGCATGATCAGTGGCTGCTACTGTCGACCTGACCAAAGTATAGAAGCGTAAGATTTCGCACCATTACACATACAGCATTTTCATTAGAGCTAAAATTATTCCACACTCTCTGAATGCTAAGTGCCACCCAGATTAGTTCCATTGTCCTCACATGGTCTGTGAATGTAACACAATCTCCTTTTACCAAACGGGAAATCAATGCAATACCATTCAATTACTGGAAATACCAAGATAGCATACATCCATACACGTATTAACTCCTAGCCAGTCACACTACTCCCAACTTTCTTCCATTTACAAGCGAAATAAAAACACAGAGCTAATCTTACACGGCAACTCCAGGCCCGGGTGGACGGTGGCATTTTTGACCATCGGGGGAGAATGACGACCGTCATCCATGTCCAACTCTGTACACTGGGCTTCTCCGTGGATTACAGCCAACCCCAGA
Source organism: Prionailurus bengalensis (assembly GCF_016509475.1). Taxonomy (NCBI): domain Eukaryota; kingdom Metazoa; phylum Chordata; class Mammalia; order Carnivora; family Felidae; genus Prionailurus; species Prionailurus bengalensis. The sequence goes on from NC_057347.1 coordinate 55,917,655, forward strand.
CGGAGTCTCTCCGCATATGACTGCGCCCTAAGAGAAAGAAGGAAGCAGCAAAATTCACGGGAAGAAAACCCAAGTGTCACTATCTCATTACTCTATTTATCATAAAACGAAAACATCACTCGGGCTTTTAGGGACACACAGGAATTATTTATACAAATCAGAGGCCTTACTGAGGCCTAGACCAGAACGTTAAGTGCCTCAAGAGGCCCAGGAATTGACATGTGGGCCAGCATCTGATTCTGGATAATTCTGGTTCTACCCTTTGTCCAATATTGTAACACTCCTAGGGGCGCTTGGGTGGCTCAGTCAGATAAGCGTATGACTTCGGCTCAGGTCATGAGCTCATGGTTCATGGGTTCGAGCCCTGCATCAGGCTCTGTGCTGACAGCTCAGAGCCTAGAGCCCGCTTCAGATTCTCTCTCTCCCTCTCTCTCTCTGCCCCTCCCCTCCTCGCACTCTGTCTCTCTCTCTCAAAAATAAGTAAAACATTAAAAAAAACAAAAACAAAAAAACCCCACTGCCTGAAAAATGCTCATATCCCTTTGTTTTCCTTTTCCTGAGAACCTGAAAGGAAGAACTTCCTTTTCTCCCCCAGGAAAACGGAGTAATTCAGAGACTGATCTGTATTGTTGGGAGACTAGAGACAAAGCTGTGGTGGGGACAAGACAATAATGGGAAGGGGGGTGGGGGACGTGCACTCAAGCCAACGAGCCTTTCCGGGACACATTATGACAGACCCTAGATTCCAAAACAGCTCATTCTGACTCAGAAGCACCCAAAAGGAATTTTTACAAACGTCTAGCTTCTTTACCTTTTGGCCGCATCAGGAGACTTCGCTACAATGACTGCATTCCTGTAATTTGGGATCTAGATTTGGGGGAAAAATAAGAAAATACTGGAAAGTTATCAAAAATAACACCTGGATGCTGGCATGACACTTTTTCCTCTCCTAACAGTGACCCATACTAGCAATCGGATACGCTAGGATTTCATTTACACATTTAAAATTCTTTTAACACTTATCAATGAACATCATTGCCAAAGTACTGCTACATCAAGAAGCTAAATAATTAATTCTTAACACCTTCATTTAAGAAAACATAGGTAAATTGCTAAATATACTTAGAAGGAAATCTATTTTTAATGGCTTTACAAAATATGATCCTCCTCGCCTCTATGCTGACCCTATCCGGCTGCCTGAGGCATGAAGACTTAAGGGAAAGATCATTCGATGTGCCCTTCCATATTGAAATCTGATACCAGAGAAAAACTACATAGGGTCTCTTTTGAGGAAAATGGGGTGTTTGCTCGTGCTCCTCACTTCTTCCTGGATATACTGAAGCAGGAAAGGTGAGGCTCTAAGGTTGTCCACAGGAAAGCTGAAAAAGCCTTGTATTTCCTTTTGATGAAGATCCATAGTGATAATGTGAGTTAAACCTGAAATTTTAAAACAAACAATTACAAAGTTCACCCCTACAAGTTACTGGCTACAGTGGCCACAAACTAGACGCCCACTCCTGTTCCCTAACCGAAGGCTGAAAGCAGGGAGCGGATTGCGAACAAACACCATAAGCTACAGAGACTTTATTTGCGACCTTAACAAAATTGAATGGACTAAACAATGGGTCAAGCCTCATGTGAAAGAGCCTATGCCTTCCACATAGACAAAGAGCGCTAAAGCAGAGAAAAAGTGCTCTCCTTTACTATCATAACTAGCTTGGTCCCGAAAATGAAGAAAAACCAGACAGAAGCAAAGATATGAATATGGGATTAATAAATACTAGAGAAGTAATGGGTGTAAAAAAAAAGATAGTAAGGCCTTGACTAAAGAGTCTAGGAAGAAATGTTAAAAGGCCTGTGGCTGAAGCAGAAGGAATAAGAAAACAAATCCAAAGTAACATACCTATTAGAAGAAAAACTCATGTAACACAAAGATAAGACATTGGAGTTTGGAACAAGTTCTAAATGTCACATAAGAATGGGTCAAGAAGTATTCTAGAAAAACAAGATACACTCTTACAGTCAACAGTGCTGATCGAAAAAAGGTACACGTGTAAAAACATTACAAATGGCCAAAGGTCACTGCAAAACTTCTAGGGCAGTATTTCTTGTTCCTCCCCAAAACATTACACATTTTTAGAGAATGGAATTCAAATGTTTTTTCTCAGGACTCAAATATATATTAGAGTTTTTAAGTAAACACGCCAGGCAAAAATCCCAGTAACTAGAAAGTGTTTTTACATTTGATTCGTAGGCCAGAAAGCATATTACCACTACAAAAACACAGAATGAAAGCAATTAAGAACGAGCTGCTAGACAGAGAGACAATCAGGGAGGGGGGAAAAAAAGAGCATTATATAAACTGGAGAAGTAGCAAAAGAAAAACCTGGTTTTAATATTATGCACATGAACAGCATTTAGCTAACCGAGGCACATACATAAAACCTAGACCTGGAGCTCAAAAGATCCCCTACGGATGCCAAGATCACAGCTAAAGTTTTCATGGTCAGATGAAATGAAAAGAAGTGACAGATGACGGAAAAGCCCAAGGTTAGAGAAGAGACGACGTCGCACTCAAGTAAGGCAAAGAGAAAAGAAAAAGATGAGAATTTACACCTAAGCTCACATATCCCTAACCAGAACTATCAAAAGGGAACAGAAGAAAGTAATTAGTGAGCAACACTTAAAACCGGTCCCGAATTAGCTCTGAGGGAGGGACTACTCTCAAGCAGGAAGAGTCCTAAATGAGCACCCCAAGGTCCGCGGCCACACTCACCTGCTTTCGCCAGCATGGACGCCAGGAGCTTGCACACAATGGAGCCCCTCTTCCTCATCTTGCTCTGCTTGCTGTAGGGGAAGTAGGGGATGACGCCGATGATGTTCCTGGCACAGGCCGTCTTCAGCGCATAAGCCATGATCAGTAACTCCATCACGGCGGTATTCACATCTCTGAAACAGGTAAAGTTTGTATTTGGTGGGGGGGAGTTTCATTTACTAACCCCTAAAAGAGATCTGAACGTCAGCGCTGGCACACGGGCCACCAAGATGGGCGTCACAGGCATTTTTATCGTCACCCAGCTTATGATGGCGCCTTGTGACTACAGGGGAAAGGCTGTTAGATCTTTGCAGCTGTGGTTGGCATCTGTGGTTAGGTAAATCCATAGCACAGCTACCCACACTCACCTACGCCTGGCTCTTCTGTCAGTGATGCCATCACTGGGGTGGCATGTGAGGCAGACGTCAACTGCTGGTGGCCAGAGTTAAGCAACACCCACGGGCACCATCCCAGGCACGGGGGACTCAGCCCCTGCGTCCTGCGAACGCCAAGGGGGGAGGCCCACTGTCCTGCTATGTAGCTGCCATCGCCAGGAAGGATTTGGTCTGTTTGTTCTTCCAGGGGTAGCGGGTAGGGCGGAGGATGGGGAGGTCTTGGAACTAAGTTCTCAAAAATCTCATCCCTTTTTTCTCAAGTACACAGATTCCCAACAGAGGTTACTCAGAGAGAGACAAAGAAAGAAGTATGAATCTGAAAGATATTCAAAGGAAAGGCTACTTTCAATTTTAATGAATGTGGATTGCTACTCTTCGCCAAGGCTGATGGCGCCCAAGAAGGGCTCTGCCCTTAAAATAGGTGAGAATCAAAAAACCCAAAACCAACCAACCAAACACACACACACACACACACACACACACACACACACACACACACAAAAGAGGTGAAAATCTTAGGGCAGAGGGAAGCTCCGAGCTGAGTCCCTTGTGTCATTCCACTCCAGGTCACGTGGGAAGGTCTGAGACTGGAAGCCAAAAGCGGCCCCGACAGGGTCCTCCCTGAGTTTCGTGGAGGCGAGTTCCCAGAGAATCTGAGACAGGGCCCACTGGGCAGGAGACTGGGCCGAAGACTCTGCCCTTGGGGAGAGGCCTGGCGGATGCCTCCTTAGCTGTAGCTTGGAACACACTGGGCTAGCAGAGTGAGTTCAATGGCTGGGGGGAGGTACTCTGCCCTCATAACCCAGTAAGACTACTCTCCCCTGTTCACAAAAAAGAAAAAAAAAAGAGGTGAGAGGCTTGAAATCCTTCAGGATGTTCTTCCAATGGTCCTTGGATTATTCAAGAATCGTCAAACACCCTCTCTCTGGAGTCAGGAGCGTATCTCCCTTGCCTTCCTGGGAAAGAGGATCATTTCCCACGTCTTAGTTTCTATCCATGTGCGCAGCCGGCCCTCTGGGGGTCAGTTCTTGAACTGTCTGATACACAGCAGCGACGCCCTCATTTACAGCAAAACGGAAAGCCTGCCATCAACACGGTACCGACTTCGTTGAATAAGATACTCATCATGGAGATTGCTTTCTAGCCTGAAGGGCGGTCGGGCCAGTTCCTCTCAGTCTCTGAATTCGTGTGTGTCCCTCTCTCTGAGGGCATCGGTCCTCGGTGCATCTGGGAGTGACACGCTGCAAAGACATCCCTGTGCTCCGACAGCGTTTACTTCCACATTCAACTTCTAGAACTTCCGACCTCACCTTTGTAATTTGGATTTTTCGTAAATATTTCAGGGTTCGGTCACACAAGCATTTCTCCCAGAGCGTGGGTATAATTGACTCAGGGCTCAATTTTGAGACAACTCTGACCTTCCTTCCGGACTGCTGACAGGTTACGGTATTTTCCAGTTATTTCCTTCCTCTGAAATAAACTGGAACATTCTTCCTTCTCATGCTCCCAAACTAATACTGTCCCAAGTCGGGCATCACAAGGTTAGAGGACACACAATCTTTTGGCAATAATCAGGACAAAACATTTACCAAACACTTTCAAGGTACTTCGGAATTCGTTAGACCTGGTCAATGTTAGTTCATTCACATATTCAACAAATATTTATTGGGCAACAGGAATCAGGCACTGTTAGGTGGGGAGTTAAAATGGCAAATGGGGCTGACCACAGGGGAAGAAAATGCCAGAGGCCCACACTGGATCACCCTCGTGGTAATCACGTGTCCCAAGAGGGGGCACGTCTAACTCCATGTTCCCCCTCCCAGACTTTTATTTATTTTTATTTATTTTTATTTATTTTTATTTATTTTTTTTTAATGTTTATTTATTTTTGAGAGAGAGAGAGACAGAGCATGAGCAGGGAAGGGGCAGAGAGAGAGGGACACAGAATGTGAAGCAGGCTCCAAGCTCCGAGCTGTCAGCCCAGAGCCTGACATGGGGCCTGAACTCACGAACCATGAGATCATGACCTGAGCCGAAGTCGGACGCTTAACCGCTTAACCGACTGAGCCACCCAGGTGCCCCTCCCCTCCCAGAATTTTAGACTTCATTCCAGAGGGGAGAGCTGCTCTTCCCCCACTGGATCACCTGAACTGGTGCCTCGTGGGCTCTGAATGTTAAGCTGGAAGGTTACACAGTACCTGGAGGACAGCGTGTAAATAACTCAGGCGTCCACATCTAGACTAAACACCAGGCATCACATCTACTACAGCCAAAGTCCTCTTCCGCATACAGACTGCTTGACAATGTTGGAAATACAATTAGAGCTTTCTTAACCTTCCAGGCGTGATACTGTGCGGTGTTGCAAAAGTTCCGCCGGCTGTGGTTTCTTCCATCAGACCTCAATGTCAGCAATATGGTTAAGAGCTGAAGTTAACAGATTCTGAAAGAGTATCTGCCCAGGTGGCTGGGCTGTTAGCTGGCTTTGTAATAGCATTTATAACACACAACACACAACCGTAGGATGCAGTGAGGTTTGGGCAGCACACCTCAAGGCCCGCCCAGATAGTAAGATGTTAACATAACAAAATGAACAATTTTCAAAGAGCCTGGATTTCAGCAAAACTTCCCTTTCACGAATTACTAATTTCTGCCGTGGGATTTCATTTTCTACTTTTTCCTCTTCCTATTGACCTATGCCAAGGGATTCAACATCCGCCGGCCCGAAGCTGAGGAAAGCCTCCCATGCCCCGCCCGTTCGGTCAGGAAAGCAACAAAGGAGCCTCTGTCACACTGGCTCTCCCCGTTCCCTGCGGGACACTAGGCAAACCGGACAGCAGGCAGTTAATCTGTGGGCTAGCAGGGTGAAGAGAAGCTGGCTGGCAGCCTCTGCTTTGTTTATCTGTTCCCTAAGACTGTTCCAAGTACATCCTGGCTAGTTTTCGTGGTCTTCGTATCTAAGTAGGACAATCTTAATTGTTTACCAACTGACTCGTTTTTCTTTCCCCTAAGATAATCACATCCTATATTAAATTCGACCCTTGTTGCTCTGCCGGTTTCGATAAACAAAGATAAATGAGACACGAGGAAGCAGACGTGGTCTGTATACGCCGGTCGAACTGCGCAGGACCGCAATGACAGGCCGACGCCATAGATGGAAGGAGTGACAACATGGCCACGGGGTGGGATTTACCCCACCTCCGACCCCGCGACTTAATCATCTGAAGCAAATAAGGTATAAATGTTCTTCTCTTTTTTAGTTTTTAAAGTTTATTTCTTTTTAGAGAGAGACAAAGCCAGGGTGAGCAGGGGAGGGGCAAAGAGAGAGAGAGAGAGAGAGAGACAGAGGGAGAATCCCAAGCAGGCTCTGCACCGTCAGCACAGAGCCCAATGCGGGGCTCGAACTCACAAAACCGTGAGACCGTGACCTGAGCTGAAACCGACAGTGAGACACCCAACCAACTGAGCCACCCAGGCGCCCCGTAAATGTTCTTTTAATGACTCTTCTTATATTACATCAACACACTAGGCCTTGTAACATAAACACGGAAATTGTGCTTCAAAAAACACTCTGTAAGCTTCACATCCATTTTACTTCCTTCCCTCGCTCAGTATGTTTGGAAGCTCCTGGAGTACTGATGTGAAATGTTGGGGTTCGGGAGCGAACGGTCAAGAAAGAATTCTTGTGGGGCGCCTGGGTGGCGCAGTCGGTTGAGCGTCCGACTTCAGCCAGGTCACGATCTTGCGGTCCGTGAGTTCGAGCCCCGCGTCGGGCTCTGGGCTGATGGCTCAGAGCCTGGAGCATGTTTCCGATTCTGTGTCTCCCTCTCTCTCTGCCCCTCCCCCGTTCATGCTCTGTCTCTCTCTGTCCCAAAAATAAATAAATGTTGAAAAAAAAAATTAAAAAAAAAAAAAAAAAAAGAATTCTTGAGACGTCTTCAGTGCAAAAAAGGCTGTTTTATGAAAGCACGGGGACAGGACCTGTGGGCAGAAAGCACTGCACCGGGGTTGTGAGGAGTGGCTGATCATATACTTTCAAGTTGGGAGGGGGGTCAGGGACAGCGTTGAGTCTCGAAGGAATATGGCAGCAAGGTGTCCAGGACCTTGAGGGGCTAGCTCTTATGAGGAAGAGGTCATTTCCTCCAGTAAAACCGTAGTCACGAGACCCTGCAGATGTCTATCAGTAGGCCAAATGCTTGGAGAATGACTGCTAGTCTGTATCTTGGGGCTGGGAGGGGGCAGTTAGAGATAAAGGAAGTTTCCAAAGGGATTTTTTATAGGATCCTGGAGGTTGGACGAACGTCAAGCTAAGACTGCCTCTTGCCTCTAGCAAAGTATTAACGTGGAGGCAGCTAAGCTCCCTGAGGAAGGTCACTCTGCGTGTCTCTAAATACCTGTCACTGAGCTGTAAGTTGTGAGGAAGTTCAATTTTTTTTTCTTTCGCCTTTGTTCTCCACATCAAGTATCAAGACATTTAAATCATGCAACATAGCGGTGCCCGGGTGGCTCAGTCGGTTAAGCGTCTGACTTCAGCTCAGGCCATGATCTCATGGTTTGTGGGTTCGAGCCCCGCATCGGGCTCTGTGCTGACAGCTCAGAGCCTGGAGCCTGCTTCGGATTCTGTGTCTCCGTCTCTCTCTGTCCCTTCCCCGCTCTCTCTCTCCCTCTCAAAAATAAACATTAAAAAAAAATTTTTTTTTAAATCATGCAACATAATCACTTCATTCAGAAAGGCTTTTTGCCATTTCCAAAAAATGGAATCCACCCTCAACAATAAAAAACGTGCGATTACTGGAGCAAAGGGAATATGCTGCGGGCTCTGGAGGGGGGGTTTGGAAGGTGAGCCCCACCTCCGGGGCTATTGGTCAGCAGCACCACCAACAGGGGTGATGACATTAGTCTCCCCTGGCGAGCACACCAGAGGGCAGCCTCACGGGTGACAGAGCTCCCACGCTCCCGCATTTCGCCCCCAGACAAGAACCTCAGGTCTTCCCCTCATTTAAAAAAAATTTTTTTTTAATATTTATTTTTGAAAGAGGGAGAGGGGAAGAGAGAGACAGAGAGAGAGAGAGAGAGAGAGAGAGAGAGAGAGAGAGAGAATGAGCGGAGGAGGGGCAGAGAGAGAGACAAAGAATCTGAAACAGGCTCCAGGCTCCGAGCTGTCATTGCAAATCCGGATGCAGGGCTCGAACCCACAAATAGTGAGATCATGACCTGAGCCAAAGTCAGGTCAACCGCCTGAACCACCCAGGTGCCCCCTCCCCCTCATCTCTAAGGTGCAGCATCGAACAAAAGCACGAGGCAAAAAGAGTGCCAGGACCGGGAGGAAACCAGTACAAAACCAAAATTGCCGGAGGACTAGTGGGCAAAGTTACTATCAAAGTATCTATCAGAGCCGCCTTATCTACCAATACTAGAGGCATGGATGTTTACACCCAGCAATTCCATTTCTTGGAATCTTCCTATGGAAATACCAGAAACACAAGATGTCCAGGCAGGGTATGTGCTGCAGGCACTCGGGCACAGGCTTCTGAGGACAGATTCACCCCGTGGGGGAGGGAAGGGCTGAAAGTTCCCACCCTCTATCCTCTGCTGACTTCCCCAGGAGCCCCCCTCTAGTGGTTATCTAGAAGCTTCCCCAAAACCATCTCAATAACGTCAGCTCAGGAGTGGCTGTAAGGGGCTTGCTATGAATAACAAAAGACACCTTTATTGCTCTTATCGCTTAGGAAATTCCACAGGTTTTAGGTTTTAGGAGCTCAGCACTGGGAAAGGAAGACCAAATATATACACACACACACACACACACACACACACACACACACACGCACACACATATCTTTTTTTTTTTTTAAGATTTTATTTTTAAGTGATCTCTACACCCTGGGGCTCGAACTTACAACCCTAACCGAGATCAAGAGTTGCATGCTCTACCAACTGAGCCAGCGAGGCGCCCCCAAATATATATTTCTTATTACAAGTCACATTTTCACTGAGGCTAAAAGTAGCTTCCATGTGGGATTTGGGTGAAGGCTTAAAGAAGATACATGTAAGAGCCTCACCCCGATGGCCTCCAGTGCCGTTCTCATCTTTTTTTTTAATGTTTATTTAATTTTGAAAGAGAGACAGAGCATGAGTGGGAGAGGAGCAGAGAGAGAGAGAGAGACAGAGAGGAAGACACAGAATCAAGCTGTGAGATCATGACCTGAGCCGAAGTTGGGTGCTTAACCGACGGAGCCACCCAGGCGCCCTGAGTGCCATTCTTACGACGACCACAGTCTCAGGAATCTCAATAAACCAAGACAGGAAGGTCTGCACTTTCCAGAGACATACACAGATACCATCTACACCAGAGCAGCTTGAAATGGGCCACTATGCCAAAAAAAAAAAAAAAAGTGCAAAAACTGTCTTGCGAGGTACACATCGAGGTACACATCGAGGTACACATCGGCAGGGGCCATGCATCGGATTTAACAACAAAAAGCTTTTCGGAGCGCCTGGGTGGCTCAGCCCGCTCTCCCCCCCTCTCTCTCTGCCCCTCCCCTGCTCATGCTCTGTCTCTCTCTGTCTGTCAAAAATAAATAAACATTAAAGAAAAAAAAAAGAAAACGGAATTGTTGCTTCTATGATAACAGAACTCTATCGCTAAGATTTTTAGAGGAAATCTTACCTCTAATGCTAATCTTACCTGGGTATTGTTTGTATAATGAAAATATCTTGGCCACGAACAGATTCTTTTATTTCAACTCTTGTTTCTGAAAAATAAAAAAAAGTCCAATAGTTTAGGGAAAGCACTTCGTGATGCACTAATTGGGCAGCACATGGACGGAGTCAGGATGAAATCTAAATCAACACTTCACCTAGCGCACCAAAATAATTCTGCAAGAGATCTCGGAATGACAAGCATCCATATAAAAATAGTGAAGCTGAAGGGAAAAAAGCACAAAAATACGCTAAAAGGCAAAAAAGTAACACAAACAGATCCACATAAAATCTCGGGGTCCAAAATAGCAAACCCATCACCGAAATAAAGACAGGAAGCCTGGGGAAAAGTAAAGAGGTCAAAGGTTAACTGCCTTCTTCCCACAAATGCGGAGGCCTCAGGCCCTGTCCTGAGGTCCCCAAAGTGGAAGACCTGGGCCAAGTAGACGAGGACTGATCCAGGAGAGACAAGGCAACGCCAAAGGCTGGGAGACTTTTCAGGCTAATGTGACAGAAAGAGACCAAGAGATGGGGCGCCCAGCTGGCTCAGTAGGTAGAACACGCGGCTCTTGATCTCAGGGTCGAGAGTTCGAGCCCCATGTTGAACATGGAGCCTACTTAAAAACAACAACAACAGCAAAATAAAAAGGCCCGGAGAGCGAAGAGTGGGGTTGGTTAAACCACCTTCTCGTCCTCAGGTGCTTCACCTCAGGAGCTCTCCAGATGCCATCACCATAAATTAAAATTGTCACTGCTAAACAGACTAGCTCGTCTATCTGCTTTCAGCTTTAGGTTTTTGAATACCAGTATCTCCTAACTTGTCTTGACGGTAGATGAAGTTTTTTTTAAAGTCACCAAGTAGAAAGTTACTAAGTGCGGGGGCGCCTGGCTGGCGCAGTCGAGCGCGCGACGCTTGACTTCAGGGTCGTGAGTTTGAGCCCCACGTGGGGCATTGAGATGACTTAAATAAATAAAACTTTTAAAAAAAGTGACTAAGGGGCGCAGTGACTCTTGATCTCAGCTCAGGTCATGATATCACAGTTCATGAGTTCGAGCCCCACGTCAGGTTCTGCGCTGATAGTGCGAAGCCTGCTTAGGATTCTGTCTCTCCCTCTCTCTCTGCCCCTTCCCCACTTGTTCTCTCTCTCTCAAAATAAATTAATAAACTTAAAAAAAAACAAGTTTCTAAGTGTGGAAGCGGGATGAAGGATATCTGGGGGTTAATTATACCGCACATGGAACTTACAACATTTTGGGCACATGTGTTTCCCACTAAACCGGCCACTAAATCACCTTTCCTTTTTCAAATACCTTCCTTTTTTAGATGCCTGAACATCACTAGGTCTTAGTAATTTACCTCCTCAAGCTACTTACACCACAGATAGTTCTACCTTAGAAAGAAAAAAGGAAGCAAGAATCATAAACCTAAGCTTTCAACTTTGCAAAAATAGTTCCAAACTATTTTTTTTAATTTATTCATATTTGAGAGACAGAGAACGAGTGGAGGAGAGCAGAGAGAGAGGGAGACACGGAATCCGAAGCAGGCTCCAGGCTCCCAGCTGTCAGCACAGAGCCCGATGCTGGGCTTGAACTGTGAGATCACGACCTGAGCCGAAGTCAGACGTTTAACCAACTGAGCCCCCCAGGCGCCCCAGTTCCAAATTATTTTACGTTAACTTGTCTTCACAGGGCATTGTACAGCCTGAAGTACACAGCCCCACTAGATTTACGATGCAGCACTCCTAGGACACGGACGACAAAGTGCTTTGAAGCATTATCATTTAATGTCACAATTTTCCACGGAAACTCAGAGGGCAGCAAAAGTGGGTTACCAACCCAGGATGAGAGTCTACAAGAGAGCTGAGAAAAAAATTTAGGCTGAAAGAACTCAAAGCTGGGTTTGTTTGGTTTGTTTTTTATTTTTATTTTTATTTATTTATTTATTTATTTATTTATTTATTTATTTATTTAAAAAAAATTTTTTTTACATTTATTTATTTCTGAGAGACAGAGAGAGAGAGACAGAGCACAAGTAGGGGAGGGGCAGAGAGAGAGGGAGACACAGAATCCGAAGCAGGCTCCAGGCTCTGAGCCATCAGCACAGAGCCTGATACGGGGCTCGAACTCTCGAACAGTGAAATCATGACCTGAGCTGAAGTTAGACGCTCAACCGACTGAGCCACCCAGGCGCCCCTGGTTTGTTTTTTAATTTTGTTTTTTTTACATTTATTCATTTTTGAGAGGCAGAGAGACACAACACAAGTGGGGAGGGGCAGAGAGAGAAGGAGGCAGAATCCAAAGCAGGCTCCAGGCTCTGTGCAGACCGACGTGGGGCTCAAACTCACAAACCGCGTGAGATCATGACCTGAGCCGAAGTCGGACGTCAAAGCTGGTTTTTTTAAAAAGTCATTACTACCTGGTACCAGATTGCTCTAGGTGCCATTTGATGACATAAGGAGACACAGATGTAAAGGGCATTTAGCAAACGGAGCCCAATATAGAAGAGAAAACATATTCTTTACATCTCTCCTTTTTTCACTGTGAAATGACAAGACAGTCACATTATCCTGGAAACAGGGGAAGGAGACTTTAAGAAAGAGAACAAAGAAAGAAAGATTTAGAGGCAAGTAGTGAATGATCTTAAAGAAAAATGTTTTCATGTTACACGGGAATAGTATCAGCCTTTTAAAAACATGTCAGTTGAAGGGCTCCTGGGTGGCTCAGTTAAGTGTCCAACATAGGTCACGATCTCACGGTTCGTAAGTTCAAGCCCCACGTCGGGCTCTGTGCTGACAGTGTGGGGCCTGCTTAGCAATCTGTTTTCCTCTCTCTGCTCCTCCCCCACTTACACGTGCTCTTTCTTCCTAAAAAAGGAAAAAAAAAAAAAATAGACCAACGATTGAATTTGGCTCAAGTCATGATCTCCTGTTTCCTGAGTTCAAGCCCCATGTCAGACTCTGCACTGAAGCATGAAGCCCGCTTGGAATTCTCTCTCTCTCCCTCTGTTCTTCCCCCTCTTGCTCTCTCTCAAAAATAAATAAACATTAAAAAAAAAAAAAACCCATGTCAGTTGACTAAACAGTTTAGAGAACAAAGGATGTTTAAGAAATCATTTTCACTTACCTCCATTGGTCTCTTGATAGACCACAGATTTCCCCAATTCCGCACCAAGACGCCTATGGGGGGGGAGGGGAGGTAAAGGCAATAAGCTCTTTAAAAAAAAAAAAACTTCAGTTCCTATGTGTATATTTAACAAAAAGGCTAAAATAACTAGACTAGCATTCTTTCCCCCAAACCCAGAAAAGTTCAGAAAGTTTAATGCTTTAAGAACCACACACCCTCCACTGTTCCACAAGCAGTTTCAAGGGCCCACCATTTTGTAACACGCTGCTCTACTGGGGAGGGGGGGGATCCACAGCCAAAGTTTAATGTCTAGTTCATTGTTTTCTGAATAACGGTCTTGGAAAACCATTCCAAAACAGATGCGTGGCTACCGACACCGATTCCAAAACCACAAGTCACAGGTAAATGCAATGGCCAAAAGCGAATAGACTTCAGTGCCACTAACCAGATGCAGTGTGAATGTTGCTTGGGATCCTGATTAGAATAAACTAGGCACAAAAAGCCATTTTTGACACAGGGGAGGGAACTATGAACAAGGGCTTGATACTAAATGATATTAAGGAATTAATGATGTCATAGGTTTTGCTTTTTTTTAAAAAAAGATTTTTATGTAATCTCTATACCCTCTGTGGGGTTCAAGCTCACAGCCCCAAGATCAAGAATTACACGCTCCACTGACTGAGCCAGTCAGGTGCCCCGTCATAGGTTTTCCTGGTTATCAGGTAGCATTACCACTTTAGTGAGTGAAATGCTACGATGTGAGGGGGGAATCTGTTTAGAAATACTCCAGCCGCGCACGCAGGACAGCGAGGAAGGCCGCTGGGTAGAGGAGGTTGTGGCTTTCTGGTGCTTTGAGGACACGTCAGATGCGAGGCCTTCTGGCCAAGTGTCTGAGAGTTTAGACTGTGGAGGATTCTTATATCCTAGCGGGCTGCAGCCTTCTCTCCAGGTTGCTGCGGCGGAACCAAGAAAGAAGGCATAGGTAAATTTCTACAGAAATTATGATTCCCTGAGAGATTCTGAGGTGAAGAAGGCTGGTGCCTCTCGGGGTGCAAAGTGCTTTTGGAATGTAAAGAACTTCTTCGGGTTGGGTTCCATGGAAGTTTGTCACTGACCTGGGTTTCCTAACTATGAAACACGGATATTGGGGTATGAAATAGTTTCTCTTGATAAGCAAACAACGAACAAATACTGTGCACAGTGTAAATAAATAGAATTATTCCAGTCAAGTCTACAATAGGATATTATTCAGCCTTAAAAAGGAATGAAATTCTGATACATGCTATAATATAGATGAACCCTGAAAAAATGATTCTAAGGAAAAGAAGTCAGACACAAAAAGACAAATATTGCATGATTGCATTTATAAGAGGTACTTAGGAGAGGCAAATTCAGACACAGAAAGGTGAACAGAAATGACCAGGGATTGGGAGGGAAGGGATCGGGGAGTTAGTATTTTAAGGGTATGGAGTTTCTGTTCCGGATGATGAAAAAGTTCTGGAAATGGATACTGGTGACAGCCACACAACACCGTAGATGTATTTACGGAGCTGTACTGAGTTGTACGCTTAAAATGGTTAAATGGTGTGGTGCTGGGGTGGCTCAGCTGGTTAAGCGTCTGACCTCAGTTCACATCATGATCTCGTGGTTTGTGGGTTCAAGCCCGGTGTTGGGGCTGACAGCTCAGAGCCTGGAGCCTTCTTTGGACTCTGTGTCTCCCTTGCTCTCTGCCCCTCCCCTGTTCGCACTCTGTCTCCATCTCTCTCTCAAAAATTGAATAAACATTAAAAATATTTTCAAAAAAAGGTTAAATAAATGGTACATTTTAAGTTACGTACATTTCACTGTAATTAAAAAAAAAAATCCTTGGGGGGTACCTGGCTGGCTCAGTCGGTAGAGCAAGCAACTCTTGACCTCTGGGTCATGAGTTCAAGTCCCACATTGGGTATAGAGCTTAGTTCACATATATATATATATATATTTTTAAGTTTCTTTATTTTGAGAGACAGAGAGAGCATGTGTGCAGGAGCAGGGGAGGGGCATAGAGGGAGAGAATCCCAAGCAGGATCCCTACCATCAGCATGGAGCCTGATGTGGGACTTGAACTCATGAACCCTGAGATTATTATCTGAGCCAAAATAGAGAGCCAGATGCTTAACCGACTGAGCCACCCAGGCATCCCTAGAGCTTAGTTTAAAAAAAAAAAAAAAAGAAGAAGAAGAATCTAGCCCCCCAAAAAGTGAGAGATAGGTAAAGTAAATGAAATGAGACTAACAAAAAGTTGTTAAATTGAAGCTAGATGAAGGGGGTTAATTATAACACGTATGTAACATACACACATCCTGGGAATCCAGCACACCTAACTTTTCTACTGATTCAAGTGTATAACCAAAAGTGTTTGAAAATCCCTGCTTGGAAGTTCAGATCCAAAAGCAGGCATGGAAATAAAATATCCTAACGTCAGGGACCTTCACACTCTGCTCAGTGGTAAAAGCCTTTTTTCAAATAAAGTCTTACTCAGAAACTCAACATATGAAACAGATAAAGGAAGTATTTACAAATATTATTTACAGTAATTTAAAACATTTCTGGGGGTGCCTGGGTGTCTCAGTCGATTGAGCGTCCGACTTCGGCTCAGGTCATGATCTCGTAGTTGACGAGTTCGAGCCCCGCGTGGGGCTCTGTGCTGACAGCTCAGAGCCTGGAGCCTGCTTTGGATTCTGTCTTCCTCTCTCTCTGCCCCTCCCCCACTCATGTTCTGTCTGTCTCTGTCTCAAAAATAAATATAACCACTAAAAAAAATTTTTTTTAATAAAAAAATAAAAATAAAACATTTCTGGGGGCTCCTGGCTGGCTCAGTCCAAAGAGCATGGGACTCTTGATCCCAACTGGGGTCGTGAGGTTGAGACCCACGTTGGGGGTAGTGATTACATTAAAATTAAAATCTTTGGGGCGCCTGGGTGGCGCAGTCGGTTAAGCGTCCGACTTCGGCCAGGTCACGATCTCACAGTCCGTGAGTTCGAGCCCCGCGTCGGGCTCTGGGCTGATGGCTCAGAGCCTGGAGCCTGTTTCCGATTCTGTGTCTCCCTCTCTCTCTGCCCCTCCCCCGTTCATGCTCTGTCTCTCTCTGTCCCAAAAATAAATAAACGTTGAAAAAAAAAAATTTTTTTTTAAATAAATAAATAAAATTAAAATCTTTAAATATTTCTGGAACAAGGCAGAGAAGAACCTATCATTAAAAGAAAAAAGCAAAACCATTGACCTTTTAAATGTGCCCTCCTCCATCTGCTTTCTCTCAGCAAGGTCACTGTGGTGAATCTGACCCAAAACAAACATGAGCTTTATATTTAAAGTTAGCATTTTAGTTGGCCTCAAAAAGCCAACATTTATCAGGGGTTAGAAACAGAAACTAGGTAGTAGATTACAAAAGGATTTACTCTTCTAATCTCACTTAAAACCCCCAACCGAAAACAAAAAATAGGCATTGCTGAGAAAATAGGACTGAAGTTTCCCTTGGACATTTCCATCTAGAATCCAAAACCATATCCTTGCGATTATTCATCAACTCTGAAAAATCCACAGAAACTCTAATGCAAAACTGTTTCAAGATATAAAAATGACTTGAAACGTTAAAAAGCAAGCTATTCATTTTTATGCCTTAGGTTTGTAACAAGTTTATCTGGAAAGGGTTCCTAAGGCTCTTCCCTTGCATTAGAGCTCTGGGACTCTCCAAGAGCCAACTAGAAAAGAGTTATTATTCCGGGGGCCACTGTGAGCCTCTGCTCAGCTACAAGCTTTATCTACATTATTTTGTTCCTGCTCACGATGTTCCTGCCCGGTAGATAACAGCACCGTCCCTATCTTACCAATGGAATTCAGGAAAATCAAGTCTCTTGCCCAGTGCCCCAGGGTTAGTAAGTGGCAAGTCTGGGGAAAGACATCTCAGAGCTGTCAGACCCCAGAAGCCACTTGAGATCACAGGCTTCCTTGGGTTAAAAACACACGGAAGGGCAAAGAGCTCCCTTCAAATGACTGCTCGAATCCAAAGCTGACTTAAGAAAATACGGTTAGACTTATTTCTATCAGCAACTCTGACAAATCTGCTCCCCTGGAGTTGTCCTGTCCTCGCTGCTCTCTCCGCCACCGCGGCTAGGGTTGGTGCACCCGGCGCCTGCCACCTGCAAGGCCCTCCCGCCGCCCCCCGCCCCCGCGCAGCCCCCCTTCCGGGCGCAGCGCCCCCCATCGCCGGGTCAGCGTGTTATAGCCCGGGGACCTGCGGGCCTCGGGCCCACCGAGGAGACCGGGGAGTGCCGATGACCCGGCTCCGAGGTCAGCTCCCACTGTGGGGCAGGGGGCCGCACCCAGGGTCCCCCTCCGGGCCCTGCCTGCGGGGCGACGGCAGCCTCGCCCCTGCCCGGGAAGTGGGAGTGGGGCGAGCGGTGCCGCGCAGCCGGCGCGGGCAGAAGTCAGAGTCCGCCGATCGCGTCTCGGGTGCGGAATGGCCACCCGCAAGGGTCGGTCCGGCCCGGAACAGGCGGGCCCGCGGCTCCGCGGCCCGGGTGCAGGGCGGCGCCGAGGGGAAGGGGCGGCGGGACGCCCCCGCCACGGCCCGGGGCCCCGCCCCGCCCCCTTACTCGGTTATGCGCTTGGCCAGCTCGGTGCAGGCGGCCGTGGAGTTGGCCGAGAAGACCCGGTAGCCGGTGCGGGCGGCGTTCATGGCCGGGCGGGCGGCGGGGCTGGCTCGCGGGGCGCGGAGAGTCGAGGACGCCGAGAGCGGGGGCAGCAGCAGCAGCTTCTTGGGCATCGTCCGGCCCGAGGCGCGGTTACAGCCGGCCGGCGCGGGGCGGCGCCCGGAGCGGCTGCGGCTGAGGCGGCCGCGAGGCCGGGGATCCGGCTGGGGAAGGGGAGAGGCCCGAGACCCCCCACGTCCACGTACGCGAGGCCACCAAGGGCTGGGGCAGAACCCACGCTCGTGGCGACCGGCGTTGCAGCCGCCTCAGAGCCAGTGGCGAGGCCGCCGCCCCCTCTGGGAATTGGAGAGGCGCCGGCTAGAGCGCCCGCGGAGCCGCCATCTCAGATGAGGGCAGGGCGGTGGGCAACTCTTTGAAAGCTTGTTCAGCCGAGAGGAGGCTCGCGGATCGCCCCGCCGCTTGCCTTTGTCGCTCCCACGGGAGCTCTTTTGCGCTCACATTCCGGGGCGGTGCGGCCTGACTTGGTAGTGGTCCCCGCCGTTTCCAGCTCTTCTGCCAGGATCCAAAATGTCTGCGTCCGAGGAGGGTGACCATCTAGCTGCGCGCCTCTATGCTAACACAGCCAGAGCGCCCAGCTGGGATTGATTTGAAAAGCGGAGGGCGGGGTTGTTTTCCGCCGGTCGCGGGCAGTGCTGAAACGCCCCCGAGGTGGTGTGTGTCCCGGAGCCTGATCTTTATTCCCCAAACGGACCCTAGCCTCGTATCTGCATTTAAGGCAAAGTTCCCTGAGCGGGTCAAAGCTACGCCTGCCAATTATTGCTTTGCCCTCAAGCGCCAAAGCCCTTCTTCCTCCTCTCCCACGTGCTCCGGTCCCTCAAAGACCTACCCCGTGTAGCATCGGCTCCGCGGAGTCTCGCCAGATCACCTCAATCACACTCAGCCACCCTCCGCCCCCCGGACTGTACCGTGGACGGAACCATGCATAGTTGCTTGTGTTTTGATTTACCGTTGTGAATTCCCAGCTAGGATGTAAACGCTCTTTGGGCAAGATCGTGAGTCACTTAGCGCTTGGGATTGCCCAGGGTCTAGGGCAGTGCTGTGGGTTCCAGATGCAGACCATCAGTACATGTTGAGTAACATCCGAGAAGAAAAGTGAAAATCGAAGGCTTTGAGTCGCTGGTTACCAGCTGCCCCAAGACTAGGGAGGGAGGCAGGTGGAGTGCTTCTCACACGCACAGTACCAGCTTCTGAAAATGTCTCTTAGGGACTCCGCCTGTTGTAACATTGGGCCAGAGGGGAACAGTGGATTGTGACTTATCACCTCAAGAAGCCTCACAATCCTGAAGATTCAGGATTTGGAAATCTGCAGCCGTCTGATCCACATTTGGCTGGCTCTCCAGAATTACTGCCCCACCCACCCCCTCTCTCCTTGGGGTAGGTTAAATTAAAAAAAAAAAAAAAAAAAATATGTGAGCTAAATAGCCTGGGCCAAATTATGGTTAACCATAAGCCTTGTTATCTTCTAGAACAGAAGGAAATCACTTCCTTTCACATTTTCCTATCTATATCCCCCAGAACCCTTGTACCATCTTCATTTTTTTCAGGTCTCCTTGGAACTGTGCTGCTTCCTCTATTCCCGCTGTGACTGATCATAACCTTGAGTTGATTTCCCAGCCAATAAATCCTGGAGTTAACTTTTACCCCTTTCATTCCCCCCCCACCTCCCATTTCTACATCTATCCACTTATCCATACGTTAATGGTTACTGAGCACCTATTTGCCACGCCCTTTTTAGGTGTTTGGGATACTTAAGAAAAAACAAAAAAAGCTCCTATCCTGGGGGTACAATCTAGCAGGGGAAGAGAGAGAAAAAATGAACAGGGGCTGGGCGCCTGGGTGGCTCAGTCTGTTAAGTGCCTGACTCTTGATTTCGGCTCAGGTACGATCTCCAGGTTTGTGAGTTGGAGCCCCACATCGGGATTTACACTGACAATGTGAAGCCCGCTTGGGATTCTCTCTGCCCCTCCTCTGCTCTCTCCCTCCTTCCCTCCCTCTTTCTCTCTCTCTCTCTCAAAATAAATGAATGAATGATTGAATACATACATAAAATAAGCCTCAAAAAATAAAAGCAATTAGATCTTCAAATTTAAAAAAGAAAAATGAACATTTGGGTTATACTGTTGAAAGTTTTGGGGGCACCTAGGTAGCTCAGCTGGTTGAGCATCTGACTCTTGATTTTGGCTCAGGTCATGATGTCTTGGTTCGTGAGATCAAACCCCACACTGGTCTCCACACTGACAGTGGGGAGCCTGCTTGGGATTCTCTCTCTCTCTCTCTCTCTCTCTCTCTCTCTGTCCCTCCCTCCCCCTCACTTGCACATGCCTTCTCTCTCTCAAAATAAATAAACATTTTTTAAGAAAGGTTTCCCCAGTTTCTTTTCTTTTTCTTTTCTTTTTGTAGGGTTTTCTTTTAAGTAATCTCTACACCCATGTGGGACTCGAACTCACAACCCTGAGATCAAGAGCTCATACCCTACTGACTGAGACAGCCGGGTACCCTCCCCCCCCACTCCCATTTCTTTTCTTTTTTTTTTTTTTTTTTTTTTTTTACTTTTTAAAATGTTTATTATTGTTGAGAGAGAGACAGAGACAGAAACAGAATGTGAGTGGGGGAGGGGCAGAGAGAGAAGGAGACACAGAACCCGAAACAGGCTCCAGGCTCTGAGCTGTCAGCACAGAACCCGATATGGGGCTTGAACCCACGGACCCACAGACCCCGAGATTATGACCTGAGCCGAAGTCAGAGGCTTAACTGACTGAGCCACCCAGGCGCCCCTCCTCCAGCATTTTTAACCCACCCTCCACATCTGCGCCCCGGATCCCCTGGTTAAAGGTCTCTGGGGCTTTCCACTGCCTGCAAGATGGAACTTC
Source organism: Prionailurus bengalensis (assembly GCF_016509475.1). Taxonomy (NCBI): domain Eukaryota; kingdom Metazoa; phylum Chordata; class Mammalia; order Carnivora; family Felidae; genus Prionailurus; species Prionailurus bengalensis. The sequence goes on from NC_057347.1 coordinate 55,938,308, forward strand.
TCAGCCAGATCTGGCCCAGGTCTCCGAGCCCAGCTCCTGTTTCCCACTGTAGGCCACACTCTGGGTGTGTGGACTCTGGAACAGTTTGCCACTTGTTGAAAATAATGTAGTTTCTCGTGGCTGAGAAACTTTGCAGTTTGCTGCGGTGATTTCTTCTTCTTCTTCTTTTTAAGTTTATTTATTTTGAGAGAGGCAGAGACACTGTGAGTGGGGAGGGGCACAGAGAAAATCCCAAGGGGGCTCATGAAAGTCACGACACTCTGAGATGATGACTCTGTCCTATGTGTCTCATGCTACTTTCTGCTGGGTTACTTGGAGCCTTGCCAGGGATATGGACGGTTTAGGAGTCGGTCTGCAACTGCAAAATAATTCGTTCGCGGAACTGTGCGGGTCGGGCCCCTCCGAGAATTTGCCCCCTGGAGTCCCAGCCACTCTGGTGGCTCAGATTCTGACATCTGCCTCTTCAGCTAAAACTGCTGCTTTCTGCTTGGACTTTGCTGACCCTGGTTCACCCCCGCAGTGTGGACGTGGAGACGCCCTCAGGGCAAAGGCCAAGTGACTGGAAACTTTCTTCAGTGACTTTGCCCCCATTAAGGATCCCAGCTCTCAAGCCTTCTCTTCCCTGGGTGCTCTGTAGTGCTGTCTATTGAACAGGAGTTTCGCATGTTTGTCCAGCTTTTATTAGGTGGAGAGATTAGTTTGATACCTGCTTCTCTGTCATGGGTGGAACCAGAAGTCCTGAGTGTCTTTGGACGTGACATCTGGACTCAGAAGGCCCATTCCCAAGATCATGCAGCTCGAAAACTCCTTTTTTTTTTTTTTTAATTTTTTAAAATGTTTATTCATTTTTGAAAGAGAGAGAGAGAGAGTGTGTGTCTGAGTGGGGAAAGGGCAGGCACAGACACAGAATCTGAAGCAGGCTCCAGGCTCTGAGCTGTCAGCACGGAGACTGACGCGGGGCTCGAACCCACGAACTGTGAGATCACGGCGGGGCGCCTTGGTGGCTCAGCTGGCGGAGCGTCTGACTCTTGATTTCGGCGCAGGCCGCGAGATCGAGCGCTGTGTTGGATTCCGTACTGAGCGTGGTGAAGCCTGTTTAAGATTCTCTCTCTCCCTCTGCCCCTCCCGTGCTCGCTCACTTGCGCTCTCTCTCTAAAAAAATAATAAATAGATAAATAACCAACTAAATAAATAAATAAACTAAAAAAAAAAAAAGAAGAAGAAGAAGAAATGACCTGTGTGGGGCGCCTGGGTGGCTCAGTCAGTTGAGTGTCGGAATCTCGACTTCAGCTCAGGTCTCGATCCCAGGGTTGTGGGATCGAGCCCCAGGTCGGACTCCATGTTGAGCGTGGATTAAAATTCTCTCTCTCTCTCCTTCTGCCCCTCCCCGGTTCACTCTCTTGCTCTCTCTAAAAAATTAAAATTTAAAAAATTTACAAAAACCGATCTGTGTGTATTTCTGTGCAGAGTGCGAGCTGCCAGGTCTCAAGCACTCAGGCATCCTCACTGCTCACGCGACTGGGGTTTCAGACTGCAACCCCTGCAGGTCACAACCCGGAAAAGCCGGGGAGTGAAAACCCAGCCCCTCACTACTCCCTGGGGACAACACTGTCTCCCAGGGCTCCCCGGCTGTCCTCGGCCATAACCTGTGCAGTCACACAGCCCCCCTTTTGCCATCTTCTTTCTCTTCCTGTGTCCCCCCCCCCCCCCCCCCCCCATTGCTGCTTCCTGGCTTTGCTTCCCACGTAAACCACTTACACGTTCTTGTCTCAGTGCCTGCCTCTGGGCGGCCTCAAGCTAAGAGAAGGTTGTACCTACAAAACTTCTGCTCATTTCTTTCTCCCTTGGGCAAATTCCTAAGGGTCTGCAACGGTTCATTTGATGTATCAATTTGGCTGGGCCATGGTGCCCAGGATGAACATTTGAATTTGGTGGATTCTGAGTAGATTACCTTCTGTCATGTGGGTGGGCCACATCTAATCAGCTGAAGGTCTGAAGAGAACACAGATTGACCTCCTGGAGCAAAAGGGAGTTCTGCCAGCAGCTGGTCTTTGGACTCAAACTGCACCTCTTTCTTGAGTCTCCAGTTGGCCAGCCTCCCCCCATCAGTCGTGGATGTACATATATATACAATGATATATACACAATGCTTGTACCGTATATAACGTTGGCTCTGTTTCTCTGGAGAACTGTGACTAATACAGGATCTGAAGTTAGGAGAGAGGGGCCTCTGCTCATTTTGTAAAGAATGTCCTCTTTGGGGGCGCCTGGGTGGCTCAGTCGGTTGAGCGGCCGACTTCAGCTCAGGTCATGATCTCGCGGTCTGTGAGTTTGAGCCCAGCGTCGGGCTCTGTGCTGACAGCTCAGAGCCTGGAGCCTGTTTCAGATTCTGTGTCTCCCTCTCTCTGACCCTCCCCCGTTCATGCTCTGTCTCTCTCTGTCTCAAAAATAAATAAAAGTTAAAAAAAAATTAAAAAAAAATAAAAGCATAGTGATAAAAAAAAAAAAAAAGAATGTCCTCTTTGAAGTTGGAAGGGAGACTTCTCTTGACCAGTTTCAATTTTTGTTGGTTTGTTTGTTTCTCTGGCAGACCTGGCTCATCCTTAGGTCCCAGATCTGCTGAACGTTTCCTGCAGGAACAAAACAGCTCTGGTCAGCACAAAATGACGTTTCCCATATTCAGACCAATTTCAATTTTCAAGTCTAAAAACAATGCTGCCGCTGTTGAATGGGCCGCAGGTTCAGCAGGAGCGGTAGAAACGTGATCTCCTCTGTTCTTACAAATGTGTAGACCAAGGGGGCACAGGTTCAGATTGGACGGGAAGACTTGGCCAAGAATGGTCTGGACAAGACAAAGAGAGGTATGTCTGGGATTGCTCAGCCTTCTCCCCCGAGGGACGGGCAAGGTCATCTCTGCAACCAAAGAGAACATTTCGGGCAACGATGCGGGACTTTTGCCTCCACCTTGCACCGCTCCAACTTGAACTTGGGAAAAATACGAGGGCTTTCTCTGTTTTCGTTCCACGAGCAGGCCTCAGCAAGCTGAGAAGGAATGATCTTTATTTCTAAAAATAATACCAACTTGGATCTCTGAGCCGAATCTCGCAACGGGGCACCAGAAACCATGCTGGGGCAAGAGCAGAATATTGAGCAGACAGAGCCAAGCACGCAGGGAGTGACCCTTCCCAACTTCTGCAAGGACAGTGGTAGCGCGAGGCTGCTGGCATGGCCGCTGGAAAACCCGAAATGGAATCTCAGTGCAGGGTGTTCAGTAGGACAGAAGCCACCTATCTATGATGGGGTTTTCAGTAGCTCTTGGTGGAGGCCTTTGGAGGCACGTACAGGGTCTCACAAATACCCATACATCATCGAAGACTTTGGTTCAAGTAGAAACCATCTGGTGCTTTCTAGTGCCTTCTAGAGCTTCTGCAGGAGCTCCTGCCAAACAAGAGAAGATTCCTTGCCCACATCACCGGATTTCTAGCGGCACTGGCAAGATGGGATCAAAGAGAGACATGGAGGGGGGAGAGAAGCCAGGGACAGAAGAGGCTGAGAGGGTAGGAGATGAACATTAAGGAGACAGGCTATAACAACTCACAGGCCAAATAACTGAGAAACTCACAAGGTTCCTGGCTTGAAGAATGCCAAATTTCAGGTTCAAGAGGATTTGGGCTCTACAACAGCTAAAATCTGCAAACAGTACAAATGTCCAAGAGTAGCTACGGTCCATTCACAAACTGGGACATTATTGGGGTGGGAGAGAGAAAGAGAGAGAGGGAGAGAGAGAGAGAGAGAGAGAGAGTGTGTGTGTGTGTGTGTGTGTGTAATGCCCCAAGGACTCTCCGCGAGGCCGCCGGTGCACAGAATGGGCATTGTCTTTGGGAACCAGACTCTGGGAGGCAACTCTTATCAGCTGTGTGACCTGGAGAAAATCATTATGTCTTTGCCTCTGTTTTTCTTGTCTACAGTGGGGATAATAACAATTACTACCTAGAAGGGCTTTGCGATGGTTAAGCTTGTTAATACATGTCAAGCAGTTAAAACGGGGTCTGGCATATATGAGTCATTGAGTGAAGAGAGTTGGAAAGTGTTTACACATACTTATTAGTCAGGAGGCAATTAGGAAAAGGAACCACATTCATTATTTTAACAAAGACTTAACAGAGAATTGGTGAAATGGATATTGCGGGACAAAAATGGCAGAAAGGAGACGCTGGGGGAAGGGAGAGAGAGTAACGGCAGGGATCAGTGGCCCCACCTCGGCGCCTGGCGACAGTGGATTGGAGGAGGAGTGGGACCCTTAGCAGTTGATTTGAAGGTAGGTCTGGGGGCGCTCGGCTGGCTCCGTCGATAGAGCATGCAACCCTTGATCTCAGGGTTGTGAGTTTGAGCCCCACCTTGGGTGTAGAGATTACTCAAAAGAAATAAAAATCTTTAGAAATAGACACACCTGGGCGGCTCAGTCGATTAAGCTTCCGACTCTTGGTTTCAGCTCAACGCACGATCTCACGGTTCATGGGTTCGAGCCCCGCGTGGGGCTCTGCGCTGATGAGCACGGAGCCTGCTTGGGATCCTCTCTCTCCCTCTCTCTCTGCCCCTCCCCCACGCATGTGCACTCTCTCTGTGTTGCAAAATAAATAAATAAACACTAAAAAAAAATACTCTGATAAAAAATAATCTTTAAAAATAAAGGTAGGCCCGAATGAAAGTGTGGCGGTAGGTGGGAGGAAACAGGACAGTTAGGCACACCGGACTTCGGCATTGGAGAAATGGTGTGGTCCAGCAGCAGCTGTGAGAGTCGGGGCTGAGCGTGAAGAATGTTCTAGGTCAGAGACAGATTGTGGCAGGGGTCCCGTTCCCAGATCCCGGATCCCAAGGTCCTACGCATTCTCAGAAGCAGTGGGAGCCGAGAAGATGGTGAGCGAGGACCCGAGATGTCCCAGATGAGAAGAGGGGGAGGCCCTCACCCCCACAGCAGAGCGTCAGAGCAGGGACGGTTTCGCAGGAGGGAGACGGGTGGTTTGGAGGCTGTGTGGGGAGCCGGTGGGGTGAGGCCAGCTCATCCCTGCCTGTCAGGGCAGGAGGCAGGGCACCCTCTGACCCATGAGGGGGCAGCTTTAGGGCCCGAGGCACCTGCCCTCAGGTGTGGTTTCTACTGGTTCACCTGGGCCGGTCTCCAACCCGCGCACCTGTGTTTCTTCCTCTGTAAACCAGTGGTCACAACACTACCTGCCTTAGAGTTACGAGATGCTGTGTGTGTGACAAGGTGGAGGGAGGGGCCCAGTGGGATCTCTCCTGTTCTCCAAGTATTACCAGACTCCACTACCAAGGAGAAAATGCACCCCAGATTTTAAGTTCAGAAGACTCCAGCTGGTGGGCTAGCTGACCCTATAAACCCTGTGTGTAATAAAGAACTTGGCTGGGGGGTGGGGGGGCGCCTGGGTGGCTCGGTCGGTTAAGCGTCCGACTTCAGCTTGGGTCATGAACTCGTGGTTCATGAGTTCGAACCCCACGTCAGGCTCTGTGCTGAGCGCCTGGAGCCTGCTTCAGATTCTGTGTCTCCTCTCTCTCTCTCTCTGCCCCTCCCCTGCGCGTACTCTGTCTCTCTCTGTCTCAAAAAAATAAATAAACATTAAAAAAAGAGATAAAAAAAAAAAAAAAAACTTGGCTGGCCTTCGTCCCCAGGTCCTGAGAGGTCACCTCTAAATCCTTGGAATTTCCCGAGAGATAGGAATGTCCGCTATTCATGCTGGGCTCCCCAATCCCGCCAGAGAGTTTATGATAAACCGCGTGATATGAGCTCAACCTGCCAGAAGGAGAGGGGGCTGGAGGTGGCATTCGGACGAAGGTCAGGAAAGGAATCTAAGTGCCTACGCGATGAAACCCCAATAAAAACTCTTAGGTCCCAAAGCTGGAAGGGCCTTCCTGGTTGGCGTTTCTCTGTAGATGGTCACATGATGACATACAAGAACGTGTGACTCAGGGGAGCCCTTTGGGAGAGAGTCTCTCGTGGGCCGGCCGGCGGGGCCCCCTCTTGTCCACAGCAAGTCTACAGAGCACTGGGTCTCAACCAGGTTGGTTGCCCCGAGGGACATCTGGCAATGCCTGCAGACATTTTTGGTCGCAAAGCTTGGGAGGAGCTACAGGCGTCCAGTGGGCAGAGGTCAGAGGTATTGCTACACTGTGCACAGGCCAGGCCCCCACGACCAAGAAAGATCCAGCCCCCCAAATGTCAATAGCGCGGAGGATGGGGAATCCTGTCCTAGAACATGAGCTAGATCGGCAGTGATGGCCCAGAGCTCGAGGACGACCACAGCACGGCCGCCGGCCAGTCACCGCAGGGAACACAGGTGGTTTTCCACTTCTCTCGGCCTCAGCCTCATAGAAGAGAGCACAGAGGAGGGGACACAGTGGCATCAGAGACATACAAGTCCCTGCTTCCTCATGCCGGGGCCTCAGGCCTGACCCGCGTAGGGAAAGGTGGGGGTAATCCGAGATAAGTTTTGGGGTTTTTTTCCACTTCTTTTTTGAGACAGAGACAGTGTGAGCAGGGGAAAGGACAGAGAGAGAGGGAAACAGAGTATCCCGAGCAGACTAGGTGCTGTTAGCACAGAGCCCGATGCAGGGCTCGAACCCACAAAACCGTGAGATCATGACCTGAGCCGAAACCAAGAGTCGGATGCTCAGACCGACTGAGCCGCCCAGGTGCCCCGAGACAAGTTTAAAGGAACAGATCTTAAACAGCAGAGTCAGGCTGTGTTAGCAACCAGAAATGACCAGAAAGCAGACTGAGGTGCCTTAAATGGGGAGCCTTCTTCCCCGGGGGGAAAGGGGATGTTGACAGGGCGCAGCTGGTGGGAGCCATTCGAGTAAGAGCTTTTGCTGATGTGCACCTTCAACAAGACCCATTTCTTTAGTGAAAGTGGCTGCCCGTGAACGCGGCTCCTCGGTGCGAGTTAGCACACTGCCTGACACAAAATAAAAGCTTGATAAAGGTTAACCACTTGGAGTAACAGGGAAGTGGGAAATCAGCAGCGTCCGGCAGGGAGAGGGGTTTAAAGATGACTGTTGTCACAGAGACAGCTGGTTTCAGTTAAAGCCCGAAGATCAAGGAAGCCGGGACCTTGACCAACAAGGCACCAGGGTTCCTGAAAACATATTTGAAGGAGTCTCCCCTTCTTCTTCTTCAGATTTTTTATTTTTAAGCCATCTCTATATCCAATGTGGGGCTTGAACTTACAACCCCGAGATCAAGAGTCCCATGCTCCACTGACTGAGCCAGTCAGGCGGCCCTGAAGGGGTGTATTCGTAAGCTGCAAACCAGTTTCTTGAAGGGCAAAGCAATTCTCTAAAGTTGCCCCATTTCTTCCTTCCTGAGGTAAGTTACCAGCTCTCCAAAGATGGCGGCCATCAGTTCCTTCTCTCTCTGTAAGCCAACCCTACTCCTCACACCGAGGGGGAGGGGTCCTAATTCCCTTCCCCTGGGATCTGGGCAGGATTTAGTGATTTGCTTGAGCAGGGGAGGGGCAGAGAGAGAGGGAGACACAGAATCTGAAGCAGGCTCCAGGCTCCAAGCTGTCGGCACAGAGCCCCACGCGGGGCTCGAACTCCCAGACTGTGAGCTCATGACCTGAGCTGAAGTCGGATGCTTAACCGACTAAGCTCCATGTTCTGGGACTTCTGAGGCTGGGGCATGAGAAGCCTCGTAAGTTCTGCCTCGGTCTCTTGGAATGATTGCTCTTGGGACATTCCCTCTTGGAACCCAGCTGCCATGTCACATGGAGAGACCACAGGGAGTTGCTCCGGCTGACAGCCCCAGCTGAACTCTTCAATGACAGCCAGCCACAACTGTCACCACATGAGAGAGCCATCTCAGACGTTTAGCCCAATGACCCGGTAACCACATGAGTCCCCAAGTGAGAACCACCCATCTGAGCCTAGTCAACCCAGGGTGAACCCAATAAATGATTGCTTCGAGCCACTAAGTTTTTGGGTGATTTATTACTCAGACACAGATAAGCGGAACACTTCCCTAGGGAGTCAGTACTTTCAGACACATATGTTCCTTTCTTGGATGAAAAATTAATTGTCTTTCTAGTAATTGCCCAGGAACGGTTCGCACAAGTGGGATATCGGGGCTGATGGAAAGATATAAGTCAAACACCAACACAAGCCCAAGTTCCAGCTTATGTATAGTGCCCGCTCAGAAGCCAGGTAACCTCTGATGTAAGAGCATCTCATCGACTCCCTTCCCTTCCCCACCCGACGATTTCTTCTTCCTTTCCATTCCTCCATAAATTTCAAACCGCTGTCCCCAGTCATGATAGAAACATAGGTGCTTGGAAATCTGATTCTGGAAAGAACAGCGTGGCACGGTGGAGGGGGCTGGACACTTCAAGGCTCACATCTGAGGCTTAGCCACCAGGGTGAAGTGTTTAAAGTCCTCATATAGGGGCGCCTGGGTGGCGCAGTCGGTTAAGCCTCCGACTTCAGCCAGGTCACGATCTCGCGGTCCGGGAGTTCGAGCCCCGCGTCGGGCTCTGGGCTGATGGCTCAGAGCCTGGAGCCTGTTTCCGATTCTGTGTCTCCCTCTCTCTCTGCCCCTCCCCTGTTCATGCTCTGTCTCTCTCTGTCCCAAAAATAAATAAACGTTGAAAAAAAAAATTAAAAAAAAAAATAAAGTCCTCATATAAAGGGAAGGTAATCTTTCATTTACACACAAGGGAAAATAGAATCCCCTGGTAATTAAATACTAATTAGACATTAAAAAAGTTGTATTACGATTCAACAGGGAAATAAGACTTAACCGAGCTTTTTTTTAAGTTTTTTTTTTAATGTTTACTTATTCTTTTTTTTTTAAATTTTTTTTTCAACGTTTATTTATTTTTGGGACAGAGAGAGACAGAGCATGAACAGGCGAGGGGCAGAGAGAGAGGGAGACACAGCATCGGAAACAGGCTCCAGGCTCTGAGCCATCAGCCCAGAGCCCGACGTGGGGCTCAAACTCACAGACCGCGAGATCGTGACCTGGCTGAAGTCGGACGCTTAACCGACTGCGCCACCCAGGCGCCCCAATGTTTACTTCTTCTTGGGAGAGAGAGAGAGACAGACAGACAGACAGAGCACGAGCGGGGGAGGGGCAGAGTAGACACAGAATCCGAAGCAGGTTCCAGGCTCCGAGCTGTCAGCACGGAGCCCGACACGGTGTTCGAACTCACAACCTGTGAGATCGTGACCCGAGCCGAAGTCGGACATTAACTGAATGAGCCCCCCAGGCGCCACGACTTAACCTAGCTTTTTAAATTCCCCAATGCTCCTTTTTGATCCCACCTAGCCGGATTGACTGTTGACTGTAATAGCTGCGGCGCCCCCTGTCCCCTTTACTTGGAGCCTGGCTGGCGGCCAGCTTTGTCACCCTTCCCACATTCCCACGCTGGTGTCTGAGGGGATGTAGGGAGATCGTGATAAGATGCGTCATTTCTCCACTACGCCTGGTCCATTCCCAAACATGAAATAGTCACTGGGACCATGACAGTTCACGATGCCCTTCAAGAAGTTTTCTGTGGCATTTACAGAAATCTGTGCGTTCTTTGAGCTTGGCCACCTGCTTGGAAAACACGCTATAGATCCCCCCACACACCCACTTTCTTTTTAAGTTTCTTTATTTTGAGAGAGAGCACATGTGTGTGAGCACAAGGAAACTTGAGCAGGGGAGGGGCGCAGAGAGAGAGAGAGAGGGAGAGAGAGAATCCCAAGCAGGCTCCACACCATCAGCGTGGAGGCGGACGCAGGGCTCGAACCCACGGATTCATGAAATCATGACCTGAGCTGAACTCAAAGAGTCGGACACTCAATCAACCGAGCCATCCAGGCTCCCCAAGATTCGCTAAGTCGGCAGCTTCCAAATTTGCGCGCTAGATCTCCAGGGGGTTCCAACGTGCTGCCTCCTTTGGGAGCTACGGTGCTAAGTGACCCTGGAATTAGAAGGGGCCATCAGCAGATCCCGTGGTTATTGTCTGTGGCCTCCTCTCTGCTTTCTACTAGGGATATCCTCAGGCCGGGGTGCCTGGGTGGCTCAGTCGGTTGGGACCCCGCCTTTTGGTAATGGCTCAGGTCAGGATCTCACGGTTGGGTTCATGGGATCGAACCCTATGTCGGGCTCTACGCTGACAGCTCAGAGCCCGTTTCGGATCCTCTGTCCCCCTCTCTCCCTGCCTCTCCTCCGCTCACGCTCTGTCTGTCTCTCTCTCTCTCTCAAAGATAAGTAAACATTCAAAAAAAAATTTTTTTTAAAGAAATGGACATTTTGTGCATCACAAAAGAATGATCCTGAGAGAGGCACTGCCCTTTCCTTCAAGTTCCTTATTTGGAAAAAGAAATTGAGGTGAAATGCACAGGACACAAAATGGACAGCTCAGTGGCATCTCGTGCATTCACAGTATTGTGCAAACACCGCCTCTGTCTCGTTCCAAAACATCTTCGTCACCCCCCAAAATAAAACCCACGTCCAGTAAGCAACTCCCACGCCCCTCTTACCCCAGCCACTAGTCTTCTTATCTTGATTGACTTGCTCATTCTGTACACTCCAAACAAATGGAATCACACAACAGGTGGCCTCTTATTTATTATTTCTTTTACTGTTTATTTATTTTTGAGAGAGAGAGAGACAGAGCGCCAGCGGGGGAGGAACAGAGAGAGAAGGAGACACAGAATCCGAGGCAGGCTCCACACCCCGAGCCGTCAAGCACAGAGCCCGACGTGGGGCTCGAACCCACAGACCGTGAGATCATGACCCGAACTGAAGTCGGACACCCAACCGACTACACAACAGGTGGCCTTTCACACCTAGCTTTTTTCCACGGAACATCCTGGAGACTCGGCCACGTTCAGGCACGTGTCAGCACTTGCTTCCTTTTCGTGGCCAAATAACCACTCCACGATATGGATTTGCTGCTTCTGTCTATTCATGCGTCCACTGACGGACATTTGGGCTGTTTCCACCTTCGGTTGTTGTGAATAGAGCTGCCGTGAGCATTGCTGCCGAAGTTTTGTGTGGACACGTTTCCGTTTCTCGCGGGTGCACGTAGACCCAGGAGCGCAACTGTTAGGTCACATGTTCAACGTTTTGAGGAACCTCATTTTAAAAGCTATTTCTCTCAAAGGCTGATGGGTAATCCTAGCTTCCTTTCCCACTTTGGTTAGGGCCACGTTTCCACGGTTGACCTGCTAGGCTTTGCTGAGTGCTCTCGACATGGGGGTCTTGGTCTAGGATGGCAGTTTCCAGATGTTTCTCTCAGGGTCTTCAGCATTGCAGAAACGCCCACGACTGGGGGCACCTGGGTGGCTCGGTCTGTTGAGTGTCTGACTCCGGGTGTTGGCTCAGGTCATGAGCTCACAGTTCGGGAGTTCGAGGCCCGAGTTAGGCTCTGTGCTGGCAGTGGGGATCCTGCTTGGGATTCTCTCTCGCCCTCTCTCTCCGCCCCTTCCCTGCTTGCACTCCCTCTGTCTGTCTCAAAATAAATAAGTAAACTTAGAAAAAAGAAAAGAAGAGCCTGAGACTGCAGGGACGTGGCCCTCGGTGTCCTGAGGTTTGCTGTGGCTCCCAGCTCCCGCTCAGCCTTGTCCCGGCCAGTGTGGCTCCCACAACGCTAAGGGCTGCAAATCAGGGTAAGAGATCCAGCCCCTGAGGATTCAACGGGCTTCTCCCGTTGGGAATATCACTCGTGCCTGCCGGAGCTGAAGGAGGCAGACCCCGTCCCACGCTAATCATATTTTGCAGACATTGGGTGTTTTCCCTCCTCAAGGGCTCAAAGGTGTCCATCTGAGAACCGAATAGTCACAGACACTTGTCACATGGTGCCTGGAACTCCGCCTAAAACGGTAGGATCTATGTGCTTGCTTGCAAATGCCCAGTTCTGATGCTATGGATTTTCCTAGGCCATCCGAGTCAGGAAGACTCAGATATCGTTTTAACTCTGCCTCGGAGCCATCTGGCCGGCTCTCCCGGGACCCGTCGGCCTGCTGTGCCCCGCCCGGAGGAGGTGGGGTGTGGGACCGCGCCCTTTTGGGCCCCCTGGCACCCCCTGGCACCGAGATGTGGCTCTCTCTCCTGGCCTCTCTGCTGCAATTGCCGAGGGGGATGCGGTGGGGAGAGGTCAGTCTGCAAGCATTTCTTGAGGACTTCCGTGGGGAGGACCACAACGACTGCAGTTCTAGGAAGGAGACGAGAAGGAAAAAGATGCGTTCTCCAGCCACCTACCACACAGGAGCACTCTCCAGGCCCGTTCCGTTTTTGGCTTAAAAAAAATTTTTTTAATGTTTATTTTTGAGAGAGAGAGAGAGAGAGAGAGAGGGAGAGAGAGAAACAGAGCGTGAGCAGGGGAGGGGCAGAGAGAGAGAGCGCGCCGCAGAATCTGAAGCAGGCTCCAGGCTCCGAGCCGTCAGCACAGAGTTCTCCTTGGGGCTTGAACCCATGAACTGTAAGATCATGACCTGAGCCGAAGTCCCACGCTTAACTGACTGAGCCACCCAGGTGCCCCCCCCCCCCCCCCCGCCAATTTTTGCTTTTAAAAAACAAATTCAGGAATGGCTGAGTCTGGGTGGCTCAGTCAGTTGAACGTCCGACTCTTTGATTTCAGCTCGGGCCGTGATCCCAGGGTCGTGGGATTGAACCCTGCGTCGGGCTCAGAGCTGAGCGTGAAGCCTGTTTAAGATTTTCTGTCTCAGGGCGCCTGGGTGGCTCAGTAGGTTGGGCTTCCGACTTCAGCTCAGGTCATGATCTCGCAGTCCGTGAGTTTGAGCCCCGCGTCGGACTCTGTGCTGACAGCTCAGAGCCTGGAGCCAGCTTCTGATTCTGTCTGTCTCCCTCTCTCTCTGCCCCTCCCCTGCTCACATTCTGTCTCTCTCTCTTGAAAATAAACATTAAAAATTAAAAAAAAAAAAAGATTTTTTCTCTCTCTCTGTCCCTCTCCCCACATTCCCCTGAGTGTGCACATGTGCGCGTTCTCTCTTTAAAACACACACACACTGGGGCGCCTGGGTGGCGCAGTCGGTTAGGCGTCCGACTTCAGCCAGGTCACCATCTCACGGTCCGTGAGTTCGAGCCCCGCGTCGGGCTCTGGGCTGACGGCTCAGAGCCTGGAGCCTGTTTCCGATTCTGTATCTCCCTCTCTCTCTGCCCCTCCCCCGTTCATGCTCTGTCTCTCTCTGTCCCAAAAATAAATAAACGTTAAAAAAATTTTTTTTTTAAATAAAACACACACACACACACACACACACACAATTTCACTAGTCTGTAAGCTTTGCCAGGTAATCACTTGTTTCCCCATTTCCTTTTTGAAAGTGAGTTTCAGAGAAGGCTGCTAGGATCATCTGACGGTGCCTTGAAGGAGAAATGACATCTTAACTCATTCTCAAGATGCCAGTCACGTGGCCGCGGCCAGGACTTCAGAGAACAAGGAACTGCTTTTGGAAATGGCTCTCCCTGTCGGATCAGCACATCACTCCCCTTGATGCCCAAAGGCTTCGGGGAACACGTGTGCAATTAGGTTACAGTGTCCCTTGCCCCCAGCCCCCCTCCCCGGCCCCAGCTGTCCAGCCCATGCTGTATAATCACGGCTTAAATTACCGGGGCTGTGTCTGGAAAGAATCGAAGGGTTTGACCTTCAAGTGGCAAGCCTCCAGGGAAGAGGAATTTCTATTTTCAGGATGTGGATAATGAGCATCAGGGGTAGGCAAGCCCCGCTCCAGGATCCGTGTCTTCGTGCAGCCGGGCAGAGTAGGGCGCCCGAGCCCCTCTTTTGCCCCCAAGCTACCACCCCCCACAGATGGCATCTATGGAGGAAGCCTGAGCAGCCGCAGGGTTCGGATGAAGGAGAAGGACGCGTGTCCCAGGTGGCCACCAGGGGTCAGTGGGGTGCCGGGAGCGGGCGTTCCCAGAGGCAGGGCAAGCTTCTCTGGGTCCCGGTGACAAGGGACTTCACCTCCCCAGCAGCAGGCAGGCAGGGTTCACGTCAGGTTGGGGGGAAGGCACCGGACCGCTGGTGCCAATGCACCGCCCACCTCGGCCGGGTCCGGCCCACTCTGTTTGCTTTGGGAACGTCCCAAGGATGCATCTCAGCTTTTGAAAGAGGTGAGAGTGGAAAACATTGCACAACATCAAGCCCCCGGAAAATTGTGTACACACCCATCCCCTTGGCTTGGATCCTGCCTGTCCTGCTGCCCTGCTCCCCAACTTCAGAGCGCCAGGCCTCTCTTCCTGACTCCCAGAAGTTTCCCTTTGGGGAACGGCCGCGGGCGGCCTGACGTGGCTCTCCTTCCCTTGGATCAAGGCTCCTACCAGTCGCCCCCGGTCTCCGAACCAGTATAAATGAACAAGTAGGCACAGTTGGGTGGGGTGGAGGGCTGGCCGCAGCCTCAGGAAGGGACAATCATGGCAAGCATCCAGGATGTGGGGTTGGCCACTGGCGAGCAGGCCAGAGGCTGCTTTGGGCCCAAACCGGAGCTGATGTCAGCCAGAGCCTCTGGAATGTTCCTAGCCACGATTTTCTGTGTGGCAGAGGCACACAGAGGGGCAGAGGCAGCAGGGCTGTTAGATCACATGATAGGGGCCGAGAGGACCACACGCTTCCTTTTGGTACCCAGGGGGCCCATGGCGAACCCTTCCGGCAAAGCCGAGTGGAGAACTCTGCCAGGCCGAAAAGGGATGGGCTGTTCTGCTTCCCGTCCCTTCCTCAGGCGAAAAGTTGGGGTTTTGGAATCCCGGAATTACTATGTGTCGCCAAGATGCCAATTTTTCTCTGGGGTAATTTTCAAAATTGGAAACCGGTATTCTTTGCAGGGAAGTCGACAGAATCACGTGTGGAGACCAGCGAAAGCGTTTTCACCCCCACACGATAGACACTTATTTGGGGGAAAACAACCTCCTGGTGTGTGTTCACTTGGGGGTGCTGGGGGCGGGTGTCGGAAAGTTCTTCAGCCAAGACGCAGTTCCCAGACTTTCCCTAACTCCTCCGTGGTTGGCAGGATAACTGCCCCCCAAATGTCCAGGTCATAATCCCGGGTGCGGGCGAACATGTTACCTTATATGGCAAAAGGGCTTTGGAAGAAGGTCAGACGAAGATCTGAAGTCCTGTGCGACTGGCTTCGGAAGGAAGAGAGGGTCTGAGCAGAGCAATGCACATGGCCTCCAGAAGCTGGAACAGGCGAGGCAGGGCAGCCTCGCTGACCCATTTGAAACTTCTGACCTCTGGAGCTGGAAGACAGTAAATCTGGGCAGCAACAGGAACCTGATACGCTGACACAAAACTCAGCTTTGTTCTTCCAAGGGCCGGGGAAACAAACCCATCTTCTTAGGAAGCCAGAGACGCCATAACTCAAGGTGTAAAGTAAGATCTGAAAGTCGAGGGAGCAGTGTGCAAGCCTGGGCATGCAAGGAAGTGTGGCAGACATCAACAACCCCTCCCAACGGATCGCACCCGGACAACGCTGGGAGAAGGGTGGTTCCCGTTTCCAGACGCCCACTTTCTTCCAACACGCACGTGGACGCACATTATCTCCCTTTTTCAGGACACCTAGTATTTGTCCATGGAGGAAAATAATGTTTTTTAAGTTTATTTATCTTGAGAGAGACAGAGACAGCGCGGGGTGGGGGGGGGGGGGGGGGGGGGGAGGGGCAGAGAGAGAGGGAGGGAGAGAATCCCAGTCTCCAGGCTATCAGCGCAGAGCCCAATGCGGGGCTTGAACTCATGAAACTGTGAGATCATGACCTGAGCCGAAACCAAGAGTCAGATGGTTAACCGACTGAGCCACCCAGGCACTCCTAGTATCCGTACATTTTTATTTTTATTTATGTTATTTATTATTTTTTTTACATTTATTTATTTTTGAGACAGAGAGAGACAGAGCACGAGTGGGGGAGGGGCAGAGAGAGAAGAAGACACAGAATCCAAAGCAGGCTTCAGGCTCTGAGCTGCCAGCACAGAGCCCGACGCAGGGCTTGAATCCACAAACCGTGAGATCATGACCTAAGCCGGTCAGACGCTTAACTGACTGAGCCACCCAGGCGCCCCTATCTGTACATTTTTTCAAAAGTGTTTATTTATCTTTGAGAGAGAGAGTGTGAGCGAGAGAGGGGCAGAGAGAGAGAGGATCCGAAACCGGCTCTGTGCTGACGGCAGAGAGCCTGAGGTGGAGCTTGAAACTCACAAACCCTGAGATCGTGACCTGAGCTGAAGTCGGACACACAACCTACGGAGCCACCCAGGCGCCCATAGTATTTGTACATTGTTTTGATTGAAAACGTGATACGCTAAAAAAGTGATACGTTAATTCACACTAGAGTCCTAATAACTCATTGGTTTTTCCCTCCCACAGTAATTTGCATTTGAAAAAGAACAAGCCCACAGAACAGAATACAGACCCCAAAGAACAAATCCAGGGGCGCCTGGGTGGCTCGGTGGGTTATGCGTCAGACTTTGACTCAGATCATGATCTCACAGTTTGTGAGTTTGAGCCCCACGTCCGGCTCAATGCTGTCAGAGCACAGCCCACTTTGGATCCTCTGTCCCTCCCCACCTCTCTGCACCCTCCCCCCTCAACATACTGGTCTCAGACTCGGGACCTCTGGGTCGGTGAAACAGTAGATTTCTGGGAAGCCACCCAGTTTGTGGTACTTTGTGACAACGGACCCAGGAAACTAGAATTGTCTTCAGATGTTGGGCAGACATTCGAAAGGAATGGAGTGGGCGTGGCCTGCAGGCCTCCACACTGAGGGCGTTCCAGAAGCTAATCACCCTGTCAGGGAGCTAGAATCGGCAGGCCAGCAGGTGAGGGTGGAAGGCAGACCCCAGAGGAGACAGGTGTCCCCAGCCTTAGCAAGGAAACCCATGAGGACAAGGAGGCTGCCCGAAGGATAGAGCTAAGCTGATCCCAACCACGGCAGAAACAGAAACTCTGAACACTCCCTGCGAGCAGCCAAGAATCCCGTGTGACCAGTCCGTCCTCCCAGATCTCCACAGGCGGCACACCCCACACCCCACAACACCCGGCACGGTCACGAGCATCTAGGAAACTCTCAGAACGGAAAGCCACATCTGGGACTGTCCTGAACACAAGTCTTAAGGGGAGTTTGTAGAGTTGGACACCTCCCCTTCCCTGCCCTTGCAGCCTCTCAGGCGGAAAGGACTCAAGGTCAAGGGAGGCCTCGAGGCTCTGCAATTCAACTTGGGAGCTGCAATCTCCCAGGGAGGATTGCTTCCGGGAACGGAGGGATGGTGGGGATCCTATCCTAATAAAAGCAAGTCATGTGCCATCTGGCGGCCTTGGCCCCACGTTTCCTGAGAGCTGGAGCTGGGCCCAGTGAATGCCTGCTTTCTTTCTCTGAAGCAGAAGAGAGGCTCTCAGGAGTGTCTCCCTGGGGAGGCTGCCTGGGGGAGGAAGAGGTGGCTGGGAGAGATGGAAAGGCAGTCTCTTTGACCTGTGAGACAGGTATTGCCTTCAGGCCGAGCTACCCAGTGGCAATCTGGTCAGATCAAGCCTGGTGGGCCTTGCTGGGCACAGGGGCTGGTTGCTAGGACTAGGCTTGGGGGAGGAAGCCTGGAGAGGGCTTCAAGACCTTTTTTTTCTCTGGTTTTCTTTCTCATTGGGGCAGGCCACCTACCGGGTCAATCGATAGGATACTCAAACTTTATCAGCAAGAGGCCTGTCTTCCCGGCTGGGAGGCAGGACTCCTGGATTTACTTCTCTGCTCTGTTGGGAATTGGTTTGACAGCTTGGGCAAGACCCTTCACCCCTCGGGGTTTGGGTGCCCCCAATTGTCAAAGGGCCACAAGCATCTTGTTCTTGCCCAATCCTGTCTCTTGGGCCAGGGCTGCTGATGGGTGAGTTTCTGCATCAGATAAGGTTCTTTAGAGAGAGGTTGGGGAGAGGCGGCCTGGGAGCGGGGAGGTGAATGACAAGAAGGAGGGGGGTTACAGCGGAGGCCGTGGAGGTGAGGGGGGCAGGAGAAGAGGCGCCAGGGAGGACAGAGGAGCCATTGTGCAGACTGGAACCCGGGCCAGAGGGCTTTGCCCTTCACCTCCCTCCCACTGGGCCCCCGGAGGCCGGATAATGAGCCCAAAAGGCTGCCCCGCCTCCCCTCGCCCGCAAGGTTTCTGGTCAACCCCGCCTCCACCCGACTCCCTGCGACTCCGGCGGGGCTCCAGCCTGGGGCGCCTGGAGGAAGCGGGGACCCTGTAGCAGGCGAGCTCTCTCACCGTGGACTCATGCACAGCCACATCTTCCCTTCCCTGTGCCTCAGTTTCCCACCAGACTCCAAGGTTTAAAGCAGCAGCTCTTCAGGCCTGATGGGGGAAGGGGGAGGCTGGCCTGGCCTTCTCCGTAGCCACCTCCCTCCAAGGCCGAGATCTCAGGGGGAAAAAAGCGCGTCCCGCTTTTTCGAAAGCGCCTAATCCAGACTTAGACCCTAGCCTGCGCCGGAGGGGAAGAGAGGGGACGGAAGGGCGGGAAGGGGAGGAGGGGAGCAGGGGGGAGGGGCGGGTGGGCTGGATCAGGTCCTCAGGCTCCCGCACTGAGCCTCCTCCGCCGCCGCCGCTCGCGTCCCCGCGTCGCGTGACCGCGGCACTGCGGCTGCAGCGCTGCCCTTCCCGTGCCGGTTTCCTGCGGAGTGGGGGTGGCGGGCCCGGAGGTTCAAGACCAGACCGCGGCCGCGGCGCTGCGAGAGGGTGATGGCGCTCCAGCTCCCTCCCCACGTTCTTAGTTTTACGGAGTTTCTCGACCCTCGAGCGCATCGCTGAGTCACTTTCTCGGAACGCGCTCGGGACGCTCGGGACCCAGCCAGGGCCGCCCGGGGGCCGCGCAAGGCGGAAGCGCGCACCGCTGCGACGCGCGCCGAGCCGCGGGTCCCCGGGCCCGCGCCTCCCTCCTAGCCGGCGACCGCGGGCTCCGCCCCCCCCCCCCCCCAGGTGCCGGGAAACCGGGACCCGCTGCCTGCGTTCCCCGGAAGAGACCCCGCGGAGGCGTGCCCGAGTTGCGACTTTCGGGGGCGTTGACAAGTGCCAGGTGTGCGTGGGCCGCGTGGCTGCGGGTGCGGGCGCGCGAGCCCGCAGCAGCCTGGGCCCGGACCACCTCCGCCCGCTACAGGGGTTAGGTCCTTCCTAACTTTGGCCTCACCTGGTCAGGGCGCCTAGTCGGCTTTGACCCCTTCCTCCTCCGGGTCTCCGCAGATAACCCCCCCGGGGACTCAACTCGAGTTGGTCGCGGACACGTTCAGGTCAGACACTTTCTCCTGACATGTATGTATATCTCTCACGCACGCACTGACACGCGCTCCCCGCTCTGCCTCCGTCGAAGTGAAGGTTCCCCCGGCGCGCTTGCATTTTCCCACTGAGCCAGGGGAGGCGGCGGGGGACACTCCGCCGCGGTTTGGCTCTCCAATCCCGACGGGGACCCCTAGACCTTGTTCACACCTCACGGCGGGTGAGGGGCGTGGGCCTGGATCGCCTGCTGCGGGACAGCTTCTCTCGCCCCGGTGAGCCTCGATGGTTTCCTCTGGGGAAAAAGATCCAAATTTTAAGGTTCTTGACAAGGCCCCCTCCTCCGGACAGCAGCCACCCCACCCCACCCCCCACCCCGGCGGGTCCCCTGTCCCCTCCCCCCGCCCCCCGACGGCGCGCCTGACTGCCGTGGGCTCGGTGGCTGCGCGACCGGGCTGCCGCGCCGGGAAGCCAAAAATAATCCTCCGGGGGAGAACGGGCGCGGCAGCAGAGACGCCCCGGCACAGAGGAGGGGTACCCGGTGGGGTCTGGGCCTCGAATTCCGGGGGACTGCGGTGGGGCGCACGAAGGGGGAAGATCCCGGGGCGGGAGGTCGCAGCGTCCAGGGGCAGCCGAGGGTCTGCCCGGAGCGCTGAGCCGCGCGCGCCTGGAGCCCCACAGGGGCGGCTCGGACTTCGGGCGGCGCGGCGAGTTCGCGCGGGGCCCGCGCTGCGCGCTCACCCTTGCGCGTCCGGGACTCTGAGCTCGCGGCCGCCGCTCGTGGCCGGACCCCGGGCTCTGCGCCTCGCCGACTCCAGCCGGGCCGCGGCGCCGCCTTCTCGCCGGTCGCCCAGTCTGAGCAGCGGACGCGCGCGCGCGCGCGCGCGCGCGTGGCCGGGCCCCGAGATCCGGCCAAGCGTCAGCGCGGGGCCGAGCCGCGGGGGCCGACAGTGCGGGAGGCCGGGGGCGGGCAGGCCCTGGCCGCGCCAGGCGCCGGTTCCACCCCCGGGAGCGCGGGGGAGCGCGGGGTGTGGCCAGGCCGGGCGCAGAGGCACAGCGCCCTCCCAGCGCGGCGGCGCCTGGCGGCGAAGTTGAGCTAAAAGTTTGAGGCCAGAGGCCGCGAGGCCGTGGAGTCAGCGTTAGTCCGGCGCTCCGGTCGTCGCTCAGACGTGAGGCTGAGCCCGGGACGAGCCGAGTTCCGCCCTAGGCCACTGTAGGGAACGGAGGTGGCGCCTCCCCAGCAAACCGGACCGACTGGGTAGGGCCGCCCGCCCTGCCTTCTCGCGGCTCGTGGCTCCTGGGCGCCCACTCGGCGCTCGGCTGAGGGAGGCGACGGCCGGCCGCGGGGCTCGGGCTCGGCCCTCGAGCGGCCCCGGCGCGGCTCCCACGAGCAAGGCGCGCGTCCGGGCAGCGTCGCGGGGCCTCGGGAGGCGGGCGCGGCGACCCCCGCCGCTCTGCAGCTCGCGGTTGTGGCCCCGGCCCACCGGGGTGGCTCGGGGCGGCGATCGCTCGCGCCCGACTTCGCGCCCCGCGATGCCCGCTCACGTTCTGGGATTTTTACGCAACTGGACTCCCCTCCCTCTGGGAGTCCCCGGGGGGTGAGGAGCTGGTGCGACCGAGAGAGCCACGGGGCTGTGCCTCATCGTCGGGCCGGAACCCGAGGCCCCCAGGGAGGAGAGTCCCCAGGAAGAGAGACCCTTCGCCTCTGAGAGTGGAGGGGCGGGGGGCTCAGTTCTAGGACGGGAGCGCCCTTGGTGGCGCCAGACCTCGGCTCTCTGGACCTCTCGGAGGACTAGGCGATGCCAGAGAGCGCGGCTCCCCGCGCGCGGCCCGAGGATCTAGCTGGGCGCTGCCCATCTCTGGGGGCCGCCGGGGACTCCGCCAGCGCTGTCTCCTCTCCCTCAGATCCCGCAGCCGCAGGGGATGACGCCGGTACCTCCGCGGCCCCGACTCCGGGCGGGAAGGGCGAGCCCCTCAGCCCGCACCGCGTCGGCCGCCTGGGCGGCACCGATAAGGAGCTGAAGGCAGGAGCCGCCGCCGCGGGCAGCCCCCCAACAGCGCTGGGGACGCCCTGGCAGCGGGAGCCGCGAGACGAGGTTATGGATCCAGGTTTGTGGGGTCCCGGGGCGGGGGGGGAAGGGGCTGAGGGTGGGTGGCCCTTCCGCCCTTGCCAGGAAGAATGGCCAGAGTCAGCTGGGCAAAAAAAGAAGGGGCTGGCTGGGGGACAGTCGAAACACTTTTCCCGACGAGGCCAGAAGCTGGCCGGGTCTGAGCCAAGAGCCGGGGTGGCAAGGGCACCGTGCTCCCTCCCGCTCCTGGAGCTCCCCCCTGGAAGGCCGCTGCCTCTGGCGGGGATCTGTTGGATCAGTTACCGGGGGAGTTCATCAGGCCCCACGTTTCCACCCCAAGTACCCCTTTTGTGATCCGTGGCCCCCTAGTGGCCGGTTGGGGACGCGGTCTTTTGGGGTTTGTTTTTACAGCGGGCGGCGGCGGGAGCCTGCTGCCCGAGCGGTGCCGCGTGCTGGTCCTGTTAAACCCGCACGGAGGCAAGGGCAAGGCGCTGCAGCTCTTCTGGAGCCACGTGCAGCCCCTGCTGGCCCAGGCCGGCATCTCCTTCACGCTGATGCTCACTGGTGAGTGCCTCCCCGAGGGGTGGCAGGGAGCAATCCCAGCCACTGTCCCCCATACATACCCTCGGGGCCACCCCGTCTCTCCACAGAGCGTCGGAACCACGCTCGGGAGCTGGTGCAGGGGTTGGAGCTGGGGCGCTGGGACGCGCTGGTGGTCATGTCTGGAGACGGGCTGATGTATGAGGTGAGGCCCGCCCCAAGAGACTGGGTGTGGGTGGTGGGGGGGCGGGGTGCTCCCCAGGCTGAGGCCACCCGTGCTCCAACAGGTGGTGAACGGGCTCATGGAGCGGCCCGACTGGGAGACTGCCATCCGGAAGCCCCTGTGTAGCCTCCCAGCTGGCTCCGGCAACGCACTGGCAGCTTCTTTGAACCATTATGCCGGGTGAGAGCCCAGGGTCCGAGGGGGCCTCAGTTTCTCCTCCTGCCGCCCTCCTGCCAGGTTTTCTTTTCTAAGTCCCCGTATCCCGGGGTAACTTCTGTTCCCTCTTCTCGGGAGCCTCCACGCTGTGTTCTGGGGCCCTCTCTCGGCCACTCCAGCTGGCTGCCTCCACCTGCTCCCTCTGTCATTCCTACCGACTAACTCCCTAGGGACCCGGTGTTGCTTTGCCTGCCTCGAGTCCCCAGGCAGCGGAAGGGGAGGATGCACGAGGGCTCCGGCCTCACTCCCTCCGACCTCTCTCCCCCGCAGCTATGAGCAGGTGACCAACGAGGACCTCTTGACCAACTGCACCCTGCTGCTGTGCCGCCGGCTCCTGGAGCCCATGAACCTCCTGTCACTGCAGACCGCCTCGGGGCTGCGCGTCTTCTCCGTGCTTAGCCTGTCTTGGGGCTTCATCGCCGACGTGGATCTGGAGAGCGAGAAGTTTCGGCGCCTCGGGGAGCTCCGCTTCACTCTGGGCACCTTCCTGCGCCTGGCGGCGCTGCGCGTGTACCGGGGCCGACTGGCCTACCTGCCCGCAGGAAGGGGGGTCCCCGGGGTGCCCGCCTCCCCTGCAGTGGACCGGCAGGACCAGCAGGGCCCTACGGACGCGCACCTCGTACCCCTGGAGGAGCCGGTGCCCGCGCACTGGACGGTGGTGCCGGAGCAGGACTTCGTGCTGGTGCTGGCGTTGCTGCACTCGCACCTGGGCAGCGAGATGTTCGCTGCCCCGATGGGCCGCTGTGCCGCCGGCACCATGCACCTGTTCTACGTGCGGGCGGGCGTGTCTCGGGCCACGCTGCTGCGCCTCTTCCTGGCCATGGAGAAGGGGAGGCACTTGGAGCAGGCCTGTCCCTACTTGGTGTACGCGCCCGTGGTCGCCTTCCGCCTGGAGCCCAAGGATGGAAAGGGTGTGTTTGCCGCCGACGGGGAGCTGTTGGTCAGCGAGGCTGTGCAGGGCCAGGTGCACGCGGACTACATCTGGATGGTCAGTGGCTGCGTGGAGCCCCCACCCGGCCAGAGGCCTCGGCGGGGATCTCCTCCAGAAAAGCCCTTATGACTCCACGGGCCTTGCCGTGCCTTAGCCTGCTTGGTCTACTCCGAGCTCAGGATCCTCGCCCCTTCCCCCAGGACCGGAGGGCCTGTCCCCAGCTCGTGTGGTGGTGGGGAGGAGGAGCAAGCGGACCCCTGGAGAAGGTGGGAAGGCGGCGGACATGCTTTGGAAGGCCGGGCTCTGCCTCCCAAAGGCCAGAATGAGGCTCTGGGCCAGGAGCCCAGCCGGTTGCCCCCCGCCCCTGCCTATGGGAGCCAGTCCCGTTTTGTCCTGGGAGCCCCACCCCATGAATCAAAATACAAATAAAGTGACCCTCCCAGCCTACTGGTGTTATTCCAGGTGTTGGGGAGGGAGTGAGGTCTAGAACTTAACGTCAGCGATGCCCAGTGGTGCCTCCTGGATTGGACACAGCAGGATGCTGACCCCTGCTAATAGTCATTTTGGTGGTGGGCACCAGACCGGGGCTAGTCCGGGTTTTCCTTTTTTTTTTTTTTGCAGAGGTTAGGGCCCTGCCCCAGTGATCATCCCGCCTTTGGCCTGGGAGAAGCCAGGGAGCTCAGCCAACTGCCTAACCCCATATGGAAGACAGACACTCAGATCTAGTGTCTTACCCGGGGCCACACAGCCAGTTAGTCTCCGCAAAAAGGGAAAATGTCTCCGATTTCAGGGGCATTAGGGAAATTGGCAACAAAGTCAAAATGGGAGGTAGTTACTCCCTTTGGAAAGGAGTCTTATCCCTCCAGTGAGGGCTCTAGGGCTCCCCCAGCCTCCTCCACCTCCTCTACCCTACCCTGCCCCTATCCCCCCATGGGCAGGAGTTAAAAGGAAACAGCAGGAGGGGCACATACCAGGCCCGCAAGCTGGTCACCGTTTTGGCGTAAAGCCCAGGCCAGGTGCTCGGATGTCTGCTCCCCCAGCATCTGGAAGGAGCTGACCTGGCCGGGCCGGTCAATTACAGGCCCCTGGGACCCCAGCCGCTGCTGGCAGACATTGCCCAACACTGGCCCTTGAAGAATGGGACGCGAGCCCTGCCCACGAACAACAGCACTGACCCGCTGAACTAGATCCCGGGCTCCCGGCCCCTGGACGCCAGTGAGTCCTAGGACTGGACGCGCAGAAGGCGCGGAAGCAGACCGGGTGGGAGCAAGGTGCCGCTGCCGTGAACCTTCCTGGCAACCGGTCTCGCCTTCCCCTGGGGAGGTGTGCGTGAGGTGCCCCAGAGGGGAAGAAAGGCGACAGAGCCCAGATGAATGGCAGAGGCAGGTTTAATGGTGCCACCTTGTCTTTTTTGTACATTGTAATGAGCCAAACGAAAAAAATGCAAGTAAAAAAAAAGTTTAATCACACAGCACTTTATACAGATATCGTAAGCAGTAGGCATTCACATCTCCACATGAACAACGCACCGGGAAGCACAGCCCCACCACTCTAGATGTTTCTCAAACGAGATACCGACTCAGGGCTCCAAATGCCGCGGCCCGGCTCCGTCCTTCCCTGCGGCCGCTGCCCGCCGGGTGGTTACGGCACAGCACAGGCGTGGAGCCAGCGGAAGGCGGACAAGACGCATCATGCTTTGGCTTCTTTTTTTTTTTTGTCTTTTTTTTTCTAATAAGAGTTAATATCTTTGCTTTTGAGATTTATTTTCTTTCAACCTTAAATATTACATACATACACCAAAAATTACATAGCTGCAATGTGCTCAACAGCATCCTCTTAACCTGGAGCTTCACATTATCAAAAGCTTAGAAAACTTGTAAACCTCTGGGCCTGTCTCTGCGAGGGAGGAGAACCCCTGTCGGCCACCTCTCTCTCCCCAGATTGAGCCTGCAGAGTTTGTAAGCAACAGGAGGCCTCATCCTCAACCGAGAAAGAGAGAGAGAGAGAGAGAGAGAGAGAGAGAGAGAGAGCAGGCCGGTTCCTTCTATGTCACCTCCCAGGGTTAGCATGTGATGGTGGGAGGGGCAGAGTCTGCGGGAGGGGCCCCAGCACCTGCCCCAGCCTTATCTGTGCCGCGGCCCTGCCTCCTAGGGCCCCGGGGCGGGACGGGGCAGGGAGCAGACCGGCTTCGGCCCAAGCGGTGAGGCCGGCATGCCAGCACTGCGGAGCCCCCAGCCACCTGGGACGCAAGAGCAAGGCACCTACAGCTGTCTTCTTTTCCAGCAGCAACCTGGTCCTCATTCCATGTTATGCGCAAGGGCCACCACCACCTCTCCCGGGTGTCACCCTGAACCCAGCCTGGTCCCAACCTCTCTGAGAGAGCAAGTTCAACAGCCTGAGGGTTATCCTGTGAAAGGTCCAGAGCAGAGCCAGGAGTCGGTGACGGCAGCCACAACTCCCCAGCTGGGGGTGGAAGGGGGGGGGGGGGAGACAAGGGAGGATCTGGTGGCGGTGGCAGCGGGAGGACCCAGGAACGGGGACGCTATGGGGCACCGAAGAGGTTGAAAGGGACGAGGGGGGAAACGCTGGAGCAACCCACACTTCATGCAAGGCACACCCACTCGTCCTGCGGCTGAGCTGCACGGCTCGTGGGGCATAGGGAGCCCCGAGCCAGGCCCTAGGAAGACCCCACCTCCGCCTTGAGATGGGGACGGCGAGGGAGCAAGTGCCGGGACGCTCTGCCTGGGTGACAAGTGGAAAATCAGCAACAGGTTTCAGATTCTCTTTGCCACAGGGCACCGGCCCGTTGGAAGATTGCTTCGGAAAAGAAACGGCAGCATCTCATGAAACTTCTCGCACTTCAGCATCAAACTCACCTCGGGGAGAGGGCAGCGAGGGGCTTTCGCGTTGGGGACAGAGGAGAAAACGGGAAGATGGAAGGTTCCGGGGGAGGGAGCGGGCGGGCAGCGGCTGGCCTCTCCCCACGTGACGCTTCTTCCTCGAGGGCTGGCGGCTACTGGTCCTCCGCGCTCTCAGGCATGCCCGCCTCTAGCAGAGCGGCCCGGAACTGCGTCAGGACACCCCGGATGCTCTTGATGAAACCCTTAGAGAGTGGGAAGAGAGGGAAGCCGATGTCAGGATAGCCGCTCTTCTCGGGCAAGAAGCTCCGGTAGCTCTTTCTCCGCTTCTTTGGTCTGACACTGGGGGGCACCGGGGCGTCGGGCGCTGCCTCCGAAGTCTGGTCTGTGCGGTCCCTGCTGGCCGAGGCCAGGCCCTGGGCGCCGCCCTCCGAGTCTGAGCCCTGGGAGGCCTCTCCGGGGAACAGCCCTCCGTCCTCAGCTTCCTCTCGGCCGTAGTCTGAGAGCTCGGCCACGGTGGGTGGCTCCGGGGAGCCGCTGTCCTTGGGGATCCCGTTGGGCAGCGCCTGGGCCCTCTCCAGCAGGGCGTGGGTTTCCAGCCAGGACTCGATGCGGTTCACCAGCCGCCAGCCACCGGTGCTGAAGTGTTGCCGGATCTCCTGCTCGAAGACCTCGGGCGGCCGCCGCACCAACTGGGTCATGGACTGCACCACGCGGATGAGCGCCATCTCGTTGTAGCAGCGACTGTTCTCATACCCCTCCTGCAGGCCCCGGTCGCTGTCGAAGCCCGCCTCGTTGTAGTACGGTTCGTTCACCAGGATTAGACCTGGGGGTGGGAGTGGGGGTGGGGGTGGGGGGTGAGAAGCCCGTCAGGGCCGGCCCGACAACTCCAGGGCCGGCCAGAGCCACAGGCGGGACGGGGAGGACACGGAGGCCAGCGGCACCGCGCCCTCCAGCGGCTCTCCCCACCGGCGCCCCGCACCCTGCCCGCCGTACCTTGGATGGAGATGAGCACCTGGAGGAGGCTGGATTTGCTCGTCCACCTCTCTGTGCCCTGGAACGCACACGCGCACAGCCTCATCAGTTCCGGCCCCGACACCCCGCCCTCCCCACGCCCTCCCCCGTTCCCACCCGGCTCCTGGCACCGTAGTCACCTTTCCGATCCAGGTGCCCAGGAGGCTGACGCACACCTTCCCGTTGTCATACAGGTTGGGGTTCAGGCGGCCACTGCACTGGGAGAGGTAGCAGAAGTGGGGGGGCACGGCTGGGTAGATGTTGGGGAGCTGGATGTCAAACAAGTAGAGGCCGTCCTCGTAGGGGGTGCGAGTGGGGCCCTTGATCAGGGCTGAGAAGAGGTCCTAGAGGGAGGGAGGGAGGGAGGGAGGGCTGAGGTCGGCGGGGGGGGGGGGGGGGGGAGGGGGGAGGGGGGCTCCAGACACCACCAGCTACGGAGAAGCTAAACGTAAACATCTCTGTGCAGAGCCACGCGGCATCTTTTAACTCCGGGCGTAAATAGAATTATCCAAAGTTGTGTTTATTTTACCAGGCTTTTTTTTCCGTTAAGTCATTACTTTTATTTTAAAAAATTTTTTTATTAAAAAAATTTTTTTTAATGTTTATTTTTGAGAGAGAGAGAGAGAGAGAGAGAGGGAGAGAGAGAGGGAGAGAGAGGGAGAGAGACAGAGAGAGAGAGATGGTGCCTGAGCAGGGGCAGGGGCAGAGAGAGAGGGGGAGACACAGAATCCGAAGCAGGCTCCAGGCTCTGAGCCGTCAGCACAGAACCTGATGCGGGGCTTGAACTCACAGACCGTGAGATCGTGACCTGAGCTGAAGTCGGCCGCTTAACCAACTGAGCCACCCAGGCTCAGTCCCTCTTTCTGCCTTTTAAAAAGTTTTTTTTATTTATCTATTTTGAGAGAGAGCATGAACGAAGGAGGGGCAGAGGGGGAGGGATGGAGGGAAGGGGAGAGGGAGAGGGAGAGGGAGAGAGAGAGGGAGAGCGGCGGGGGGGGGGGGGGGGGAGAGAGAGAGAGAGAGAGAGAGAGAGAGAGAGAGAGAGAGAGAGAATCCCAAGCAGGCTCTGTGTTGTCAGCGAAGAGCCCGACGGGGCTGGCTCGATCTCACCACTGTGAGATCACGACCCGAGTCAAAACCAAGAGTCAGACACTTGACCGACTGAGTCACCCAGGAGCCCTTCGTTACTTTTATTTTCACTCTTTAAAACACCTGCCCTGACCTCCACCGCCATGAAGACCAACAATCATCACAACCAGTTAGAAAATGAAAGGACATCCTAGGGCGGCAAGGCTCTACCTGCTTTTGGGAACCGGAGGGATAGGGGATCTGGAATTCCAGCAGAAACGGTGGCGGAGCGCCAGAGACTCAGGTCACTAAGTCACCGGGCAGACGCCCCACAGACGCTCAAGATCTGGGTGCATGCCGGCGGAGGGGCGGCATCGGCAGCCAGACCCGTGCTCGGAACACGGGGTGACGGAATGGCGAGGGCGGAGTGCCGACTGGACCGACAGCACCCTCTCCCGCGCTTTCTCACGCGGCCGCCCTGTGGGCCTCAAGAGAAGGCACTACTTCCCCGTCCCTCCGAGTGAGACGTGGAAAACACGCGAGTCCCTTCCGTCAGCACAGCTGAGACCAGCCGGGAATTTCACAAGTTTTACTAAAATCCAAGCACAAGCCAAAGTGTCGTTAAGAACCCGGAGCAGCACCGACCCCGTGGAGACCCCAGCCCTGCTCTGCGGTTTCCGGCCTGCGGCAAGAAGGTCTGAACAGCGCCTCTCTTCTGTCCTGGGGCCCCTTTCACCAGGGCTGGGCTGGGGCCCAGGTCAGAGTAGGGTTCGGAGTCTCGCACGAGGCCCAGCACACAGCAGGCGCCTGGTAAGTGTGCTGGATAAATGAGGGGCCAGGCGGACAGGGCTGGCCTGCGCCTGGAACGAGGAGGTGCTCACATGGCCTCTGGTGGCAGGACTCAACCCTGGGCCTGAGCCATGAAGACAGGAGTGGAAAACGCAATGCGGCATGGCCGCGTGACGGGACGCTATTCTGTAGCTAAAAAAGAACGGACTGGATGGACATCCACCAACATGGGGGGTGGGTCTAAAAAATTACCCAATTGAGTGAAACAAGCAACCCTCAGGTGACATGTACGAGGACGGGCTGTTCACGTAAAACAAATCACACGAAGTGTTTACGGGGACACATGAGAAGGTAAAGACATGAAAAGAGGGTCTCCTATAAGGAGACCCGCAAAACTCAGTCGTGACTCCCAGGGGCGGGGTGAGGATTGCTCAAAGGCAACTTTCGCCTTTTCCACAACGTTGTAATATTTCAAGAGAACAGGACTCAGGTAAAGCTCTGTGCTTCAAAACTGACTTTTGGGCGCCTGGGTGGCGCAGTCAGTTAAGCGGCCGACTTCAGCCAGGTCACGATCTCGCGGTCCGTGAGTTCGAGCCCCGCGTCGGGCTCTGGGCTGGTGGCTCAGAGCCTGGAGCCTGTTTCCGATTCTGTGTCTCCCTCTCTCTCTGCCCCTCCCCCGTTCATGCTCTGTCTCTGTCTGTCTCAAAAATAAATATAAAAAAAAAAAAAAAACAAAAAAAACCTGACTTTTAACAGGAGGGAGAAAGGGAGGAACCATGCGATCCGGACACACGTGCGGGGCTCCTGCCCCGTGAGGGGTGCGGACGGCCTCCCAGGTGCTGCCGGGTCCCGCGGCCCCCCGGGTACCAAGCACCCACACGGGCACGTCTGCAGCCGCCCGCGCCAGGCCCACGCCAGGCTACTTGCCATTCTGTCCTCGAAGGTCTTGACCATGATGCCGTCAGGCAGCGAGGTAGCCAGCAACGCCATCTCCTTCCGTACTGTGCTGAAGAACTTCTTGGCTTCCGGAGGCTGGAACTCAATTTTCTTAAAAGAGTGATTTGCTACAAGGCAAGAAAGAGCGGTCAATCGCTAACGGCAAGCCCCTGAGAGCTCTATCTGGAAACACAGCTGCCGCCCTTGGGAAGCCTGGCCCCGAGGGATCGGCCGGCTGCTGGGTGTGCGCCCCCGACGGGGGGATAACCCCACGCGCTTCGCACCCGCCAACCTGGCATCGGCACCAGTGACCACACCGGGGACGTGGCCTCCTCCCCTCAGGCGGCAGCTGGCCACCCGGCCTCCAGATCTGGCAACAAAAACAAGGTGAACTCACAGGGCGCGAACTCCAGCACTGAGAAGACCTCGCCCTTGGCGCTGGTGAAGGTGACTCCGGGCTTGCCGCCGCACTGCTGACAGAGCACCGGGGTCTCGCTGGGCCACTCGGCCTTCACGGGTGACTGCCCTTCCGGCTTCTCCTCCTTGCGCTCCGTGTCTGGCATCGCCTCCATCTTCTCCTCCTCTGCGATGGCCACATTGTCCAGGGTCTTCTTGAGATTTTCCTGCAGTTTCTTGATGTCATCTAGAAACTTCTTCTCCCGAGTCGGTTTCTCCGGCTCCACTGTGGGGGAGGTGGGCGAGCCTGTCAGAAGCTGCTCCACAGTCATGTTCTTGAGGCTCTCCAGGATCTTGATGGCCTCTTTCAGCTCCCGGAAGCTCTTCGGGGGCCCGTCTTTGCCAGCCTTCTCCATCAGCCCAGCCACGGGGGCAGCCATGGCCACGGCCCCCTGAATGGCGGCCGTGGCAGCCTCTTCGCTGATCACTACCCCCTTGTCCTCCTCAGGGGCCGCCGGCTGCTCAGTGGGCGGGATGGGGGGCTCCTCTATCTTGGGGTGCTCATCCTCCACCAGCCCGTTGTCCGTCTCCCAGCTGTCGCTGTCGTCCTCCCACTCATCTGAGGACGCCCCACTGGTGCTGCCTTCCACCGAGTCATAGTCCGACTCCTCAATCTCAGACTCGATGTTGTACAAGTGCTGGGGGTGGGGGAAGACAGGCAATTCAGAGAGGCTCTGCTGGGCGCTCTGGGGCCCTCACTCTGGGGCCCGTCCCGACCCTCAGAGCTGATGGTGACTGGGTGCGTTGAGGCCTCGCCAGGCCCCTTCCACCCGTTCCCCCTCTCCTGTTCTCGACTCCGCAGTTGAGTCTCTCTGCACTAGCTGGTCCCCGGGTCTCTAGAAGGCGCCTCTGCCTGCCCCACACCCACTGCGGGGGGGGGGGGGGGGGCGCGGAGCTCAAAACCCCAACCAACAGCCAAAGGCTGTTCCAGCCTCCCCTGCCCCTGTGTGCACCCCTTGGCCACCATTTGACCTTGATGGCAAATCCGGCCCCTCCCCTAGAGGATTCAGGTCAGCCACCTCCGTGGGGCTGCACGGGTAGCTGAGAACGTGCAATGGCGGTGGGGGGGGGAGGGGGGAGGTTCAGCAGAGCTGGCCTGCGTCACATCCTGTTCCCGTACCCTGGAATGGCCGCCCGGACGAGGGGGTGAGTGAGTCACTCCCTCCTCTACCCCGTGAAGGTGCCAGGAGAGGGGAGCTGGGGCGTGCAGAGCAGCTCACACAAGGGGGGAGGGAAACGGTACTGAGAGTAGCTTTGCTGCTCAGAGCCCACCAGCCGGGGCTGGGACCGGGGCCAGCTCTTCTCCTTTCTCTTGCTGACGTGTGAAAAGTTTTTCTAGGACTGTTGGTGGGAAAGGCTCTATCTCCTATAGGAAGTAACCTGTGTTTCTCGGCACAGTGAGATGGGGACACGGGCAAATCTGGAAAGCTTGTGAAAATCTGCACACACCTGGCAACCTGGGGAACCTTCCAGGTGGGACAAGACTACGGGCCAGCTGTGGGCTGCCCCTCTGTTCTCCGGACTGCCCACACCACAGTTTTGCATGGGCCAGCTCCTTCCTCTCAGGCGCTGAGACCCAAACGCCCCAAAGAAGAGACCCTCACGGGGAAGACCCGAGAGCCTGTCTCCCTGTTCCGTGAGCAGGGACAGGAGACGAGCCACGGCTCCCAGCCCGGCTGCCACGGTTACGGTCTGGGCCTCAGCAGGGGCTTACCTGGGGCAGAATGATGGTCTTTGAGTTGTCAGCCCACACCACCTCCACCTTGCTGCTGACGTCCACACGGGCCACCTGGCCAACTGATGGCTGCAGGGCAACGGGACAGGGTCAAGGGAGCATCTCTCTGAAGGGTGAGGGCCAGATCACCTCCAAAAGGGAGCTCCGGCAATGGGTGACAAGGGCGAGGCCGTGAGAAGGGACACGGGTGCCAGCCCGAGGCCGCACACGGTGAGCAGCTCAAGCGTGGGGCCCTCTGGCTCTGGCACCGGCAGCCAGACACCAAGCCCCTGTTAACTCCCTTCCCGCTCAGCATTCTGCCCTCCCTGGGCTTCCCGACCTTCTCGGGACGGGGTTCCTGCTCTTCCTCGGCTTGACCCCACCTGATGTTCCCACCTGCTCGCCAAGGCATGGCTTGGACGCCCCCTCCCCCAGCCTCTCCGGTGCCCCCACGGCACTCAGGACCAGGAGTCGGACTTCCCCACTAAACAGAACCACTGGGGCTCAGGGAGCAGCTACGTGCAGTCTGATCCTGACGGGCAGGCAAATCCTTGTGGAGGCGCACGCGAGGGCACGCGGAGCCCAGAGGACACCTGCAGGTCTGGTCTCCTGGAGCCACCCAGTGGCACCTCCAGAGATCGCAGATGCTGCCTGGGGTGGGGAGCTGGCATGGAGGCCGTGAACTGGGGGGGGGGGGGGGGGGGGGGGGGGCGGGAAGGGGGGGCAGACCTCATCCTCCTTGTGAGGAGCTCCATCCTCAGTATTGCCGATGCGGATGACGATGTCCGTGGTGCGGAACCGGAAGTCAGGGTGGTCAGCGATGTCGTAGACGCTCACGTCCTCCTCTTCTCCAATCAGCTGGAGCACGGGATGGGTTGTCATGAGCCCACGGGCCTTACAGCCAGCCCACCAGAGCCCACCCTGAAGGAAGGAGCGGGGGCTGCGCATACCTCCACGTCATCGCCACTGGGCCGCAGCTTGAACCACTTCACCATGCAGGTGCGGCCCACGTGGTCCCCAGACTGCACCACGCCATAGACGGCGGGGTCTGGACAGGTCTGGACTGGGAAACCGGAGGAGGGAACGTGACTTAGGGCTAAGGAGCCCTGCCCCCCGCCCCCCCCCCCCCCCCACCGCCCACCGCCACTACATCGCGGGGCACAGGGCACAGGACCCGTGTCCTCTGGCCAGGCTGGCAGAGGCCAGAGAAGGCTGCCCCAGTCCTTGAAGAAGTTCTTCAAAGGGGGCGTCTCCTCCCTGAGCCCGAGGCCTCCGGCCCCTCCCTCCCAAGCCCTGCCCAGGCCCTCGGCTGGGCGGCCTTCTGGGGCCGGCACTACCTCGCTTGTCCACCACAAAGTCTCCGGGGCAGAATTCGTTGTTGTCCAGGTGGTGCACGGGAAAGAGGTCGTTGGAGCGGATGTTGCACTCCACGGAGCCGTCTTGCCACATCACGTCTGCCGAGGTCATGGTGGTCACCACCTCCACCGCCACCCTGCAGGCGCGGTGCATCCGGTCGGCCGGGCCACACGCAACAGGCAAGGAAAGAAGGAGGAAAGACAGGTCCGTGAATGCTCCCCCGCATGTCCCGTGCCCCGGGACCTCCTCTGAGGCCTCGTTCGGGAGAGCCCGGTGAACGCGGTCCCGGAGGCCAGACTCGGGGCCACACGGTGCCTCCACGCCACCTGCCGGCCCCACTCCCAGAGCTCTCCTCTCCACGCTGGCCAAGGCCAGGCACCTACGCGGCCTCAGCTGCCCCCCCCCCCCCCCCCACCGAGCCTGCGTGGGGCTCGCAGACTATGCTTGCGTGTGCGGGAGCCAAACGGACAGCCTCAGGCCGGACACTCAGCCTGGAGGGAGAGGGCGCCTCTGGGTTTACCTGTCCCCTGGCTTAAAGTCACGAGTGATTTTATTCTTCTTCCGCTTGTGTTTCCGCTTCAAGTTCTTGATAGACAAGGGGATGCTCTTTTTTCTACTTGTGCCGCTGCCACTCTGGGAGGAGGTGGTGGAGCTAGCAGAGGAGGTCACCGAGCTGGTGTCATCCGTGTCATCGGCGGCCTCGTCGTCTGCGTCCTGCTCTGCCGAGTGCAGCCTGTCGTCGCCACCTTCCTTCAGCAGGAAGGGGGGCAGCTGCTCACCCGCGTCCTGGGCCTCCTCTGGGCCCTCATCCTGCATCTCCACCGGGCTGGCGGCCCCATCGGGCGTCTCCTCGGGGCTGACCGACCCCGTTTCGCTCTTGGCTTTGGCCCCTCCTTTCTTTCCCGGGTCCTCCATGGAATGGTCTCGGGAGCACTGCGTGTCCGGGGAGCAGGACATGATCCTCACAACCTGCTTCTTCAACAGGCGCTTCACCTGTGAGGGCGGAGCAGGAGGCACGGGGGCTGTGGAGCAGCAGGGCGCCCCTGGCCCCACCCTGGGCATGTGGGACACCCAGGCAGCTTGGGGGGGAGGGGGGCAGCGATACACATCGAGGTGGCCTGCAAGGTGACTGGGGCTGCCCCCCAAGGCCTAAAGCACAGACCGTCCTTCCCGGCTGTGGAAACAGCTCACGGCCAGTTCCTCAAACGCCCACCTATCCCAACCCCAAGGACGTACCTTCTTGGCCATAGAGCCCTCCCCCTGGGCGCAGTGTTTTTCTGGACATTCACAGGCAATCTTGGCCGGCTCTACCTTGGCTGGGAAGACATACAGACAGCGCTCCCCAAGCTGCCGCTGAGCATGGTCAAAGCATCCGAGACGCTTCACCCTGGGAGGGAGAGAAGCGAGGGGTGGACCAACGGTGATCTCGGCCCCCCCACGGCTCTCACTTTGGTCCAGAGACACGAGCAGGGCACGCTACCGGGGTCGTTGGAGTGGGCATGCTGGAGCCACTCACCTGCCTAGGTTTTCCTGGGTAATGACAGAGGGCGGGGGGCTGACGCTGTCCGTGCCCCCTGGACAGAAACTCTTGGTAATCCATGTGACTTTTAGCTCTACGACCTGCACCTGGGGATGGCGGGTGGGACAGGGTCTTAGTCGGCAGCTTGACCGATTTCTCGGTTAAGCAGCTGCCCGGAGCCCACCTGACCTCCGGAGCAGGAAGCCAGATGGATCTTCACGGCCTACCACCAAGTAGGACACCCCCAGAGCAGGCCCCACCTGTAACAACTACAGCCTCACCCCACGGATCCCCACCCTGTCAGGGCCCGGCGGGTCCACCACTCACCGCTGTGCCACCTTGCTGGGTCAGGCTGGGGGACACCTGCCTAGCAGTTACCCCAAGACCACGCCCTGGCTTCCCTCTATCCTTAGAGCCCTTTCAGATCAAGAGGGCTAAGGGGGCTCTTGGTCCTCCGAGCAGACAGCAAGGGAGTGGTAAGAGCTCAGCGCCAGGGCGCAGAGGCTGAGGCCCCGGCCCCACCCCAGCCTTACCTCTTCCACCACCACACGGAACTTGCTCTTGGTGCTGAGCACAGGCTTGACCCCAGACAGCCACTGGGCGCTAGAGAAGATCTTGGCGGGGCCGATGAGCACCTGGCCCGGGTAGAAGCCATAGGAGTCATCAAAGAAGAGACCCTGCAGGATGTGGGGCCAGAGAGAAAGTCCTTATGAGTGGCACCTGCCCAGGGGACAGTGCTCTCTGCATCTACGCCTGCCTCACCTCACACCTGCATGCTCCCCAGCCCTCTAAGCTAAGACAGACCCTAGGGCTCCGGAGCAGCACGCATCACATCTAAAATGCACATAAATCACCCAGAGAGCTCATTAGAATGTACACATGACTCATCCCAACAAGCTCTCAGGCCAGGTCAGTGTTGTTGGTCAAGGGTGACACTTCAAGGGTTCTAGAGGGCAGGAGTCCCCACACTGGTCTGATCATGTGCCCTTCCCATACTTACTTATAAACAATCATATACTATCGTTCTAAAATATCCGACTGTAACAACACAGTGTACTACTCTAATACTGAAAAGTGGCTATTTGTTAAAGAAAACATAGTTAACAAAACGCAAAGAGAAGTTCTAGTACTTTCTGTCCAGGTCTAGACTTCTAGACCTTTTGGTACGCACCCACCCCTTTTCTAGGAAAACCGCTCTGCCTAGAAGCAGCGTCTGCTTAGCCCGGGCTAGCTCGCAGCTCTCTGCTAAGAAGTCCTTCTTCCTGTGCGGCCCAGAGGGCAGAGGAACATGAGACTCTGTCCCCTCCAAGCCCGCCCCCCGGAGAAGCCTGCCTGGGTGGAGCAAACGTACAGAGTCGCTGACGTGAGGACAGACGTCATAGAGCTTGGCGCCATCTTCTGTGTTCATGGAGCACCTGAAACAGCGAACACGGGTTTGGTCTCCATCAGGGCACAATGACGGACACACGGGTCCAAGTGGTTCCCCCGAGACAAACAAGGCCCCGACCCCTGAGTACTGACTACCATTAAAAATTATCGAAAATAAAGCACCAACCCCTAACAGATGCGCTAAATTAGGCCAGGGCGACAGGAGACCAGCCCAGGGGCGGGCCCCCAGAGCCAGCAGCGCGTGTCACCGCAGGCCCCACGAGAAGACGCCCTCGGCCCTCCCCGGCCCGCGGGTGGCCCCTGCAGAGCGTGGCCCCGTATCACGGGGGAGCTGTGTACCTGGCACCGTTGGACAGCTTCAGGATGATCTGATTCTTTAAGTCGTAGACCTTCCCCAGCCAGCAGTCATAGGCAATGTAGTCCCCGTACATGAAGGGCTGTGGACCGGGCCGGGGTGTGAGAGGCAGCGGGAGGCACTGGCGTGCAGCCCACCAGCTCCTCTTTGCCCGGAGACGGAGGAGGAGGGATCCGAGGAGCTCGCTGCCTGAGCCGGCCCGCCCCCCCACCCCAACGAGTTCTACGCTGCACCCCGGCTCCCCCTCCCAGGTCGGAGGAGGGGGTGGCGGGGGGCGGGGGGGGGGTCTGCCTGGCGGCAACGAGAGAGTTGCGCAGAGGCCACGGAGCCTCCGAGGACACAGGGCTCCGGGGCAGGAGTGGGGTGTGGAGGTGGCAGGTGGAGGGTGGTTACGTGGACAAGTAAGCGATACAAAAGCAAGTGTCTCCCTGCTGGGAAAGGTTCTCACTCACACAGAAAAGGGGAAAGGAAAGAACGAACCTGAGCTGCTCAAACGGAACTAGAAGTATTGAGACAAAATCACATATTTTCATGTGTGCATAGAAGAGGTGCTGACAAATTCAGACGTGCCTCCGGGTACACACACAGGCATCTCCTGGTGTGGTCCTGAGAGGCCCTGCTGGCGATCCGTATACCCTGCACACGGCCAGATTTCTGTTTAAAATGCCATTCCCCTCTGAAAGGAACCAAGGCTCTTGGGAGAAATGGCTGATTCCAGGGCCGGATCAGAAGAGGTAGAAAATAAGAAGGTGCTTAAAACAAAACAAAAACCAAAAACAAGACCCAGGATGGGAAAGTGTCGAAAGGACACAGATACCAGCTTGAAGGGGCGCTTACTGGCCAAATCTGCAATAATTTAAGCAACAAAATACTGGCAGTAATGGATTGCAACCACCCAAACAGAAGGGGACCTCGGAGTCCGTACCGACGTAAAAAGAATTGAACGAGGCTGAAAGTGAAGCTCTTCCGTACAGAATGCCAACTAATAAAAAGGACGAGAAGCCACCGTGCCATCAAATCACCACTCAGCAAGCATTAGAGGGCTAGCCGGCTCAGGTGGGAATTGCTAACGGAGGCTAAGGCCGGTGGATCGGGGTCTCAGCAATTATGGACACAACCCCGGAGCACCTCCCCGCAAAGCTGGCCGGCTCGGGTGGGAAGTGCTAACCGAGGCTGGGGCTGGTGGACCAGGGTTTCAAAAGTAACAGGTTATTGACGCAACCCTGAGGCATCTCTCCCCAGAGCAGAATCCCTTGCAAAGGTGGTGTAAATGGTGACCTTGTGGAGAGGCTGGGCAGACACCAATACGGCCGGGATCACGACGAACACCCCTACTGTGGCCGCTGGATGTCACGGGCCAGGAAGAGCTCCGGGTGTTGCTGGGGCGGCCCTGACAAGGATGCGGGGCCTGAGTCTGGTCAGGAGGCCGATGACACGGCTCCGCGCTCAGGTCAGCCACTGGAAGGTACCGGGGCGTGGACAACAAAGCGAGACTGGGAGCAGTTCCAGATGAGGAATCAAAGAGCTGACAACCGAATGCAAAGTGTGCTTCTGAACGGAGTCCCGGATCGGAGGGGAAAGGCCGCTGGAACAGCCGGATGGGGTCTCTGGGTCGGACAGATGCGTGCTAGTGCCACCTTCCTGAACGGGGGGGGGGCTGAAAGACGGGTTCCGGATTTGGGGAAGTACGCACCGTAGTGCTTCAGGCCCGTGGGGCGCTGTGTCTGTAGCTCGCTCTCCAGCGTGTCACAGAAAAGACTAGGGAGACAGAAGGAAATGCGGGGAAGGGAGGAGGAAGGTGATGGGGCCAACGGAGGGAAAGGTTCACCGCCAAGGAGCCCAGTGACGCAGGGAGCACGGGAACGTACAGCTTTCCCTAAGTTTGAAATCACTTAAAAAAGAAACTAAGGAAGAAATTTGTTGTTTCAAAACAGAGTGTTAAAGAAGAAAGGGAGCGAGGGAAGGAAAACCCCACCAGCAATGCATGCCGGAGGCACAGGGAGGTGTCCCGACCTCAC
The DNA here is from genome assembly GCF_016509475.1 of Prionailurus bengalensis. Taxonomy (NCBI): domain Eukaryota; kingdom Metazoa; phylum Chordata; class Mammalia; order Carnivora; family Felidae; genus Prionailurus; species Prionailurus bengalensis. The sequence goes on from NC_057347.1 coordinate 55,977,012, forward strand.
GTCCGCACGGCTTCCTCACAAGGAGCGCCACTCAGGCAAGCCCGCCCCGGGAAGGTGCCCGGAAGGTGCGGTGCGCGTGGGGACAACCGGACCACCGAGGGCGGGCGGGCGGGCGGGGCCGCTCACCCAGATGTGCTGCAGGTCCTTGCTGTTGACCGGGTAGATGATGCAGTTGGTGCCGATGAGCTTGACGGCACAGTCGATGCTGACGTCGATCACGGTGCCACACTGGCTGTCCTGGGGAGGAGAAGGCATCCAGGCCCGAGCAGGCGCACGGCACCGGCCGCCAGGGCAGACCCGGCCCAGACACTCCCCAGGCAACCCCCGCGCCAACACTCACGGTGGATCGCATGTGCCGGACCACGTCCCGGGGCACCACAGAGCGGTCCTCTAGCTTCAGCTGAGAAAGAGAACACGGTGTGACAGAATGGCCTCTGATGTCATTACGGGGTGCGTTCCCCCCCAACTTCTGACTACGCTGTGACACACAGCCAGCCAAGCACACAAACCCTAAGTGCCGAGCACGGCTTGGGCCAGCGCCACACACCCTCTAACGGCAGCCAGACCGACAGACAGAACTCCAGGCGCTACCTCCCGGAGCTCCAAAGGCAAACAGTATGGTGACCGAAGGTCGTTTCGATCATACCGAGAAGCGTGCCTAAGTGACAGATCACATAAGGCTCCTTCAAATTACAGGTTCAACAGCCCGTCACACAGCAAGACCGCTTTGCTAGCACTGACGTCCTTTTCCCGCTTTCTGCGAGTGCCTGCCTGCGCCCCTACTGAGCGCTGAGTTACAGGGGGTGGAGGAGCGGCGTGACACCGGGCCACGTGGGTCACCCTGACGCCCGCTATCGCCTGACACGACCTTGTAATCTGGGCTATCCTTTCCGACCAGCCGCAGCCTGCTCCTTATCTACTGCTCCGCAGAGCCGAGCACAGCACCGCGGGGGAGCCCTCGGGACGGCCGGCTCTGGAGCCCCGCCAACTGCTCGGCGAGCACCGGACCCATCCCTTCACAGCCAGCCAGGCACGGCCTCCTCTGACCGGACAGCCAGGGCCCCTCGAGGGCTGTCCCCCGCCTCTGCCAGGCACGGGACCCCCCTCCAATGGCCCGGCCGCAAGACAGTGGTCCACCGGGCCCACGTGTCTTCTTTGCTGGCTCGCCCAACCTGGGGACGCCCCTCGGGAATGCTTCACTGAGTCACGGTACCGGGTGAGTCTCTGACCGCCCACCTCCTCTGGACGGGCACCTCCGAGACCCCAAACCACAGGGGTGCGAGAGCTATTCTCTCAAACAACACCCAACCTACGACTCCTCAGGCTCACTCCCCCAGTGCAAGGCCCAGGGCAGGGAAAGGTGAACTCCACGGAAGGAGAACTGAGACACCGGCTCAAGGTCACCGATATTTTGGCAATGATGGCTGACACAAACCCTGCTATCAGTAGGATGATGTAATTTACAAAAAAGTAAAGGAGGAAGCGACGGGCCCCATTATTGACAAGCGATGGAGATTCTCCTACCTGGGAATACAAGCCCATGATCCAGCTAAGAGTAAGCCCGGGGGTTAAAATCAGGGGTCCCTGAGCCAGACACTTACACGTGCCAGCTCTGAAACCTCAGGAAAGTCACTTATGTCCACACGTGAGAGCAGCCGTCTGGGAGTGGTGGAGGGGATTACAAAGGCAATGGAAGCACAGACGATCACAGGGCACCGGGCACACAGTAAGTGCTCAGCTAATGCCAGATCTGCTGTCTCCCAGGGCACAGGCTGAAGGCCCTCTGAGGTCAGGCTCTTCTTCCCTCTGCTCAAAGACCCCAGGAGGCTGTGAGGGGCCACAAGGAGCTCTGCTCAGGGTCTGCCGTGATGATGGTGCCACTTTTCTAACTCAAAGAACTTCTTATCCTGTAACCCTCTGTGCCCAGAGCTCTGGTCTGGGTCATGGTATTTTCAGTGCTGTCCCACCCTATCTCAAACCTCTGCTCCCATTTTAGACTTCAAAAGCCACAATTGCAGGTCTTCCCAAGTTGCCATAGAAACCAAAGTTACGGTGCCAGGAAATCCAATGGGAGAGGGGCTGCGCTGTGTGGGACACAGGGGTGCTACCCTTGGTGTGAGCCACGGCCGTGGGCACAGGCCGCCTTATCTGCCCGGGGATCCCTGAGGAGAGCCCCAAGTTGAGTCTGCAGATCACGTCCCCACCGAGGGGTCTGTGTCGGGCCCGACAGAGCTGCAGGGAAGGGACGGGCACAGGCCCAGCCCCTGAATCAGTGTAGTCTGTGATGGCACACCGCCCGGCTTCACGGCACCCTGGCCCGAGGGACGCTGCTCCTGAGGGTGGGTGGGTAGGTGGGACCGAGGCGACCGTTCCGAGGCCAGAGCGGGAACAGCACGTGGGTGAAGGCTGGTGTCACTGCAAGGCCAGAGGCGGGTTTCCTCCATCCTGCCTTTGTGAGCCCGCGCAGAAGGCGGCAGGGCAGCAGTTCACAGTGTTCTTGGGAGAGGGGAGCTGGGGAGCAAACACCGTCCTCTGGATATGGCTCTGCTGACCTGCCCACCCGGAGGCCTGGTCCTCAGGCCCTTCTAACTCTCTGTGACAAGGAGTGACACTTCTCCAAAGCCCTGACAATGCGGGGAGGGGAGCGGAGTGGGAACGGCAGGGAGAAGAAAGGGGTGTGGCGGCCACGGGTCTGGCTACATAGCCTTCCCTTGGGAATTCCAGACGGTGAGAGAAGGGCATCTGGAAGGGCTGAGATCAACCTGCAAGGCTCCTGCTGATCTTTCACAACCTTCCTCCCCAGCTCCCTGCGTCCCACCCACACGGGGCACCGCCTGTGTCCACACAAGCCAGTCCTCCCCCTCCTAGGCGCCTCTCCACTGCACAGGTCCTTCCAAACGCTCTCCTTTCCTCGCCCCACTCCCATCACGTGCTACCTGCATCGCGAAGGCTCTCCATAGCCCCACTCTGGGAGGCACCTCAGTGCTCCCGGGGGCTCAGGGGCTCGGGAGCTCTGGAGCCCTCTGCCCACGGCACCGCCCAAGGGCGACAAGCAGCTTCCTCGGTGCTTTGTGTGTTGTAACCTGTGAGGTCCTCCACGGAGCTCCGAAGCACACTACTCCCATTTTACAGATAAGTAAATGGAGACAGAAAGAAAACACAGCTCCACGGAGGTGGACCTTGACTTGAACTCAATCTGGCTCCAGGGGCCATTCTCTTAACCGCACAAAAAGCCCAACCCTCCCTGGAGCCGCAAAAATGAGAAGCGAGTAAAACACGTTCCTGGAAGGTCCATCACAGTGAAAGATCAGCGCTGTATTCATTCCTGGGCCGGGGATGCAGAGATCGGGCACCCAGACGGCGGGCACTGGAGGCCAGCACTAGAGGGCGCTGTGCCCGCTCTAGGAAAATGCCGGGCTCTGGAGCTGAACGAGCCGCGAAGCAAAACCTACCAGTGATTTTCTGGTAGGTACACCCTGACTGCAGTTACCCAAAACTCGTTACCGGAGTCGGATCTGAGGTGGGGGATGGACAGGTCCCAACTGCCATTACCGGCTCTAAATTGCTGAACAACCTCTGAGGAGGGGACTATCAACATTTTTTGAGAGTGTAGCTGCCGGAGGCTTCTGAACAGGGGGGGAAAAAAAGATACCACACCAACATGCTGACCTGTCTCCGGATGAGAAGGGACTATGGATGGCTTTTAAAGGGAGCGTGCATTACTTCAGACGATTTTGGGACACGACCGTGGGACGTCGTTTGCTCCCCCTCCCTGCTCTGGAAACAGCGACGCTGGCGCTGCTCTGCGGGAGGAGAGCCAGGCCTCACGGAGGAGGTGACTCATCTGAACAATGATGACTGAGCACCTGCCATGGGCCAGGCGCTGGGGACACAAGTGCCGGCTCTCACAAAGCTTAAGTTCTAGCGCAAGGAGGAGACACACGCGTGTGAGCGCACACACAGGCCAGGCGGTGCTAAGTTCCATACAGAAAAAAAAGGCAACTCAGGGGCAGGGGTGAGAGACCAGGAAGGGGAGGAAGCAAGAGTGAGTGAGTTATTTTATTTACTTTTTAAAGTAGGCTTCATGCCCAACGCAGAGCCCAACGTGGGGCTCGAAGTCACGACCCTGAGATCAAGACCTGAGCTGAGATCAACAGTTAGATGCTTAACCAACTGAGCCACCCAGGCACCCCAATGAGTGAGTTCTTTTCAAGGCTGGTCAGGAAAGGCCACGCCAAGGTGCCATCTGACCGGAGATCTGAGTACAAGAAGGCGGTGAGCTTTCCAAGCAGAGAGAAAGGCTGCCACAAAGACCCTGTGGGCCTGCGTGTTCTATGACCGGCAAGGAGGGCAGTAAGCAGATGAGGCTGGCTCATTCAGGCCTTGGAGAAAGACCCGCAGGAAGGGCGTGAGATTCCATCCAGTGCGGGGCTCGTGGGGCTCGGAGCAGAGCGCGTGCATGACAATAACGTTAAAAGGATCCTCTGGCTGCCAGCTGTAAAGAGGGGTAGGGAGACCAGTTAGCCAAGTGGTTCTCAACTGGGGGCGACTTTGCTCCCCAGAGAACATTTGGAGCGTCTGCAGGCATTTTTCATTTCACTGTCACCACTGGGAAAAGGGGTTTCTGGTACACAGTGGGGAGGGATGCTGCTAAACGTCCAAGGAAGCACAGGACAGCCCCCCACCCTATTATCCCTGATGCCATGACAAAGAATGCGCTAGCCCAAAGCATCAGCTGCATTGAGGCTGAGAAGCCCTGAGGCTGTCCCCAGAATGGTGGCAGGAGGGAGACAAGAGCACTGGGGGAAAGGATCGCCCTCCATACAGTCTCATCAGAAGGCAGAGCTCACTGGGGCGCCTGGGTGACTCAGCCGGTTAAGCGTCCGACTTCGACTCAGGTCATGATCTCACGGTCTGTGAGTTCGAGCCCCGCGTCGGGCTCTGTGCTGACAGCCTGGAGCCTGCTTCGGATTCTGTGTCTCCCTCTCTCTCTGCCCCTCCCCTGCTCATGCTGTCTCAAAAATAAGTAAAAACATTAAAAAAAAAATTTTTTTTTTTTTTTTTTTTTTTTTTTAAGAAAGAAGGCAGAGCTCATAGTTGGGAAGCAACACAGATCACAGGGAAAAGGCAACACGGCAGGGAGGCTAGGCACTTCCATCACCTCCATTTGAGCTCCACGGAGCTCTGCTCTGACCAGGAGGACTACTCTCCTCTCCCTGCCCCGCACTCGAGGTGCACACTACTTCTGAGCTGGGGTCTCGGGGCCCACCACTGACAACACGACAGAAACACGAGCTGGTCCTGCAATCCTTGGTCTAGACCCTCACTCATAACATTGCTCTTTATTGACCTGGAGGAACCCAAATTCACGGTATCAAACTGTTTCAAGAGTAGAAAAAGGCAAACTGAGGCTGATCAACAGGTTGAAAATGCAAGAAGCTGCTTTCAAGCGGACCGAACGTCACATCTGTAGGACTGGGTGGCCATAAGGGCTGGCCTGCTCAGTGGAGGCCAAGCACTTGCTCTGGGGAAAAAAGGTAGCTTTGTTCCTGGTCAGGAGCCCGAGCACAGGGGCCCCCAGTGTGAGAGGGGAAGCGGCAGAAAGTCCCCAACAAAAGGCAAAGGAGGGGCCTTGAAGGTACCTGAGCATCTGTGTCAGGGCTGGAACCCGCCCACCAGCCACCGCCATCTCCTGTCAGACTCTGGCGAGGGCCACAACACAAGCGAAGTGGGTAGATCTCCTTAAGTACCACCCGAGAAAAACCAACCTGGTCTTTGCTTGGGGGGGGGGGGGGGGCAGTGACATTCTCACCACCAGACTCTCAACTTACAACCAGAAAGAGCTTCAAACCCAAAAGGTACGGCATCGTGCCAAGCACCCACGGGCGCCTAATAAAGTCTCAGATCACAAGGACAAGCTGGCTGCCAGCCCCTCACGGTGCCCTGGTGAGCAAGTGGAAAGCTGGGGACAGCCGGCAGCCGGCCCAGCTTGGGTTTGTATTCAGAGTGAGGTTTTACTACACTCCCCTCGACTGAGCCAGGCCCGAGACCCCGGGGAGACCGCTCAGGGGCCTCACGGTGCTCAGCAAGGAAACCAGAATCTTCTGAGCTACGCTGCTGCTTTGCCCGGTGAGGGGAGGTGGAGGGCAGCGTGGCCCAGCAGACGCACGTAGGAATTAGGCTGTTTACCTAGGCCAGGACTCAAAGAACAGAGTCCTGAAAGGAATATGAGGTCAGACGAGTACTGGAAATTTCTAAAGGCTTATTACTTCCCAAGGGGGTAACAACCCCATACAGCCTGAGCCGAGGCTGAGTCCAAGCCGTACCGGAGAAGGATGAAACAGGTCAACAGGGGCTTCCACTTGTGACGAGGACCCCAGGGCCTCCTAAGCAGACCCCCACCCCTTCAGTGTCACAGACACTTTTGATGTGCTGTCCCCGAGCCTGAAGGGCCTAGCCACACTGCCTGTGGGCCGGGTCCACTGCAAGTACCACACCGCACTGGGTGGGGGGGGGGGGGGGGGGGGGGAACCCAGCAGTAGAGGGGGCATGCTGGTGAGTGCACACACACGTGCTCCGCCGGCTTCCGTCTGGGGAGGTGAGAACAGAGGAAATCATTCACCAGGAACTTTGCTGACACCTAGGGTGGAGGTCATTTAATTTCTTTAGAGCTTCCTGTAGATTCGGGGCTAGAGAGAACATCCAAATGTACAAGGAGTGAACACTACCTTTAAAGAATTTACGAGCACCTGGCACAGAGATGGGTGGGGAGGGGGATGGTCCAGTGGCCGTAACCCTTTCCCCTCCCCGAGGTAACTGCAACTGGGTGGCCAGAGAAGCTAATTATGCCAGACTGGCAAGTTTGTCCTGCAGTGAGGACTTCTAGAAAAGTTTTGGAAATCCCAGAATGAATGGAATGCTCTCTAGAGCAGTGTTTTCCAAACTGTGGGCTGTGACCCATTAGTCAGGAAATCAATTTAGGGGCACCTGGGCAGCTCAGCTGGTTGAGCGTCCAACTGTTGGTTTGGCTCAGGTCATGATCTCACAGTTCGTGAGTTCGAGCCCCAAGGTGGGCTCTGAGCTGACACAGCAGAGCCTGCTTAGGATTTCCTCTCCCTGCCTCTCCCCCTGCTCAAGCTCTCTCTCAAAATAAATAAACTTTGAAATCATGATGTAAAATTTAATATTCTACAGTGGGTCGTTTTCAAGAAGCTTGAGAGCCGCCACCCTGCCTACCTATCTGCCCGGTGCCTGTGCCCGGCTCTACTGGCTCTCTCTGGCTATGGTTTTGGCCAGTTGCATCCAGGAGAGAGAAACAGCTCATCAGAAGCTGGTCTGGAGCCAAAAACAAGCAAACAAACAAAAAACCCCAGATCTGTATGTTCACACGTAGACACTGTGGGGGTGGGGAACCTCGAACTCTGTGACATTACTTACAAACATCAGTATGGTGGCTTTCAGAACCGGAAAACCGGAAGTGAGAGGAAATGGCACGTGAGCCCGAATTCCCCGTTCACACTGGGTCTGGGGATGTGACTGGTCAGGGATTCTAGCATATGCCGGGGTAAGGCCTTTCTCGGAGCAGGTGACCATCATGTGGCCAGCCCCGGACAACCCAGCAATCAGCAAGCTGCCCACCTGAGGACAGAAGGTTTTATCGGCAAAACACAAATGGCCAGAGGGCCTCCCATGCATGGGGAGGAGAGAACAGCTGGAAATGTCTGGGCAGTATGGAAGAAAAGACAAAGGTCAGTGCCCCTAACCAGAAAATCCTATTAATCGTGGAAATCATTCATCGGAAGTTCTGCTAAAGCCAAAGACTGAGGTCAATTAATTCCATAATTTTTTAGTGTTTTCTATAGATTCAGAATGAGACAAGAATAAAAATCTGTAGGAATATGCACATACATTTAGATGGGGAGAAAAAATGAAAATACGTGCAAACATTCATACACAATACACATACACTGCTTAGCTGGGTAGGGAGAAGAAAAACTCCTGTTTCTGGATGGTTGGTGGGGGAAGGTGGGAAGGGCCAGGCTGCACAGGAACTAACCATCGGAGATACAGGCAAGGGATGTCCACCACCTCCTCTGCGTCAGATGAAAACTGGCCAGGCCTCTGTGCTCTCAGCCCCCGGGGGCAGCACTGTCCCCAGGGAGCTCCCTCTTTGATCCCACACCCCAGACACCGCAATCTGGGCTGGGCAATGCGGCATGACTGCATCACTGCCTGGAAAGTGCAGCTGCAGCTTGCCAGCTTGCTGGAATGGCCTGGGAGGCACAGCCTGCCCCAGGGGGCAGAGCAAGGGGACCGAGTCCAACTGCCTGCGAAGTGAGGGGGCAGGACTGGGGAGCTGCGCCCGCGGCAGGCCAGCTGGAGCCTGGGCAGCAGGGCTGGGTCTCTACAGATGCCGTGATGTTTTGGGTGCGGTGCGTGCATTTGGTGGCAAGAGGCCGCATGGACATAGAACAAAACCGCCCATGACTCCTGGATTTGAATTGAAGGGAGGGTACAAACAGGAAGCTTTAGGAGGAAACCTCCCTCCTCAAGGAGCACGACTAAAAGGTAGAAAAGTAAACAGTAAACATGACTTCTTCTTCTGTTCTTGGGGCCAGGCTGCTGTCCTAGGGCTGCTGGGCATCCCTGGGAGTAAGCACGCAGCAGGCCAACTGTCCAGGCGCAGAGAGGGCTCACGGCCTCATCATTGCCTTCCAGACCTCCACCACCTGATGTCAGGTCGGCTCAGGGAAGGACAGACCTTTACTGAGCTTGCACAGTGTAGGGAGGAGTGCCACACGCTCTGCCCCTTGCAGACCTCACAGCCTCTACAAGGGGCACCACCATTACCGGAGTCCGGGGGGCTTGGAGAGGCAGGTGAGCTGCCCAAGACCGCCCTGGCAAGAGCACTCCAGAGCCGGTTCTGCAAACTTGCCCTTCCTCATCTGGCAAGCGTGACCTACGGCGCAGCCCTCGGGCATGGCGCTGGCCAACGAGAACCGTGCTGACACGGTGTGGCCCCTGACGGCAGCCCCGCCATCTTCCCAGAGCTTACTGAAATGCAGACTCCCAGGTCCCACCCCAGCTCTGCCGCCTGGGAGTCCACATGTTAACAACGTCTCTGCTCTCCGGGTGACCCGTGCGCACGGTACGCCGTCTTCACGTAACAGAGGGTCTCGACAGAGAGGGTATCAGGATAGAGGGAGGGACAGCCCTGTCCCAGGTGCACTGCTCAGTCCAAAGCCCCAGGAGGGTATTCTGAGAATAGGCATTCTGAAAAAAACTACCCCCAAACCCGGCTATTCTAACTAGCACTTTAAAGGCGGCAAGGGAGGAGGAGAAATAGCTCAAAGGGACTGTCTCCGGGTCCAGTGGGGTGGGCCAGGCCCACTCTCCAACCGTAAGGGACCCCACGTGGAAGACACATACCCTCCCTGGACCCACAACCGACCTCTGCTTGTTTCCCAAACACCTGCGGTTACTACCTCCCGGCAGATGAGTACCCTATATCCTGGGGTACTGCGTGCCACTTGGGCACCAGATGGCCCTGCGGCTGGCACACTAGGGGCTGAGGTTACCTCTGGGTCTGATCGTTAAGTCTCAAAAACCCTGAGTGCCCAGCGCTCGCCCACGACAACTTGCGGTAGGATGACATGGCTCATTGGGCTGGGACTTAAGATACTTGCAGACGAAACGGCAGAGTCGCTGAGACTGGGGTAAGAATCCCTGCAACTGCGCTGTCGCATCGAGGTGGCCCGTCTCCCTACCGCACAACCACCAGGCCCGGCAGAGGCTGGTGCTGCACTGGGGACGTCCTCTCACCTCCCCGGGTGTTAGCCGCCTCATCTGGAACAACAGCCCTGGGCCGGGCAAGCTCCGGGCTCTTCCAGCTTGAGCTCATTCCCTGTAACATCGGGGGGGGGGGGGGGGGGGGGGGGCGGGGGGGGCAGGGGCAGGTTTCTAGCACCTGCCCGCCGCTGTCACCGCGGAGGGGCAGTCTGTTTGGAGCGTGCATCCCTACAGACCTCTCAAGTAGGCAGGCTAAGCAGAAAGATGTCCCTGGTCTGCCCGGTCTAAGAAAGCCCCACGCCAGGAGCACCCGGGTGCTCTGGGTGAAGTCTCTGGGTGAGGCCAGAAATGTGCTTCTTAACATCCCCAGGCAAGTCTTGACAAACAGCCTGGTGAAAACAGTTCTGACCCAGTCAGTAAGTTTCCCTTTCTTCTAAAACAAAATAGAACCCCAACTACTTAGGGACATTTGTTTTTAATTTAAAAATATTTCAGGGGCGGCTGGGTGGGCTCAGTAGGTTGAGCGTCCGACTTCGGCTCAGGTCATGATCTCACCGTCTGTGAGTTCAAGCCCCGCGTCGGGCTCTGTGCTGACAGCTCGGAGCCTGGAGCCTGCTTCGGATTCTGTGACTCCCTCTCTCTCTGACCCTCCCCGTTCATGCTCTGTCTCTCTCTGTCTCAAAGATAAATAAACGTTAAAAATAAAATAAAATTAAAAAAAAAAAAAGAAAAAAAATAAATAAAAATATTTCAGGGCGCCTTGGCGGCTCAGTCGGTTAAGCATCCGACTCTTGAAGTTGGCTCTGGTTGCGATCTCACGGTCGTGAGATGGCGCCCCGCGTCCAGCTCTGCACCGAGCGCGGAACCTGCTCGGGATTCTCTCTCTGCCCCTCTCTTGCAAGCGTGCTCTCTCTCTCCAACGAGATAAACTTTAAGAAATAAAAAATAACTTTTTTTTTTTTTAAACCCCAGTTGCCGGAGCTTTCTTTTTTTTTTTTTTTTTTTAATTTTTTTCAACGTTTATTTATTTTTGGGACAGAGAGAGACAGAGCATGAACGGGGGAGGGGCAGAGAGAGAGGGAGACACAGAATCGGAAACAGGCTCCAGGCTCCGAGCCATCAGCCCAGAGCCTGACGCGGGGCTCGAACTCACGGACCGCGAGATCGTGACCTGGCTAAAGTCGGACGCTTAACCGACTGCGCCACCCAGGCGCCCCAAAAAATAACTTTTAAAAATATTTTAAAGACATAAACCTGGAGATCAAGGTACAAAAACAAGGTGACTAAAATAACGAACACGGTGAGACCCAACTGATTACGGCCGCTTTGCCTCAGTTTTCCCTGATACACTCGTGGTTCAGCCTCTGACGAGATACACGCGCACCAGGTCGTCCAAGCGATGTGGGCCCAACTGTGACCTCTTTTCGGGTGGTCCGGACCCTGATCTAGGCCAGTTACCAGACTGACGCCAACAACAAAGCCTGAGGCCCTGCGACCGCTTTTAGTGCGAAACCTCTACTGACCAGAGTCAAGGGACCTGACTCAGGCCAGCTGCTACCGAGGTGGCAAAGAGCAGATTCTGCCGTCCTCAGACACCTGGGGGACACGGTTTCGCCACCTTAAAGACTTCCAGGCAGAAAGGCAGCTCCTGGGCCCGCGCTGTGACCACGAGAGCCCGATTTTCAGAGCTGGGTTTCAGGACGGGTGTGAGCCAGTAAATGAAATGTGGCTCTGCCCACGGTTAAGTGCTCCACATCTGAGACAGAACTACCCTGGTCTGAAGGGTGTGTCACTGTCTGGCCCAAATCATCCAAGATGGCCACCAGGACTTCATCTTTATAGACGCTCCCGCTCCCTTTCTTCACCTTCCCTCCTGTGAGCCCGCAGAAACATGACATCATCTCCAAGATGACATAATCTTCACTCAGCAAAGAGCTGACACCTCATTTCCACAGTGGCTTGTGACATCCAGCCTCACCTCCACCCACAACACCTGCGTCTCCTTCAGGCCACGCTCCCAAACACTGAGAATCAGCTGCTGATCAATAGCCACTCTCTGCAAAATGCATCCTACCTTCCGTGGCAGACTCAGACTGAAAGGGATCCACTCAGCACTGCTATTTTTAAAAATGCAAATATGGTAGGAAAAGGCAGTAAAAATAACACACCAGGGCCCCGATCCAAGGCAGATTCTTTGCCGAGGGGCCAGGATTTCATTGAAGTAGGGGTGGAGTGTGTGGGGCTCAGGGTGGCTGATCTTCCTACGGAGTTTTGGTTTTTATCACACCTGTGCGCACAGAGCTGCGAAGACCGTACAGACTGCCCCGCCTCCAACCTCTCCCTGGTGAGCCACCCCACAGCAGGTAAGCTGAACCCATCCCAGAGGGGCGGGCAGGCTTCACGGTCCTTCCGGGAATGACTATGCCAAACACGGACGGTTCTCTGCTTCCCTCAATTCTAAAATGACATCCTTCCAAGACAAACTGAGGTGGGTGTTGCAAACATTCCCCCGCCCCCCAGGGAGGCGGGGGCTTGGTAAAGGCACAGCGAGCCAAGGAGGAGACACACAAGACCCTGGGATGGGAAGCAAGCCGGGGTCCTGCATCATTCAGTGATGGCCCTGACGGCCAGATGGTCCCAAACTGCAGACTGCCTTCCAAATTGGCTGGTCCACACTGCCGATGCTATGGCCGCAGAGAGCCCAACAGACAGGCGGATCCCGCCGCTGCGAGTCAGCAGACATGGCCTCGCCACTGCGGCGCCAACACGATGGCCATGGTGGCTTCCTTTCCCCAGCTCCCCACGTCACTAGAATTAGGTCAGGACAGGAGCAGGTACCCTGCCTCTGAGCAAAGATTTCTAACTAAATGAAACACAAATATTTAGCAGCCCGTTTCTGGGCAGAGTTCATCGTAATTGGCATGGCTGGGAAAGTGGGAAGGACTCCCCAGCACCCACCGGAAAAAGAGGTGAGGAGGAAACACCTAATGGTCCTGCAGACTGATCTCTAACATGCCCTCTGGCCCCCTAACAGGGAATGGGAATAATCACGGCTACGACAAGTGCCCCAGGGCCGAACCCAAGTGTCGAGAAGGGCCAGAGACTTGCTGGGGTATGGGTTACAGCTTCTATGGAATAAACCTCTCAGCCTTTCTGGGCTGGCCGTCTTCCCTTAATCCCCGGGTCCTGGGAGCCGGCCAAGGTTGCTGGAGTGGGAGTCTGAAGAAGAACCAGAAGGCGACACCAGACTGGCATCTGAAGAGTCCTTCGACCTCTAGTAGGCTGCACCCAGACCTTCTCAAGGACCACCGATTCTAAGTGGAGGAAGGCGGGGACAGATAAAGACGTCTCAGGGGCTCTGCTATGGTCCTGCGAGGGCCAACCAAGCCACGTGAGGGCAAAGGCAGGCCTGCGGCGATGGTTTTGAGCTCTCTGTGTGTAATAAGCCCTGGGAAGCACCAGGACACGTGTGGCAAACAGTAAGTAATCAAGAACGATTTCCTTCCCGTGCCCCCTGCCCATGCTCTCCCAACCTTTTCCAAGTTTACTTCACTCATCTGCAATCTGAACCGTCCCGACACAGTAGACGACGTACAGAAACTGTGGAATGAAGTACACGGGGAGAGGTATGATGGAGGTGTCTCACATTAACCCACTTTTGTCAGGCTGCAGCTCCAGTCCTGTCTCTCCTCTATCAAGGGCTGGACAGGGACAGAGCCTGCCCTGTAGAGAAGTCTGGGCTCCTGACCGGTTGCTTCCTTTGACATTTATGATATGCCTCTCCCCTGATCGACTACAGACCGACAAACCATCCATCCACTGATGCAACCAACTAAACACCTACAGGATGCCAGATGCTGTGTCTGATGCTAATGAAACATGGGGAAACGAGACAGACTCAGCCGGGGCAGAGCCAAGAAGGGTGCGGAAGACAGGTAGTTCCATAAGCAATTACGTGCTGATGCGTGCGGGGCTGGGGGAAAGCATGAGCGGCCACAAGAACAATCACGGCTTTGGTTTGTCCAGATGGCCGCACGCAGGTCTTTGCTCAGATGTCACCTCCTCAGAAAGGCCTCTGACCGCCCCATCTGGACTCATCCCTCCTCATTCTCTACATACTCCCACTTTTTCTCCACAGCACCTGCCATCCCCTGCACCCGTTACCGTTTGCCCCATTCGACGTGACTGCCCCCCACGAGGGCAGGCACCGCTCACCACCGCATCCCCACCACAGTGCCAGGAATCCACAGGGTGGAAGAAGATGTGAACATTCGGGCCTGAGAGGGAACCCACTGGGGCAGTCTGCAGCATGGCGTCTACGAAGCCATCTGCATACTGGAGGTACTGCCTACTGTTCGGAAACGCCACTACCTTGAGGAGGCTGGATTTTCCAAACCTCAAGCCCAGAGTCCATTTCCTGTGACGTCTGCCCTGCCTCCTCTTGGTGGAGGGTGGTGCCGAAGGGCACGCTACCTGTGGTCATAAGCCTGGCCTAGTGGCTCAGCTCCCAACCGCCAACACCAGCAGCCCACGGGTCCAGGGTGACAGTTCTGATGGGTGTCCGCACAAAAGAAACCACTTCACAGGTAACCGCGATCTGAACAAGCAGCACTCGTGCCGAACAGGCCAAGAGCCACATGAAAAGAAGCACCACCTGGAAGGGTGAGGCCGCCTTACCACTCGGTTCTCAGTCGGCCAGCCTTTCAACAGTATTTTAAACCCAGTTTTGATTATTACACCCACAGGGTGTCGAGAATTTGGAGAAGATTCAGAGCGGCGCTAGAAACAGGATCTGCGAGGAAAGAGGGAAACACACTCTAGGACGGAAACGAGAAGCCCGGGATCGCTTCTGTCTTCGAGTCTGGAACTTCCATGAAAACACTCGGCAACTGCAAATGTCTGTGGAGAACTTGGAGTAGGGATGGCTGGGATGGCTGGGCGGCTCGGTCAGTTAAGCGTCATGATCTCACAGTGTGAGTTCGAGCCCCGCATTGGGCTTTGCACTGACAGTGCCAAGCTCGCTTAGGATTCTCCCTCCCTCCCTCCCTCCCTCTCTCTCTCTCTCTCTCTGGCCCTCCTCCACTCGTGTGCTCTGGCTCACACACACACTCTCTCTCTCTCAAGATAAACTTAAAACAAACAAACAAACAAACAAACAAACAAACAAACAAACAAAGTAGGGATGGTTGGGCAAAAGGAAGAAACCAGGGTCAGGTAACTCCCCTCCAGAATGGGCTTCCCCAATGTTCCTGGGTCAGACCTAAACTGTCCAACAGGGAAGCCACTGGCCACATTCGGCCACTGAGCATCTGAAACACGACCAAGTCAGAGAGGAAATGTGCCGCAGCACAGACAGGGTGGCGACGACGCAGCGTGAAGAATGCAAATCATTGCTCTTGTCACCTCTGTGGCATATGCTGAAATGATGTCCTGGATCTACACTGGCTTGAATACAACATTAAATTCACCTGCTCCCTTTTGCTTTTTTTTTTATGTGGCCACTAAAAACAACCTGAAATTACCTATGTGACTTAGATGGCCTTTCCACTGAACAGTGTTGGTTTAAACCAGTAAATCCTTAACAACACCAACAACAGAGTACCAGAGGCGTAAAACATAAAACAGCGCCCAGTTGTACTGTCTCAATAGTGCTCCCCAGAGGCAACCACTTTCTACTTTCTTAGAGGTTAGAATATTCAGCCACATGTAGAAACCATATGCCTGCATCACTAATTCCTAATCTGTTAACAGCAGACGTTACCTACTGTTTCTCCCCTCCCCCTGACAACCCGTCCCTCGAGCCCATCTTTCCAACAGCTCTACCGCTTTGACTGAAACAACTCGATCGTGTTGTAACGGAGCAAACAGAGCTTAGAGCCGAACCAAGGGGCACTCCGCGAACACGTACAACCTGTGCGTCAAAAACCTATCCATAACTTTTCCCAACCTGCTCGAATAATTCATCAGGTGTTTTCTAGGTCTTGTGTCTGTTGGAGACTGCCGTTCCACCCTGCCTCTCCTGCGTGGACTTCCCTTTGCCGCAGGGCAACAAGGGAGCTCTTGTTTCCCGGATCCCAGAAAACTCCCTCGTTTTGGTGAAGCACACCTTCCGTCAGCTTCCGGAGAAAGGGTTCAAGGGAAGCATGTTATTTTTCCAGTCCTTGCACGCCTGAACAGAATCACCCCGCTGGGTCACCTGGATGTGGGATGGGGGGTGTGGGATTCCCACAGAACGTCGAGGGCTTTGCTCTACTGTCTCCCACCTGTCATAACCGGCACGTTCGCTCTGTTTATATTCACTGTGATCGTGCGGATTTCTTTCTATCACCTTTAGGGCCTTCTATCTTCCAGGCTTTTTCTTTGCTCTCCTTTTTTCTAGGAGAATGACCTAGTTTTTAATAACTGAGTATTTTCCCTCTACTGGTTGGAAAGCTTTCAGGCCTATTTCTATTCGACGGTTACCCTTACTTAACACGCTGGTTTGTCTGCTGGACTCAGGCTGAATCACAGCAAGGCCCTCCTACCCTTCCCAAACGGGTCAAAGGCCTTAGAACGCGTTCATTACAATCGTCCCCTCGCTCTCCTTTCCGCTGTTTGTCGGGATTTTCCCTCTAAGCTCTCCTCAAATTAGTAATGCTCACTGTCTTGTGTTCCCCATGTCCTGGCACGCCGTTCCTTGTTGTCTGTCTCCTTTCTCCTGGGCTTAGTTTCCTTCTCCCCGGAGTATGGAGAAGGTCTGTCGGTGAATAAATTCGGTGTTTTCGTGCTGTGAAAATGCCTTTATTTTGTTCTCACTACTGAGTAGTAATGAGGTGGTTACTGAAAACGAAGGTAGCAACCTATTTTCCCTAGCACCCTGAAGAGTCTCTTCCATTGTGGTCTGGCCTCCACGTGACTACCTGGACCCCTGCTGACTCACACGGTGAACCCTGGGAGTAATCGGGATTTTTTTTTCCCCTCAAGCTTTTTCCCTTTGGGAGCTCCCATCAGACACAGGCTGGGCACTCCCGTCCATGCCCCTGGTGTTACTTCTCTCCCTTCCGTCCCGTCTCGCTCTCGGCACCGAATCCCTACTCAACTTCTTCGAGATCTGTTTTCCAGTTCACGTAATTCTCCCTGGGGGTGTATCCACTTGGCTATTTAGCACTTCCACTGGGTTTTACATTCAATTAGAGTTTTCATTCTGGAGGTTTTTGGGGTTCTTTTAAAACAAAGCCCGTTTAGGGGCGCCTGGGTGGCGCAGTCGGTTAAGCGTCCGACTTCAGCCAGGTCACGATCTCGCGGTCCGGGAGTTCGAACCCCGCGTCAGGCTCTGGGCTGATGGCTCAGAGCCTGGAGCCTGTTTCAGATTCTGTGTGTCCCTCTCTCTCTGCCCCTCCCCCGTTCAGGCTCTGTCTCTCTCTGTCCCAAAAATAAATAAACGTTGAAAAAAAAATTTTTTTAAAACAAAGCCCGTTTAAAGGTACTGTCCTAGGCTTTCCTTTGATTTCTTCTCTTTCCTTTAGTTCTTTAGCCCTTCAATCCCTTCAGACATTTATATTATAATCTCTCCTATTACCTGGCATCTTAAAAGGCTGGAAATCCTGTTTGTTCTGACAGCTGATTCTTATCGTTTCTGCATGTTTATCAGTAAACCCCTGGCGTGAGCTCATCATTTTGGTGGAGATGTCAGGGTTCTAGGAGGCCAGCCTTGTGGAAGGGTCATTCAATCCAAGTTCTGCTTTTCTTCCTCAAGGGGCTCTGAGGGCATCACCAGCCTGGTGCTGGCGTGGGGATTCCTAAAATAGGAGGCTATTATCAATACAGAAATCAAACGTGGATGTTTCAACTGCTTATAAGAGACCTCCCCCAGCATCTCGGAGTGTGGTGCAGTGATAAAACTTCCCAGCCATTTCTCTAGCCCCACAATGGAGATCTTCTCGAATTCCTTTTATTCCTTTTAGCAGGGAAGAGCCCTTTGAAGGGATCTCTATTTCGACTCTGCACATGATCATCGAAATCCAAACTTCTATTATTGTGAGGGCCTGTTTTAAGGTCCAATCAACACCCCCTAAAGATGCCACAATATCAGTAGGCCTTCTCGGCTCTAGTTTTAAATTCCTTCTTGATTTTGGTTTCTTGTGATCCCCTTTCTTTCTTATAAACTTAGTTACATATTTGAAATCTTCATTATATTCTATACGGCATTTTCTAAGTGATTGAGTAGGAGTGGTTCTACATTAGCTCAATCTACCGTGTTAGACTGGAAATTCACTCCACTGCCTGCTGGCTCCCCACAAGATTGAAGGTTGCAAAACTGGAGGTATCTTCATTCCCAATCTTTTGCATGTAACCTCTTTCCTCTCTTTGGAAGCTTCATCACCAGTGTTCCGGAATTACACAATGTGCCGCTCAGAACCTTTCCATTCACCATCCTCGAACTTTGTGATCATCAATTCTGGAAACAGTTCTGATTTCTCTGATACGTTTGTGTCCTTAATTTTTCTTTTCTTTATAGATCTCCTAGGTGTTTTCACTCTATTTCCTGGGAGTCTTTGTCAACTCTTTTCTATCCCCTGATACGTTTTTAACACCAAGAACTCTTTATTGTTCTGAGTTTTATACCATTCTGTTTTCTTTCATCAACAAAACATTGGCTCTTATTTCTGAGAAGACATTCACTATGTGTTTTGAGGGTTTCTTTTTTTTTTCACGTTTGTTTATTTTGAGTGGGAGACACACACACACCCACACACACACAGAGGGAGAGAGAGAATCCCAAGCTGAAGAAGGGCTTGATCCCACAAACCTTGAGATCATGACCTGAGCCAAAATCAAGAGTCAGATGCTTAACTGCTGAGCCACCCAGGTGCCCTTAGGGTTTCTTCTGATTCATCTCTTGGCTTATTCTAGCTTTACCCTTCATGTTGGAAGCTTTTTGAATATGTTCAGTGACCCTTGGATGTCCATTCCTATTTGAGATGCGGCAACAGGAAATCGTGATGGTGATGGAACAGTTCTGTATCTTGATTGCTGCGACAATTAAATGAAACGACACCTGATAAAACGGCACCGAACTGCACATACATTGTGTACCAGTGTTGATTTCCCGGTTCTGATACCATCTGTAGTCATGTAAGATGTAACCACTGGGGGAAATGGGATGAAGGGTACAGGGGACCTCTCTGTACTATTTTGCAACTTCCTGTGAATCTCTAATTATTTCAAGATAAAAAGTAAAAAAAAAAAAAGTTGAGAGATAAAAAGACGATGGAAGCTTTGCGAACACAAGCAGGGCTTTGGGCTGGTACGGATCATATTAGCTGGGATAGAATCTAGCTTCTGCTGAGGGACTGTCAAGCCCCACAAACTGCAGGTCTGTCTCTGACGCCATTCTTTTTTTTTCCGGAGAGGAATCCTCCAACCCCACGCCTCATGCCTGGTTTCGGCACTCGGGGAGCAGGCAGGGAACACAGCGGAGACTTCTCCTTTTGGTGTACAGACTTCCTGGAATCCCTATTTCATCTCCGTGTTGTGCTGCCCTTCGTTACATGGGAGCTGTGTCAATCCACAGTCTCCCTGGTTCGATTTCTCCAGAGCACGAACCTCTGCTCTCGCATGCGGGGTCTGCACGGGCGGAGAGGCAAACCTCTCATCTAATCCCTCTGGCTTTGGGCCCAAGCCTCACTTACGCCTTGGGCAACATCAGGGGCATCTGATCCCTGAGACTTTCTGCAGTGCTTCTCGGTCTCCATAAGCACCCACACGGTCTGGGCTCATCTTCCAGAACTTAAAATCTTTTGTTCTCTGTTCTTGCAGGTTTACACATTCAAAAACTTCATTTACTGGGGCATCCGTCGGGCTCCGTCAGGGAGCACAGGACTCCTGATTTCGGGTCATGAGTTCGAGTCCCATGGTGGGGGTAGAGATGACTTAGAAAAATAAACTTAAAAAAAATTCATTTACTGCCATTTCAGAAGGGATTCTGGAGGAAGTGGAAATAAAAGTTCAATCTACCGTGTTTACCTAAAGGATGCCAACCACAGATCTCTAACCTTAATTCAGCAAAGTACTTACCTACAACCACGGGACAGATTTGAAGATGGAGAGATGGGAAGAAGTTAGTGAAAACAAGAAATCACAAATTCAAAAATCAGAATGCTTTAGTTTCAACATCCACCCACTTAATTTAGAGACCAGTTCATCATTGAGGGGCTCGCCCAGAACTGCTGTTCTAATATGCGAAATGGTGGGGGGGGGGGGCAGGGGGGAGGGGAGGCACGACTGTGTCAGAAACTCCCCCAGTAACCTGAGGGGGCACCTATCTGTGCGGACAAATGGCTTGCTTTTTTGTTTTTTTAAATGTTTATTTATTTTGAGAAAGAAAGAGCAAGCACGCAAGCAGGGGAGGGGCAGAGAGAGGGGAAGAGAGAGAATCCCAAGCAGGCTCCGTACTGTCAGCACAGAGCCTGATGCGGCGGCTCGATCTCCCAAGAACCAAGAAAGAGATCATGACCTGAGCCGAAATCAAGAGTTGGACACTAACCAACTGAACCACCCCAGTGCCCGTGGCTTTCTTTCAAATGTTGAAGAAATGTTGAATTCTACGGATTGCAGGGATTCAATCACGACAGTCAGACCTGATCCCAGACAAAGCTGGGCTCTGGGTGGAAGAGACTCACTCTCTGTGCCTTGCGACAGGCATGGGGAACCGACACTTCACACGCTCACGAAGTTAAATTAGATTCTTAAATGCTAAACTAAAAACAATCACCGAGAAAGTCACAAAACATAAATAGCAGCCCATGTGCCCCTCAGCAGACAGCCACTCTGCGTAAGGATGGGGGATCTGGGAAGCAGCGGGAGGCAAGACGCACTCGGCCAGCCCGGGGCCTCCGTTACCAGGCACCGTTTGTCACACGCCCGGCACCCCCCCACGCACCTCGGCACAGCCAAAGCCTCAAACCTGCCAAACGGCCACAGAAACGCCTCGGTTACCAACACACGTGCGTGTCTAGCAACAAGCACTTCATCACCTACTGCGTAAGACGTATCATAACCCGTACTACAGGGGAGCCGGAGGGGGAAGGAGGTGGTACCGTCTCTGCCTCTGAAAAACTTCAATTGCGACTGCATGCCGTGCCTAATTCGTGCGACTGGTAAACATCTGCAAGCTTGCCCCTATGTCAAGGAAGCCCTATTTAGCAACCCCTTTCTTATTCTCGGGGGACTGTGGAGCCCCAGATGTCAAACAATTAAAACTCAGTTCAACAAGATTTAGAATTTAGAGCCCTTTCAGTTTATAAGGATCTCAACTCCTCTAAAGTACATTTAAACAGGAAAGGAAGTTAAATCCGAATGCAGTGCAAGACACCTGGCAGAGACCCCCGTGACACACACACACAGCACCTACCGCAGGAAGTGGTCCCCCTGCCAGCCTCTAATGGCAGAGAAGACCCAAAAGCAGGGTCTACTAGGCAAGCCGACAAATGACCCACTTAAAAAGCGCACAAACGATTCGCTGGAAGAGACATTTCTCCAAAGAAGAGTTACAAATGGCTACGAAGCGCGTGAAAAGACGCCCTCAAAGCCGTCAGTCGCTAGAGATGCACGCCGATCGTGATGCAATAACCACTCCACACCCACGGGGGCGGCTGTAATCAGATGGCCAATAACAAGCACTGCTGACAATGCGGAGAAACTGGAACCCTCACATACTACAGTTGCTCAGAAGGACACACGCCGAGTCACCGCATGACCCAGCAACCCACTCCTGGGCATGACACCCCAGAGAACCGAAAATACGTGCCCCACAAAAACGTGTACGTAAACGCTCACGGCAGCATCGTTCAAAATTGCCCCCCACATGGAGTGTCCGTCAACTGATGAACGGATAAACAAAAGTGACATCCCCATACACCGGACCTGGTCACAGAAGGGGAACGAGGTCCTGATGTGTACTACGACATAAAGGAAACTTGGAAACACGCTCAGTGAAAGAAGCCAGACACAAAAGGCTGCACGGTATGTGTTCTTATAGGACATGCCCAGAAGAGGCAATCCCATAAAGACAAAAACCCAAAGAGACAAACAAAGAAAGGGGTTACCGGGGGCTGAGAAGTATGGGTAGTTCAGTGGGATGGCTTGCTTTCAAGGGTGATGGAAATGAAAATATTCTACTTCTTTATAGTGAGGGTGGGTGCACAAAGCTCTGAATATACGGAGAGCCATTTGAATTGTATAACTTAAAAGGGTGAATTTTATGGCATGTAAATTATATCTCGAAAAAGCTGGGTTTTCCTTTTCTTTCTTTTCTTTTTTAAAGGCAAGCCTAAGGTTAAGCTGCAAGTAGTGACTTTGCCTGCATCTATGATCTCGAGTAGGAAGTTTCTTGAACATGCCTCCTGAGTCACAGTTAAATCCTCTGTATTCTACATTTTATTTAAGTCAAACACAGAACCCATCAACTAGAACTAAATCACCAGAAAACTAAAACCGGCACTAACACCCTCTACTTCTACTCCTAGAAATTAGATGGGTGTCCTTCTGTGACCTTTTCTTTTCTGAACTCTCAGGGTCTTTGTCCTTTGGTGGCTTCCGTCATCCTTAACCTGAACCAGTGAGCCTCCCGGGGCCTCAGTTCCCTGGCTATGAGATAAAGGGGTCAAATCAAATCCCTCCTTCCGGTACCACTGCTGTGGGCCCAGACATACCCTAAAACCCAGTATACGGCCAACGTCATTCATCTCAGGGGCTCAGCTCAGGGAAAGACCCGCTGGCACTGGGCACCTGATAACTGAAAACTCCCTTGTCCTCTGATGTCACCAGCAAAGGAGAGGCAAGCTTGAGGCACAGGGGTCTACAGGAGAGACAGAGAGGACGGAGACGGCATCACTGTACAGGACACAGTCATCGTCCCACTATGAGCTGGGTCATCTGACAAGTGCCTCGGTGGGGCCATGTGCAAGAGATGGGGTTAATGCCTCACCCTGGGGAAAGGAAAAAGGCCCACTTTATGCGACCATGATCTGCATCTGGGTCGTGGAGGGCCCTCTGCGAGTTCAGCCTCTGCAAACGCCAGCCCATGTCTGAGCCACCCTGGCTCCCCTGGCTTTCTCACCGTCCCCTAGTCCAGCCCTCTGTTCGGGGAACGCGTGCCCTGAGCCGAAGGCACAACAGACTGGCCTACCAGTCCTGCAGAGCTCGGGGACACCCCCGGCCACAAGAAGGGCTTGTTTCTTGGCGACAGAAGAGTACAGTCAGAAAAATGCCTAGTCAACTGACCTGAGTTCTAGTCCCCAGATGCTGCCAGCTAGCTGGGGACCCCCACCTAAGTCACCAAAACCTCTCCCCACCAGCTGGGGAGACAGGCACTGCAAGATGGAAGTGTATACCCGCATACCACTTTGGGGGACGACTGTTTGGTAAAATGAATCCAAAGTCTTAGCAGTGTACTCCTATCCCTTGACTAGTAATTCTGTTTCAGGAATTTATCCTGAGAAACTAGAAGATTTGTTAAAAAAAAAAAAAAAAAAAAGTATGAAGTGTAAGACATTAGTTCCATTACTGAAAACTGTGAAAACCTGGAAACATTTTAGCTGGTCAAAAGCGGACATGAGTTCAAGAAACTTGTGTTCGTCCACCTGATGGAATTATGGGTGGTCATTAAAAAGCGTGCTACCAAAAGTCTGTTTTGAAACGGGAAGAAAACGCTATGACACAGAAACACCTCCACCTATGAACATCTAACTTCTAAATACCGTAGGCGGGACCAGAGCCACGTTCCCGAAAAAGAGCGGTCTAGTTGGCCTTTCTAACACACTTAGCCCGTGTGTGTTTCACGAACGTTACACCTGCAGGGGGCGGAGGCAGTGGCACCGCAAGTGCTGTGCAGGGAAGCCGTTTGGCTGCGGAGGTCCCCAGGGCCCAGAGGACAAATACGATGAAGAGATGAGGGAGACAACAGGATGAACAATTCAGGAGTACCCGGGATGCGCTGATTTACAGCAGAAATGGCCCCAAGGGCCGAGCAGGTCTCTGTGAGATGCCAGCAGGGCTGCGTCTTTGCCAGGCAGAGAGACGGCCAGGCCACAAAGGCCTGAGCGCTGCCTGACATCTATTGCTGGTTCGCAGAAGGCTCAGAGTTAAGACCCTGAAGCCAAAGCAAGGTCAAGCGGCAAACAAGTTCTTGTTCCTGGTGTTCTCTGTTCTTAAAATGCAATCTAGGGGAACGAAACATAAGAGACTCTTAAACACAGAGAACAAACTGAGGGCTGCTGGAGGGGTTGAGGGTGGGGAATGGGCTACATGGGCAAGGGGGCATTAAGGAGGACACTTGTTGGGATGAGCACTGGGTGTCATATGTAGGGCATGGATCACTGGATTCTACTCCTGAAATCATTACTGCGCTATATGCTAACTTCGATGTAATTTTTAAAAAAATAAATTAAGAAAAAAAATGCAATCCAAGGGGTGCCTGGGTGGCTCAGTCAGTTGAGCATCTGACTCTTGATTTCAGCTCAGGTCACGATCTCACCACTTGTGAGTTCAAGCCCCACGTTGGGCTCTGTGCTGATAGCTTGGAACCTGCTTAGGATTCTGTCTTCCTCTCTCTCTGCCCCTCCCCTGCTTGCTCTCTCTCTCTCTCTCTCTCTCAAATAAAGATAAACTTAAAAAACAAAATAAAATAAAATGCAATCCAAGAATGATTCTTTAGGTTTGAGCCCATGAGAATCAGTGTTACATCAAAGTGAGAGAAAATGTCAAGTAGCTCCTGAGGAGTTTCCGGGAACACCTGCACAGGTTGTCAAGAAAGGGTCACCTGCACAGCAACAGAGCTGATAACGTGCCCCCAGGAAAAACCAACAACTATAAACTTCAGACAAAGAGAATAATCCTACCAATTTTTCTTCAGAGTTGGATCATCAGAGACTGAAAGGGCCCCTAAGCCTACTTCCCCTACTTCCCTGACTTCCTCACTCTGCACTCACCTGTCCAGCCACCACCCTCCTCTCTGGGTACTGCCCATAGTTACGGGTCACCTCCAGACTGCCTCATTTTCAAGGGCATCTTGCTTGACCCCTCTTCTCTGGTGTCAAAAGCTGTTAACAAAATTCTTCAGAAAAATAACTCTTAAGGCAGAGGATGAACTGAAGATTAGATCAAGAGAAAGATCAATTAGGTTTTTTTCCAGCATTCAGAAGGCAATTACGCAGGGGCGCCTGGGTGGCTCAGTCAGTTGAGCATCTGACTCTTGGTTTGGGCTCAGGTCATGATCTCAGGGTCGGGGGACAGAGCCCTGAGTTGGGCTCCGTGAACATGGAGCTTGCTTCTTGAGATTCCCTCTCTTCCCCGCCACCCCCCCACCCCCCCGCTCATGCTCATTCATGCTCTCTCTCAAAAAAAAAAAGAAGCAATTATGCAAAATGCAACGTAGTATTGTGAACTGGATCCTGAAACAGAAAAAGGACTCTGGTGGAAAACTACTCCAAATAAAAGTGTACAGTCTAGTTTATAATGTAAAACCAATGTTAATTTCTTACTTTTGACAAATATACCATGTTACGTAGGACGTTAACATTAGAGGGAGCCGCTGAAGGATATACTAGGATCCTTATAAATTGTCTATAAATCTAAAAAGTGTTTATTTAAAAAATGCAATTATGGAGGCGCCTGGGTGGCCGGTTGAGTGTCTGACTCTCGATTTCGGTTCAGGTCATGCATGATCTCAAGGTTGGTGGGACCCAGCCCTGAGTCGGACGGCGCAGAGCCTGTTCGGGATTCTCTCTCCCACTCTCTGTCCCTCCCCCGCTCACGTGCCTGCTCTCTAAAAATAAATAAACATTTTAAAAAATGCAATTATGAGGGCGTGGAAGAGGACAACGATAAGAATCAAAGCAAGACGGGACTCAATACGCATTTGCAAGGTAGGGGTCTCTTCGCACGGATGATTCCAAGCATCTACGACACTCAGCTTCCGACACTCAACCTCCCTCGCGCTTCTGTGTCCACGCTGTTACTGGCGGGACTATCACCTGGGCGTGCACCCCGGAGGCCTGAGTCTCTGCCACGCTTCTTCCCCCGTCTCACTCCTTGTATGTCAGGAGACCACATGTCTACAGTGAACGGGTCACTGTTTAATGAGGGCAGAGTCTCAGTCTGGGAAGAGGAAACAGTCCTGGAGACGGGTGGCGGTGATGGGTGCACAACAGCAATGTACTTCATGACACCGAACTGCACACTTAAAAATGGTACATTCGAGGGGCACCTGGGTGGCGCAGTCGGTTAAGCGTCCGACTTCAGCCAGGTCACGATCTCGTGGTCCGTGAGTTCGAGCCCCGCGTCGGGCTCTGGGCTGATGGCTCGGAGCCTGGAGCCTGTTTCCGATTCTGTGTCTCCCTCTCTCTCTGCCCCTCCCCCGTTCATGCTCTGTCTCTCTCTGTCTCAAAAATAAATAAAAAACGTTGAAAAAAATTAAAAAAAAAAAATGGTACATTCGAGGGGTGCCTGGGTGGCTCAGTGGGTTAAGCGTCCGACTTCGGCTCAGGTCATGATCTCCCAGCTTGTGAGTTCGAGCCCCGCGTCGGGCTCTGTGCTGATGAGCCTGGAGCCTGCTTCAGGTTCTACGTCTCTCTCTCTGTCCCCCCCACTCGTGTGTGCTCTCTCTCTCTCTCACTCTCTTCTCTCTCAAAAATAAACATGAAAAAAAAACTTTAAGAAAATGGTACATTTTATCAGGTACATTCTACCACAGCAAAAAGCAAACAGGAGTGCCTGGCTGGCTCAGATGGTTGAGTGTCAGACTCTTGGCTTCAGCTCAGGTCATGATCTTGCACCTTCATGGGTTCAAGCCCCATGATGGGCTCTGTGCTGGCACCATGGAGCCTGCTCAGGATTCTCTCTCTCTCTCCCTCTCTGCCCATCCCCCACTGTCTTGGTCTCTCTCAAAATAAATGAATAAACTTATAAAAAAAAAAAGAGGATAGCCCTTAAAAAAAAGAAAAGAAAAGAAAAGAAAAGAAAAGAAAAGAAAAGAAAAGAAAAGAAAGAAAGAAAGAAAGACAGACAGACGTACATAATGGCTCCCCAACTCCCTTCTGATCATCTGAGACCCTGGGCATGTGGACAGCCACTGCTCCAGCCCAGTTGTGTTACACCTGCTTTCCCTGCCACTCCTAAATGCCCTTAATGGCTCTTGCCTGCCACCATCTGAGAAATCTGTCCCTGGGGCACCTGGGTGGCTCAGTCAGATAAGCATCCGACCCTTGATTTCAGCTCAGGTCACAATCTCATGGTTCATAGGTTCAAGCCCTGAGCTCCACAGATCCTGCTCGGGATCCTCTCTCTCTCTCTCTCTCTCTCTCTCAGCCCCTCCCTGCTCACTCGTGCTCACACTCTCTCTCAAAATAAATAAACTTTAAAAAAATAAAGAAAGAAAGAAAGAAAGAAAGAAAGAAAGAAAGAGCGAGCAACCTTCCCCAACCTCCCTCTACCTCTCGATCCCTACTGCTCTAACTCAAAGTGCTCTGACTGCTCTCCGATTCAATAGTCCTCATTGTACTTGGGAGTCAGGTCCCAAGGTCAAACTGAGCATCATCAAAATTATCCTTAAAAAGCTCCTTAAAGCTATCAGTAAGTCCTCCAACACACCAACTTTCCCTCTGGCACTGGAATAGGTTGCTGCTTTGTTCACTGAATACTGGAGGAAGTTATTGGTTCACACGTAGGGGCCATTTTGTATGAAAACCGGCACTTTCAAAACTCTGCCGTGTGTGTGTGTGTGTGTGTGTGTGTGTGTGTGTGAGAGAGAGAGAGAGAGAGAGAGAGAGAGAGAGAGAGAGAAATGCCACGCAAATTAAATGCACAAAAGATAGAACTCGCCAGCACTGCAAAAGCTCCTAACGGGTCCCCAGGCTTCCCAGATCCCACCCCCCTCCCCCAATTCCATCTTAGGAAATGCTACCACACAATTCACCGCAAACTTTGAAGTGGCTCTTCATCACGTGGAAAAACAGCGACAACACAAAGCCAAACTCCAGAGGCTGTCATCCAAAGACCCTTACCCCACAGAAGCCGTGTGCTGCGCAGTCCCGGAGGGGCAGCAGACCTTGTGGCTGTGGGGGCACCTGCCTGGGCTTCACCCAAACTCTCCTTCGCTACACATAAAATAGGAACACCTACGCCACAGGGTTCTCCCGGAGGGGCCTAAACAGCCCCCCATGTGAAGTGATCGCAACACACCGAGAGCACAACAGGACATGAGAAATGCTGTCACCTCCACCGGCGACCGGGGCCAGCCCGGCTAACCGGTGCTCCCTCTCGCCCGCCTCCTCCTTCCACCCCACCGCCAGCTCAGCAGTCCTGGGTGCATGCTCCGGGGGTCCTGAGACCCCCTTCGGGAGGTCCCAAGTCAAAACCTTTCCGTGGTCCCATTAAGATGGAATCTGCCTTTGGCACTCTCGTCCTCTCCCAAGTCCACGGTGGAACTTGCCAGAGGCCACGCGGTGTAATGATGTCCCTGCTCTGATGGCCAGAACGAGTGCCTGGGTATTCTTAGGGCTTAAGTTTTGCTTTCACTTTGCACGTGTAAATACTGATACAACCCATATAAATAAAAGCTCCTTGGGATCGTCAATAATTTTTAAGTGTAAAGGAGTTCCAAGGGCCTGAGTGAACTATTTCTCCCAAACGTGCGAACTCGTCCTGCGCCTGTCTTTCTTCACGTTGATCTTCCCGCTCAGGATGCGCTTCCCTCCCACCACTGTTGTTCCAAATTCTTCTCACCTTCCAAGGCCTAGCTCAAAAGCTGCCTGCATGAAAGCTTCTCCTAACGTTCTCCCACCAGTCTCCGCTTCCCCCACTCCCCCCCCCCCCCCCGCAATGTTGTCTGTGCCTCCAGACGGGACTCAGCAGCCTCTACCTTCCACACACCCCATTCACCCATTAAACAAGGACCACCGGGCACCGGCTCTGGGCCGGTCTCTGTTCAGGTACGGAGAGCAGGGAACGGTTCGCTTCTGCCCTCTGCCCTTCTGGCTGGGGAGACAGTAAACAAAGAAACGAGGCAATGAAATCTCAAATAATGCTAGATGCTCTGAAGAAAACAAAGCTGAGCAAAGGACTGGAGGGTTTTCTCTCCCACCAGAGCGCCAGCCAACGCGTGAGCCACTACAGACAGAAGAATGTAAAATGTTTCCTAAGAATTTTTATACTGATTGCGTATCGATATGGTACCTTGGTAGAACAGGTCACATAAAATTTATTAAATGTAATGTCACCTGTTTCTGCTTACTTTTTCTTTTCTTTTTTTTAAAGTAGGCTTCACGCCCAGCACGGAGCCCAA
This sequence comes from Prionailurus bengalensis, assembly GCF_016509475.1. Lineage (NCBI taxonomy): Eukaryota > Metazoa > Chordata > Mammalia > Carnivora > Felidae > Prionailurus > Prionailurus bengalensis. The sequence continues at coordinate 56,006,122 of NC_057347.1, forward strand.
TGTAGGGCTTAAACTCACAACCCTGAGATCAAGAGCTGAGCCGAAATCAAGAGCTGGATGCTTAGCCAACTGAGCCACCCAGGCGCCCCTCTATTTACTCTCTCAAACGTGGCTCCTGTCGAGTTTAAAATTACAGACGTGGCTCACACTGTATTTCCATCAGTCAGGTCTCTTCTAGAGCAGAGATTGGCAAACTATGGCCTCTAGGCCAATTCCAGCCTGCTGCCTGTTTGAAATAAGATTTTACTGGAACACAGCCATGCCCCCCCGCTCCCTTATTGTCTCTGAATGTTTTCACGCTGCAGTGGCAAAGTTGACCAGTCGTGAAGGAGACAGTATAGCCCGCTAAGCCTAAAATATTTACTATCTGGCCCTTTACAGAAAGAACGCTGGTCCCTGATCTAGAGTGCAGGGCCTGTGTAGGGGTGTTCTCTGTACTCCCACAGCACCCAGCCGGTGAAAAGGGCCCGTGCTCTGGCAGCATAGACACCCAGGCTCTGCCCCTCGCTAGCTGTGTGGCTTTGGGCGAGTTACAGGCATTCTCTGGGTTTTAGGCTCTCCCTCTCTAACATGGGGACACTGGCCACTTTAGGGAAGGAGTAAGATGATGATACGTGCAAAGCATTTGTTACACCGCCTGGCACACAGCAGGAATCCACTGCTACTGGATGGATATATATATATTAAAAAAAAGCAAGTTTCAATCATTTTCCTCTTGGACTGGTTGCATTCTTCTCGTAACAACAATCATATGTGCATCCTAAGAAGAAATGAAATCCAGCAAAACCCTTAGCGGCAACTGTGCATTAATGCCGGTCAGTAGGCAATGGGGGGAGGGGGAGGGAGAAGCAGGTGTTTCCAACAGGAACACTAGGCTCTGAAAGCACTGCCTGGTTATTAGAGGTACTTAATGTCTCTTCCCTCCTGCCGCCCCCCTTTTGATAATTTCTGGCATTACCACTGCTACCAGAAGACTAAGGCAGAGGGGAGACAAAAACCTCAAACCAGTTACACGCATACAGTTTGAGGGCGGGGTGACGGGGGTCACACCTGAACCTACAGACATCAACATGGTTTCTGAAGGACCTACACTGTCAGTTCAATTCTGAGGACAGTCCCAACCAGCAGAATCAGCGTCCCAGGGGGCAGGTTAGACGTGCACACTCTCAGGTGCACCCCTGGCCATTTCAGAAGACTGCATTAACAACAGCCCCAGGCAAGGCCACACACATTAGCCTTCCAGAAGTGCTGCTCTGGATTCCATGGATCCACGCTCTCCCCATACTCCCGGCACCCCTGGTGAGCCGTGTTAATAGATGGTGCCTGACTCCTTCAGAGTAACAGGCCGGGCACAGGCACGCCAACTCCAGGCTGCGCTCTCTAGGATGCCCCAGAGCACCGAGGCGGGCAGAGCACAGAGCCCAAGCTGCGCTCCCAGGCAATGCACCGCTGGGGCCCTGTCCTGTTTCCAGCAAAGCAGGCTCACACTAAAGACCCAAAACCATCTCCTAAGGTGAGGGCTGTTGGGCTGCTCTCCATTCATGACCTCACACGTGTGAACGTAGGTCTCGCAAGTATCCTCTTCAGCTGGGTTGTTACAGCTGCCCCTCACGACAGCCTTGAGATGGGCATCGTCCCCATTTCGTAAGCTGAGAAACTGAGGCTCAGAGACGGTGAAGGCTTCCACCAAAGTCTTGAAGTTACTATGGGCGCTAGAACTTGGGCGGCTTCTAAATGTTGAACTGGTGCTTTTTCCAGATCGTTCAGAGCTTGCACGAGGACCTAAAGGAAACCCAGAATGGCACCAACCAGGGAGAGTCTCTACTGGCTTCGTGAGGCACAGCCTCTTAGTTCTCATCCCAGGCCATGCTCCTAGGGAGCCTGTGGCCAGGAGAGTGTCTCAATTCCTGCTAGGTTTTAATCCCAGACACAGCTGCATTTTGGCCGTAGCTGACACCAGCTCTGGCTAGCTTTATCCTAGCCCACTGGACTCATGCTCTGCCTGGGGAGCTTCTGATGGAAGTTGCTGAAACAACTACAACACGGTGTATTTTTGATTAATCTGCTCTTCCTGGTGTTAGGATACCCACATGTCTCAGTCTGGAGCAATTATTCATAGTGCTCTCGAAAGAGCCCAGCTTGGACGATAAATTACATGGGCAACCTACCTAGTACCCTAAGGGGACGTGTCAGCTGGCGAGGTGCTTGCATAGCTCCAGCACAGATCATGAAGCGTCTGGAAAAAGGCTAAGAATACTCTTTGTAGGTGAATGGGAAGGATCTGGTCATTAACTCAAAACAAACGCCTCCCACGAAACTAGACGTGAGCCATTCAAAATATAAGCTTTCACAGCGTATCAGGAGTCACTGTCTTTGTCTCTCAAGAAGCTTCCAATCCAGGGAGAGAGACTTCAAGTGTGTCACATTAAGTGCCATGGGGCATCAGTGGAACAGAACGGCACAAGTGAACCGGGGAAACAGATTAGATGCAGTCTACTGAAGGGGCAGAAGATTAAGCACGACACGCAGGCGAGGAGCCTTGAGTGACAAGCTAAGGCGTGTCAGGAGGCTGGGTCCCGACACAATCCAACAGTCATTCAGAAGGTCAGCCTGTGGCACTGCGCACTGGGCTGCAGAGGGCTAGAGGCAGGGAGACCAGGCGAGATCAGTCCAGGCGCAACACGGTCAGAGTGAGCTCGTGTTGCAGAAAGGAAATGCAGAGGAGGCAAGAGGCATTTCGAACAAAGATTTGATGACAAATTAGAATGGGAGGCTGACACCAGAGGCACGGGCAATGAAAGAACAGACGAACTGGATTCATGAAAATTTAAAAAAACATATTATAACGCATTAAAAGACAGTATCAACTGAATAAAAAAGGCAACCCACAGAATGGGAAAAAATATTCGCAAGTCATATATCTGATAAGGGATTAATATCCAGAATATATACAGAACTCCTACAACCCAACAACAAAAAACCGCCAAACAACCCCATTCAAAAATGGGCAAACGATCTGAATAAACGCTTCCTCAAAGATATTTAAGTGACCAAGAAGCGTGTGAAAGGATGCCCAACATCACCCATCCTTAGGGAAACGCAAATCAAAACTACAGTGAGACACTACCTTACACCCATTACGATGGCCGAAATAAAAGAGAGAGAGAGAGAGAGAGAGAGAGAGAGAGAGAGAGAGAGGAGAGAGCGCGCACAAATGACAAACACTGGCCATAGAGAAACCGGGATCCTTGCGCACAGCCGGGGGGAACATGAGATGATGCAGCTGCTGTGGAGCACAGTAGGCCAGCTCTTCAAAAAAGTACACATAGAACTACCGCATAGCCCAGCAATCCCACCTCTGGGGATACACCCAAAAGAACCGGAAGTGGGATCTCGAAGAGGTATCTGCACGCCTATGTTCGTGAGCTGCGTTACTCGGGACGGCTAAAGCAGGAAAGCAACCCAAGTGTCCACCGACAGATGAAGAGCCAGGCTGAAAGCTGTGATACATACAGTGGAATCTCATTCAGCCTTTCGAACGAAGGAAATTCTGCCGTCTGCTACAGCATGGATGAACCTTAGGGATATTATTCTGAGCGAAGTGACAGTTCACATCAGAAAGTAGGACGATGGTAGCCAGGGGCTGGCGTGGGGAGAAACAGGGGGTTATTGTTCGGCGGGCACCAAGTTTCAGTCTTACAGAATGAAAAGAGGTCTGGAGATGGATGACGGGGGTGGCTGCACGTTACGAATGCATTTAATACCACTGAATTGCACACTTAAATTAGAATGGGCGCCCAAGAAGGTAAATTTCAAATGATCCCAAACGTCTGAATCTTAGAAGACGCAAGCTTAAGTATTCAGAGCCGTCCGCCGTCACGTCTGCTTCTGACTTATCACATGACTCAGGAGAACATATATTTACATACACAGGTAAAGCACAGAGAACAGAATGTTAACTGCTAACTCATCATCATGGGTAATTAATACTCTTTGGCCTAGTCTTTCGGCTTCTCTGTATATTTGAAGATTTTTCATGATCAAAAGTTGGAACTGGGGGTGGGAAGGGCAGTTACACTTATAAAACTTTACGCCCACAAAGTCTGAAGTTCTAGATGACAGGAGGGAGCCGTCAGGTCCACGGCGGGGACTGCGGAGCGGGTGTGGAAGCTGAGTGCGAGAGCCAGCTGCAGCCACAAGAGTGAACAAAAGTACCGAAGATAGGAAGGTGGTGAGGGGAGTGAGAACGTGGCATGTGGAGAAGTCTCACAGAGATAAGAGGAAAAAGCTAAAGAGAAGGGGCACCTGGGAGGCTCAGTCGGTTAAGCATCCAAGTCTTGATCTTGGCTCAGGTCATGATCTCACAGTTCGGGAGATCGAGGCCCGTGTCGGGCCCCGCTGACAGTGTGGAGCCTGCTTGGGTTTCTCTCTCTCCCTCTCTCTTTCTCAAAATAAATAAATAAATAACCCTTAAAACAAAACAAAAACCACAAAGGCTAAAGGGAAAAATTCAGTATGGTTGGGTATATGGAACCCAACGAAAGTAAGTTTCCAGTAACAGGGCAGGACCGACCACAATCAACAAGGCTGATGGACCAAAAGGACAAGGACTAGGGAGAAGTCAGCAAATACAGTGACCAGGAATCCGTTAGTCCTTCACATCCAGTGGTGAGAGGCCAGAGGAAGGCTAAGAGGTCGTGAGGAAATGGAGGCAGATACCTCTTGCAGCATACTGGAGGTAGGGAGAGCAGCTTTCTTCTTTGGCTTGAAGATGATATCATCAACCTTCAGGGCCCTCAAACTCCCTTAAGTAATTGAACAGTCAGAGCAGACAAATAAGGGGATGCTTTCAGCACAGACGCTGTTCCTGATCCTCCTGGAAGCCACACAAGACACAGATGCGTGTGTGTGTCCCTTCCTACCTGCACTTAAGGGGCTAGCAAGAAGTGCCGTGGACATGCCTGTCACAACAGCTTCACCGACCATCATCACAGCAGCATCTCCCACAAAAAAAAAGATCAAAATGAAAACAAGACGAAGCACCTCATCGGAGCTGCTGAGTGTCAAAGACCAGCTCTCACTTGCAGGATGTAAATGAAGAACATGTTCTTTTTTAATTTTATTTTAATGTTTATTTTTGAGAGAGACAGAGACACAGTGCGAGCTGGGGAGGGGCAGAGAGAGAGGGGGACACAGAATCTGAAGCAGGCTCCGGGCTCTGAGCTGTCATATCAGCCCAGGGCCCAGCGCGGGACTTGAACTCACCAACTGCAACCTGAGCCGAAGTCAGCAGCTTAACCACTGAGTGTCATCACCCAGGCACCCCAGAACACTCTTTTTAAGACTGCAGAAAATCTCTCCTGCTTGCTGGGGGTTTTCATTTTATTGTTGGATAGAATCAAATATGTTTTCCTTTCTATTTTTTTTTTAAGCAATATACAGTATCTTAAATTCAAAAAAATTTTAAATTATCATAGCTAGAATGAATCCTCACCGGACATAGCTAGGTTAGTTTGATCTTTTTTTTTTTTTTTTTTTTTTTTTTTTTTTTTTTAACTAATGGCTGCATCCAACTGGGGCTTGAACTTAAAGCTCCAAGATCAAGACTGTATGCTCGGGAGGCCTGGGTTTCTCAGTCGGTTAAGCGTCCGACTTCGGCTCAGGTCATGAGCTTACAGTTCGTGGGTTCAAGCCCTGTGTCAGGCTCCGTGCTGACAGCTAGGAGCTTGGAGTCTGCTTCCCTCTCTCCCTCCCCAGTACATGCTCTGTCTCTCTCTCTCTCAAATAAATATAAACATTAAAAAAAATTTTTTTTAATAAAAAAAATTTAAAAAAAAAAAGAGTTGCATGAGCTAGCTGGGCACCCCTATGCTACTGATTTAAACCCAAAGTGATCTGATAAGTGTCGTATCCCTTCGACCCAGCTACAAAAAATTAAGTGTTTCAGTCTCAAAATAGGCAAATCCCTCGGCCAACCAGTCAACCGGATTGAACCCCAAAAGGCCATTTGTTCCAGTACATGCTGCCTAGCTGAGTACTTCTGGACAGTGTATCATCTGCCTCAATGTTTAAGTCAAAAACTTGTTTTTCACAATCTTGCTTCAGAAGAACACAGTATATCTGCAGGCAAAACTGACCAAAAGATCCATTCAACAAGGTCGGCCCTGGGTCGAAGGCTCAACCTCAGAGTGCAACTCAAGAGCAAAACGAGGGCGAACAACCCCGGGGTGGACAGACTTCAGAGGGCCGTCCGTGAACATGACTCCATTTGATTCCAAAGTACAAAAATTTCCAGTAAGCGTTTTGCTCTTCCCTGTCTGTGACCACACACGTGTCAGGTGGTTCCTACCAGAGCCCCCTGAGGCCAGCAGAAAGGTCAGCAACGGAAGCAATTCGGAATGTGCACCCGGCTCACTAGAGCCGTGAGCGTGGGGCACGCGACAGCCTTGAAAGCACCACCTTCTCAGTGGCACCCAGCCACCGGGCAGGTGGAGTCTCAGAAGGAGCTACAGTTAAAAACACCAAAATCCTAGTAAGTGTAAGCGAGAGCATCTTGTAAATGAAAAAGCACGTTTCCCTCTTTCGATTCTCCATGTGAATCAGCACCCTCCCATCCAGAAGCAGGCTAAGCTCTGGGCAGGGAAACTCTGAAAGCTTCCATCAGTTGGAATAGGAGCACAGATCACGTCCTCCTCCCAGTTAAAACTGCAGAATGGCTCTTTAAAAAGACATCACCCTAAATCCAACTGTGAGGGGACCACCGGGGGCAGCTGACACTGATCATGGGCCCAGCGCTGTTGTGATGCTGATTCATGTTACGCACGGTAACCGATAACCGCATCCCTTTTGTAAAGTACTGGCCCCACAGAGGTTCCACCGGATTCCATGAGGCCCCTGGGTAAAACAGTAAAAAAGAGAGCAAGATTTCTCTTGATGGAACAGGAAAACGAAAAGAAAAAAAAAGAAGAGCAGGGATAACAGTGAAGTGGGAACGGGAAGGGTGCAACAGGACCTTTAATGTCCTAAAACAAGAAGAAGGCCGAGAGCACAGTCAGGTTCAGGGCGACTGAAGGAGAAGGAACTCAGCCTCTCTCCAAGGAGCCCTTCTGAACCCGTCTCATGACTCAGCATTCCCAGCGGGAGGGTGACAGCAGCAGCAAGAGGGCGGACAGGTCTTTGGGGGCAGGAGGTCAAGCTGGATTTCCTAAGGCTGACCATTTCTAAGGCAACACGGAAACGCCCGTTCCCCGGACTTCTGGTCCAGGAGGTGCGGAGGGGACTAAACCAGCACTGGAATGAACCACACAGAGCTTGCTTTCATTCAACATCTAGGGGCGCTCACAGGTTCTCCAGAAATAAAATGTATGTTTTGACAATGATTTTGAGAATGACGGCGGGGCCAGGGATCGAAAAATGCAGAACAGAAGCACAGCACAAGGGCCAACCTGGCGCCTCCTCCCATCCTGTCCCCGGAGTGATCTTGCTCTCCCCTGGCCACCGGTACGCCTTCCACCCATCCCAACACCCTGCTCCTTCCTCTCTCCTTACCTGGGGTTACCTCCTCTCCACTAAGACTTTCAAGTGTTTAATGACTGGATGATTAATACCAACCACAGGGTCTGTGACTCATGTTTAACCAGGGCACTTGATGCAGTAATGATCTATGAATGCTGAACTTAAACATTCTCAGGTGAGAACTACATTTACTTCAATTTGTATTCAGGTTCCTCCACTTATTAGCAGTGTGACATCGGACAAGTTACTTACCCTCTCTGCCCCTCAGTTTCCTCCTCTGAAACGTGCAGATAATAGCAGGACCTAATTCCCAGGGTTGTTGGGAGCACTGAGCGATATGCAGAAAGCACTGAGAGTGCCTGGCACACAGTAACACGACATAATGCTTATCCGTATTATGTTAAAATACAAAAGCAATAACCTACCATCTTTGTAATTCGTTCTTTTGGAAATTTCAAAAGATATCCTCCAGATTCTGGAAAATATGCACACGTATATGTTCATTCCATCCCTCTCCTGGAGGTTGGTGGACTTTTTGGCAGGTGTTACTTTAATTTTTTTTATTCTTTATTTTGGAGACAGTAGGGAGGGACAGAGGGAGGGACGCAGAGAGAGAGAGGGAGAGGGGGAGACAGAGGAGGGAAAGGGGAGAGGGGGGAGAGAGGGGGAGGAGTGGGAGAGGAAGGGGCGGTGAGGGAGAGGGAGCGGGGGGGGGGGGGGAGAGAGAGAGAGAGAGAGAGAGAGAGAGAGAGAGAGAGAGAGAATATATCTTAAGCAGGCTCCACGCTCAGCACAGAGCATGATGTAGGGCTTGATCCCATGAGCCTGGGATCGTGACCCGGGCAGAAATCAAGAGTCAGATGCTCAATGCACCGAGCCACCCAGGTGCCTCAGGCAGGTGTTACTTTAAAGGCGCATAAAGTTCATGAGTATCTATAGAAGAGTCTTAAAAAGAACTCCAATCTATGACCCACCAGGTCAAGAGCAACAACATGATCAATGAGGAACTCCTACACCACCGAAACAAACCCCCGTGGCGCACGTTTTGCCTCCCAAGGTGCCTCCTGGGTGTAGCGCCACTCTGTGACGCATGGAAGTGGTCTCCTGAAGGGACGGGGCAGGGGTGGCTGGCTCTGTCCGATGGACATCAGGGTGGTGTCTGCTAACAGCCGAGTGGCCACAGCACTCAGCTACGCTTCTGGTTCAGGCTCATTTCAGGGGCTAGGAAGACAGATCTTGTATTTGACTGCGGAGAGAAAATGAGGCAGTGACTAGGCCAAGGTCATTCAGAGTAGGTGACAGCTGGGAAGAGCACCCAAGGGTTTTGACTTCCAATCACGGGACACAAACACACACCCTTCTTCTGGTGAAAGTGCCCTTGAGCAAGGCGGCAAGTCAGACAGAGGCACCATCTCGGCACCGGGTCCCAGGAGTCAGGAGGGGGGAAACCAAAGGACAAAGAACGAAAGCACAGGGGAGCTGTGCGAGTCTACAAGTGCTGTGATCCCCTCTGAGTCAAGTGCAACGAGATGCACTCAGTCCTGCATCTTGGTTAACCTTCCATAACTTCTTCCTATTACATCACTAAGAACAATGACTTTTAATGGGTCCAGCACCCGGACGAGTGAAGCCAAGCCAGCTTCACATGCCATGATGCTACACCTAAACAGTTTTCCCAGTGGAAATGCTGGCCTGAGTAGAAGCCAAAAATAAACCGAAAAGCCAATTCCTGAGGGATGTGTCATGAGGGATGCTACACACACACACGGCCTTCGAAAAGCAGCGCGATCGCAGAGGCAGCTTAATTTGGAGGCATCAAATCTCAAACCAGGAGAGACTCTGAACGTTGTGGTAACTCAAAGCAAGGGACAGCGCACAAGAGATGGGAAAGCCAAAGCCTAAACAGGAAGCCCCCAAACTTGGACGGACAGACGGCAGTCTGTTCTCTTCCTTACAGGGGCCATTGTGTCCAACCACAGCCGCTGGAGACCAGAAAGACCCGCCGGGTCTAGCCAGTGCGCGAGAAGGCAGAGAGACTACCGGCATTGGGCTTTATTCCAAAAGTTTACTCGAGGATGGTCGCTGATGGGGAAGGGGTCAGTCACAAAGGAGACCCATGGCCAAACGGGGAAGTCTCAAGGAGTACCGTGCTGAAGGGGTCAGAAGATTGAGGGAAGAAAGGAGCACAAACTTCGTGTTTAAGTCCTAAAGAAGCTCAACGTTGGCTGCTGGAAGCCTCAGGAACTGGACCATAAATTCTGCAGTCTCCAAGGAAGAGCTACTTATTTGATTTCTGTTGATAATTTTCACTGAAGGGGCCAGGAGGGGGCAGAACTGGTCGGCCAGCCTCTTCATGTCTCGTCATGAATCTGTTCCTTTCGAGCTTGCATCAAGAGACTAATATTACCCCTTTACTCATTGCCCAACAAATTAACCCGAAAACGACAGAACTACTCCACAGCCTACTGAACGCTCCACATTAAAAGGGTACTATTTTAAAAGATGCCGAGAGGTGGCAGCTTTAAAAAGAAATACGTTTCTCCACACCGTCAACCACGTTATTCTATCAGTAAGTGGGTTCTCAGGTCTCATAACCAAATCGGACGGAGTAGGCATCAGAACCTAAATGTTCAGCCTTGGTCTGAGAGTCTTTCCTTTACAGCCTCTACGGATTTCCAAGGAGAAGTGAGAAGAAGAGAAAAAAACAAAACTCTTCCTAAACCACTTCCGAAAGTGCCAGGTCCCAGGACCCACCCTACCGCCCCAGTCGGGGTCATCTGTGCCTAGGGTTCCTGGGACCCTAGAGCTACTTATCGGGTATACAACTCCCCTCCCCAACAAACCTACTCTCAAAGAACTGGGTCTTGCCATCCACAAATGGATGCTACGTGCCCCCATTTCCTAAGGTTCCCAGGCCCCTAAGCTCAGAAGCCACAGACGCTCCGGTGGCAAAGAAAACACCACCGCCGGTGCTACGATGGACTTCAACAAATTCAAAGCAAATCACCAGAGGCCACCTTCAAGATATATCCAAGCCGGTGCCTTACCTTACCGTTATTTTCTGCTTAATTCCTAAATAGGTACTTTAAGCCCAACTCTGTAGATAATTACACATGGTGGAAGGAGGCGGGCAGAACATAACCGTAAACAAAGTTAACCACCAAAGTCAAGATGAACGGGAACCGACAACTGATAAACATGGCAGCTCCCGGTAGTGAACTTGGCCGGGCAGCCGTGACACGGTGAAACAAGTTGCCTTCCGAAAGTCACAAACCTCTGGAGCAGATGGTCAGGGCAAAACATTTTTTGTTTAAAGGAAAAAAAAAAAACAAAAACCAAAAACCCGCAGAAAGACATTAGCAACCATGTGCTAGTTAAGACAATGCAGAAACACGGCATAAAGACCAAAAAAAAAAAAAAAATCTTCTTTCCGATGTAACAACACCGATGGGAATTGGTAACGAGCATTCCGCTATAGAAAGTAGTATTTCCCACATACTTTTGTGTTTGTTTGTTTGTTTGTTTTTGCACACGAAGTTGTCATTTTCTTTCAGTCGGGGCAGCCACTGCCTGTCATTTCTCTGAGGGGAAGCCAGGGGACCCGCGTGCGTGCGGACTTCGGGGTCTTGGGGAGGCATGCGCACTGGCCAGCAGAAAGCCTCTGCTGCTACCAAGGGTCACGTCTGCCCCGGGGGAAGTGGTTCGCAGGCTCCTCCTGGGAGAGCGGCCTTTTCCCCTGCCAGAGCTGTTATCACAGACCCCCTTGGTAGGGTGGCCTTTGTCTCCCAGCGTGTGAGAAACCCAGATGAACTTCTCAAGCGCCCTCCCTTGAAATCACACCTGTCAACAGCACAGGCCTGATTCCTGCTTAGAAACGTTTTCTGGCAGGGGAGGAAGAGGACGAGATGAAGAAGGGGTGAAAGATACAGGGGTGTGTGCCTGGGTGGGAACCGCCGATAGGAGTTCACACTCAGGAAAACAAGACACGGGAAGCCACCAGGCCAACCTGGGTTCAAGGTTTCGGGTTTAAGACGATGCGCCCCTTCGCTGGTAAAGACTGCAATATTCACCAGCCTCACCCCAGTACCGTATGGGAGTCTGAGGTGTGCCTCCAGCCTCAGGTCAGGAAAAACCCTTCGGGCTTCCGAACGGGTGGCTCTTTTCCATCCATGGTTCTCTAGTATTTTTTTCAAGAAGTCCAACTGCACTTGGGAGTCATCAATTCCAGTCACAGCTGTCACATCCCCCCCTTCCCGTACTATTAATATCACGGCTCTGATTGTTAATGATTTTACTCACAAAGTTCCCCGCAGCAATTACAATGAGGCAACAAGGTTGGGGGGTTTTTTTTGTTTTTTTTGTTTTTTTTTGTTTTTTTTTTTTTTAAAGAGGGGTTGGGGTTTCTTTACCCATAATAACGCATTCTGTCATTTGGGGAACTTCTCGGGCTTATCCGTCGCCCGAGATTTTCACCTCTACCTTTGTTTTGGACCGCCCACAACCCTTCCCTGAACGGACCCGGCACGGCCTTCCTTTCGGGATGCACAATGCAGTATGTAGCTCCTTGGGGGTCAGCAAAACGCCGCACTGGTGTCATGCCGAGCGTGCCTCAGAGTCTGAGAAGTTCCCCCACGGTAGTGGGTCCACATAATCTTGAGGCCGACACCACAGCACGGCCAGGCGTGGAAGCCCCTTCGCGGGCGGAGGGGGGCGGGGGTGGGGGGGAAGCGCGGCGCCCGGTGGCCCGGGGCTGGTGCAATGACTTTGCACCGGAGCGTCCCCTCCGCGGAGGCTTGTCCTCCCACCTCGGCCCACTGCGGTTGCACCACGCCGGCCAGCGCCTCGCGCGCCTCCCCTCCCCGGCCTAGGGCTCCTGCAGCAACTCCCGTCCCCGCGTCGGCCCCGGCCCCCGGCCCCCCGGCCCGCCCGCCGCACCTTGGTCTCCTTCACGTGCTGCTTGACGCCCTCCGGGTACCACTGGACGCGCACGTAGCCGCGGCGCAGCGGGCTGGCCCGGCCCTCCTCGTGGCCCGCGCCCCCCGCCTCGGAGCAGCCCGAGCTCCCGCGGCCCTCCTCCTCGCCCTCCGAGTCCGAGTCCTCTCCGTGGATGAGGCGCACCAGCCCGAAGTGCACCGAGCCGCGGTAACGGCCCGACACCAGGTCGTGAGAGAAGAGCAGCCGCTGCGAGCCGGCTTCGGGGCCGGAGTCCGAGGACGGCCCTGAGGCCGAGTCCGGGGCGGGCGCCGGCGCCGGGGCCGGGGCGGGGGCCGCGTCCGGGGTCGGCGCCGCGTCCGGGGCCGCGGCCGGGGCCTGGGCGGGAGCCGGAGCTGCGGGCGCGGGCGCTGCGGGATCCGCCATAACTGCTCTGCGCGAGTCTCGGGCGGCGGCGGCGGCGGCGGCGGCGGCGGCGGCGGCGGCGGCGGCGGCGGCGGCGGCAGCGGCGGCGGCGGCGGCGGCGAACGCGGCACGGGGAGGCGGGGCCAGCCGGCGCGGGGGCGGGGCCACGGCGCGCTGACGTGGCCCTACGTGCCGCCGTCGTCTGGGAATCGAGATGCGGTTGCTAGGAGCTCCTGCCTCGTCGCTAGGGGACGCTGGAGATGCTGCCCGGGGCGGGGGGAGGGGGTGGATTGCCCGGAGGGAGGGGCGGGGCCAGAGGGGGGAAAGTAATGGGAGCGGGACTGGGTGGGGACCCCGGAGGAGGAAGTGGAGTGGTCAACGAGGAAAAGGGGAGTGGCCGAGGTGGGGCGGAGAGGATGGTCCCGAGACTGTCAGCAACATTTGAGGAGCCTCCTTGGCGTCCCCAGCCCTAGTCCTACGCACTGGGAGGGGTGGGAAAGAGCTAGATACCGTCCCTGTCCTCTAGGCGTTTACAATCTGGTCGGAGAGACAAAACATACACATATTAAATAGCTACAAAAGCAACTCCAAGGTAGCTTGTAAGCAAGGCTATAAAAGATATGTATAGAGTGTATCTAGGGTGAAATTCCACACAAAGCTTGGAAGGTCATGACTCCTCAGGGATCGGTCAAGGGGTTGGTGAAGGAGGTCCAGAGAAAGATCAGAAAGATAATCAGGCGTTAGTAGCCCCTATGGTTTGGCTTTACACCCATCAAGAGGGGCTCAAAGCTCCATGAGGAGCAAGGCAGGAGGTAGGACAGTGAGGCAGTTAGGAGTGGGATGGAGCCATGGATTCCAGTATTTGGCACGGCCACTTACTAATCTTGTACAGGTAGGTAAACTGAGAAACTGTTTTTCGCCTTAATTTTCTCATCAGTAAAATGGGGTGATGGCGGCAGTACGTGTCTCATCGGGCAGTTGGGAGGATTGAAGGAAATAGAATAGTGCCTGACGTACACTTCCGTCAGTAAAGCTCAACCATTACTACAATATTTCACCTCTCCCTTCCTAGACTAAAATTCTAGCCAGGTAGAACTGTTATGGTTTGCTCCATGTTGCCATTTTAAAATGTAAAAAGTAGTGGGACGCCTGGGTGGCTCAGTCAGCTGAGCGTCCGACTCTTGGTTTCAGCTCAGGTCATGATCTCTCAGTGTGTGAGTTAGAGCCCCACGTGGGGCTCTTTGCTGACAGTGCAAAGCCTGCTTGGGATTCTCCTCCCTCTCTCTTCCACTCCCCTGTTCTAGTTCTCTCTCTCTCTCAAAATAAACTTTAAAAATAAAGAAATCAACTATAAAAAGTAGTTATACTAACGTGTCCTGTAAGTAAGTTCCAGAAGATTTAGATACATCCGGGGGCGCCTGAGTGGCTCAGTCGGTTGAGCATCTGACTTCAGCTCAGGTCATGATCTCATGGGTTGTGGGTTCGAGCCCTGCATTGGGCTCTGTGATGTCAGCACCGGGCCCACTTCGGATCCTCTGTACCCCTCTCTCTCTGCCCCTCCCCCACTGGTTCTCTTTCTCTCTCTCTATTTAGTTATAAATAAATAAACTTAAAAAAAAAAGATTTAGATACATTCTCGGAGGACAGATTCCAAATGGGTTCTTAGAAGGAAATTAAGAATCCTCAGAATAGGGCCCTGCCCTTTCCCAGTCAAAATGATTTTTTCCTCATTTGACTGCAAGACCATCAATGACAGATTAGTAAAGTGGTTCCATATTACAGTACTTGGGTTCTGTTACCAAGGCAGGATCCCTGTTCCTTGAGCAGTTTTCAGACCGCCAAGGATACAGAACGACACGCGTGGAAAAGCCCTAAGAACATACATGAAGCCCAGGTGGCAGCCTGAGTACATAATGTGTCCTGAGTCAAAGTGCTTCGAGAATATTGATGTAATATTGGGGTTGGGGTCGTTGTCAATGGACCCAAATCTTAGAAAAGTTGCATACTGGGGCGCCTGGGTGGCGCAGTCGGTTAAGCGTCCGACTTCAGCCAGGTCACGATCTCGCGGTCTGTGAGTTCGAGCCCCGCGTCGGGCTCTGGGCTGATGGCTCAGAGCCTGGAGCCTGTTTCCGATTCTGTGTCTCCCTCTCTCTCTGCCCCTCCCCCGTTCATGCTCTGTCTCTCTCTGTCCCAAAAATAAATAAACGTTGAAAAAAAAAAAAAAAAAAAGAAAAGTTGCATACTAAGATAGAGAGGAAAAAAAAAAACTGTGACCAAATGAGCTGAAGGGGAACTAGAATACAATTTTCCCCTTACCCCCTGATAGCCTAACACTTATTGAGTACCTGTTATTGACCAGGTACTATGCCAGGCACATTCACATACATTATCTTGTTATCACAACCCTGGATATAGGTGTCCTGAACCCCATTTTATCAAGGAGGAAACAGGAGCCGAGGAATTCAGTGCCTAGGGTTACAACGCAGTAACCTGCAGAGCCAAGTTGGAACCCAGGTTTCCTGACTCCCAAGACCAAGGGCTTTTCTAGTTCCTATGTCTATCAAGGGATCGGGGGAGGGAGCAAGCTAGTAGGCTGACAGGGCAGGGCAAGGATGAGCTCGATATCTTTGGTGTCAAAAACTCAAGTGACGGGCCACCTGGGTGGCTCAGTCGGTTAAGTGGCCGACTCTTGTTCGCGGCTCAGGTCATGATCTCACGGTTCCCGGGTTCGAGCCCCGCACTGGGCTCTGCGCTGACGGCACAGAGAACCGCTTGGGATGGTCTCTCTCCCTGTCTCTCTGCCCCTCGCCTGCTTGTGCACTCTCTCACTCACTCTCCCTCAAGGTAAATAAATAAACTTAAAAAAAATTTTTTTTTAAATCCAAGTGAGTTTTGCCCTCTACTCTAGCTTATGCCTGTGTTTGTTTTAATATGAAAAGAATGTCCTTCCTCCCTAATCACTGAGCAAAATTGGCACTCCAGGAAGATGTGCCATGTTTATTCTGTGGCTTCTTGTAATAATGGCTAATAATAGCTACCAGTTCCTGAGCTGTAACTTAATAGCAGGTACATACTAAATGCTGTAGATAGATTATGCACCTTTATGTAGATAGATTAGCCCTCTGTGAGAGAGGATGTATGAGCCCCCCTTTTGTGAAGCGTCATGCCAACCCTGTGCTGTCCCCCTCCCCCAGGAAGCTGCTAGGTTGTAGGTAAGAGCCTTGATTTCAAACGCTGATCTCTCCCTGCTAACAAAACCGCTTTGGAGCACGTGGATCATGTCCTGCGTATGCCTGTAACCCCAGTACCTAGTACCGTGCCTGGCACAGTCTTGGTGCCCAATGATGTACCATATCAGGGGGTGTCAAAGGCCTGAGATTCCTGGTCCTCAGCTTGGTCAGTTTCCCATCCTTGTCCCATACATCCAAGTAGCCGCCCGTGCGTTCTCTCGGCCATTTTTTGCCGCCCCCAGGTTGAGCTGCATCAGAGTCCTTTTAGAGGAAGAGGCTCAGGACATTCCTCCCAACCTCACTCGCACCTGAGATGCTCCAGCCAAGGTCTGAAGCTTGACTCCTTCCTGGTCCCCGAGCCCCCAGCCACAGTCTGCACACCCAAGCTGGCGAGCGGGGTAAGCTGGGATGGGAACACTGGCTTAGTTTTTATTTCCATAATTGTTGAACGAAAAAAAAAAAAAACCCTTCACTCCCCAGTGGAGAAACCCCTCCTCTCACGGCCCTAATACCCAGCCGTTCTTGGGGAAGAGAGAGTCTTCTCAGGAGAATGTTGCTTATTTACAAATATGCCTGCAAGAAACTGAACCAGTCTGGCCACTCCCCTTGCTGAGGGGCTGGCAGGCCCAGGAGGCATCAGAGCCGGAGGCAGCCTGAACTGATCTCTGGGAAGCAGGCTCTGTCTTATCCCTATCTTACACGGCCACTGGGCTAAGAAGTGTGCACGGGCCTCAGGGCCTCTCACTGGTCCACGGGGAGCCCCAGCCTGCTTGGCCTTTCCAGGCCTCCCTGTAGGAGTGAATCCAGACGGGCCCAGAGAACTCCTTCTATCCTGGAGCACATGTTTGGAGGCTCCAGGGTGCCTGCAGCACTGGGGTCCTCAGCTAGGAAGGTGGAGTGGGAGGGGAGCTCCCCTGGGGAGCCCTCCCACACCCCAGACGCCGGCTAGAGAAATGCCCTTGCCTGAGGCTCCAGCTGTGGGTTACTCCCCAGTCATGGGCTTTGGGAATTAAAGGAGTCCTTCTTGCCCTTGGAGCCTTACCCTTTTTTTGTATCGACGCCCTGGGAGAACCGTGGGATTTGTCCAAGATCACCCTTGCGGGGCCGTCAGGATCAGGACCCAGATGGGTGGGCCCTTGGCCATTCTCACTCCTGACTCTGAGGAATGGTTACAACCCACGGAGCAAAACGCTGTGGGCCGGGGGCAACGGGGAAAGGGCGAAGTGATTCGTGAGAGCCCAGGGTTGGCAGAGTCACCCCGTTTCCCTCCTTCCTGCCGATACGGGGGCCGAGGACAGCAAATCCACCAGACCAGCTTGAAGAACAGTAGGGCGGCTGTCTCTCAGTAATGTCACTCTCCTCACCACCAAGTCCCAGATCGCCAGGCCAAGGCCTTCTCCTCAGCACTCGTGGGTACTTCCTGGATGACCAGCCAAATGTCACAAAGTGACATCTTCCCCCAAACCCATTTCTTCTCCCAGACTCCTCACCCAGGTTGATGGCAACATCACCTACCTGGGAACCAAACTGGCCGCCTGAGGGTTAACCGTTGACCTTAAGCTCCACATGCAATCAAAGCCCAGGTCATGGCCCCTCTACCCCCTTTCCACACCCCCCAGCTCCAGAGGGGCTCCCCCGGGGGCCACTTCATGGGGAGGTGGAGTGGTGCTGTGGCACCACGGCTAGGGGCAGGGTCCCAGAATCAGACGGACCCGGGTTTGAAGCCTGCGCTGCCACTGACTCACCGCGTGGCCTTGGGCAAGCCATTTCACTTCAGTGAGCCTCAGTTTCCTTTCTGTGAAATAGGAATAACAATAGTACGTACTTCTTAGGGCTATTGAGAATCTAACTGACATGGTGAATATATTGCATAGGGCCTGTCCAGTGTTCCAGCCTGATAGACGGTTACCTGCTGGTGTTAGTTCATCCCCATCGCTTGCCCACGCTGTTGCTGTAGCCTCCGTCCCATGCCCCTCCCCCGGCCCGTACTCCACCCCCATACACCCCTTCACCGTGCTGCCTAAACTATCTGCCACCTTGTCCCCAGGGAGCTGGAAAATGCAGACACGATCATCCGACTTCTCGGCTTAACATCTCTCTGTGGCTCTCCTGGCCCACCAGGTAACCCTTCTGGAATCGATTCCCTCTACCTACCTCTAACCCTGTCTTCCAGCTGTCCGCCCCACGCACATGCTCCGTGCTCCAGCCTGGGCTGCCTCCTCCAGGACCCCAAGTGTTGGTCCCTGGTGACTTTTCGCTTGTTCACCATCTGCCTGGAAGTTTTTATGCCTCGACTTCAACTCCTGTTTTTACCTAAAGAATTCCTTTCCATCTCACAAAACCCAGATTGTGCCTTCTTATCTAAGAAGCCCTCGAAGCGCCCATTCCCCTGCCATTCCCCCCCCCCCCCACTTACCTGGTGACACCCGTGTGATTGCATTTATTTACCTCTCTTGTGCCCTTCTTCATCGTTGTACGCCAGCATCCAGCACGGGTCTGACGCATAGAAGGTGCTCCTCGGGGCGCCTGGGTGGCTCAGTCGGTTAAGCGGCCGACTTCAGCTCCGGTCATGATCTCACGGTCCGTGAGCTCGAGCCCCGCGTTGGGCTCTGTGCTGACAGTTCAGAGCCTGGAGGCTGTTTCAGATTCTGTGCCTCCCTCTCTCTGACCCTCCCCTGTTCATACTCTGTCTTTCCCTGTCTCAAAAATAAAATGTTAAAAAAAAATTTTTAAAAAAGACTAAAAAAAAAAAAAGGTGCTCCAAAGGTTTTTTTTTTTTTTTTTTTTTTTAAGTTTATTTATTTATTTTGAGATTGAGATTGCGAGAGAAAGCAGGGCAGGGGCAGAAAGACAGACAGAATCCCATCACCCGCACCATCAACGTAGAGCCTGACAGTGGGGCTCGAACCCACGAACCGCGAGACCATCACCTGAGCCGAAACCAAGAGTCGGACGCTCAACCAACTGAGCCACCCAGGCACCCGGTGCTCCAAAGATTTTTGTTGAGTGATTGAACAGAACCAGCCAACCTCCTCCAACGGCTCTAAATGTGTCATCGGGTCTCTGGGACCTGACACCTGTTTTTCTTCAAGTGCCCTGCTCTCGTATCCTATATATGGAGAGGAACATTCACAAACACCGCACGGATGCACACCCACCCCACATGCATGCACACACAAACACACACATACCCTTGTTCTCTCCTCGGACTTCAGCCTCTAGATCTGTGCTGGCTTTTGCGGTAACCCCTAACCACGTGTAGCTCTGGAGCCCTTGAAATGAGGCTAGTCTGAACTGGCATGCGCAGTAAGTGTAAAATATACACTGAATTTTGAAGACTTGTTTGCCAAAAAAAAAAAAAAAATCCAAAATATCTCAATAATTTTATATCGATTACTGGTTGAAATGACAATATTGTATCTGTGTTGAGTCAAATAAAATATATTATTAAAATCCAGCTCACCTGTTTCTTGTGGCTGCTTCATGTGGCTACGACAAAATGAAAGTCACCTATGAGGCTCACATGACCTTTCTGTTGGGCAAGCAGGGCTCCAGATGTTCAGGGAGCCGTAGGTCCCTTCTTTCTCCAGGAGATGGCGATCCCTCCCTGCCTTTGACACCTCCGTTCCAGAAAGGTCTGGAAGGTTCCTGAGGAAACTGCCCTGTGTACTATGTCAGATATTGAACCCCCAGTAAGGACGGGGCTCCACTCAGCCCTGCAGTGAAACCAGCCTATCTATGCAAATGAGGCTTCAAAATAAATCCCCAGGAAGTCAAGAAGCTAAACGCCATCCTCCTCAACGGAAGAATCAACACCTGTTGATAGACACCTACTCTGGGGGACACACTTCCACTCTCACCCCGGGCTCTGTTTTCCAGGGGTTCATAAAGCCTGTTGGGGAGATGGGCGTCAGCGGATACGGTGGTGTGTAGCCCGAATCCACCTTCAGATCCCAAGAAACCCTTCCCCCACTGCCAGGCACTGGTCGCTCAGGATCACGGCTGGGGTACCTTTCCAAGGGTTGCCCTCGGCCACAAGAAGGTGCCTCAGGCCATCCGATGACTGTCCTGAAGGAGGAACAAAGCCTGGCCTTTCACCTCCATTCAGGACACCTGGGAAGGGCCACCCCGACTTCGGAGCTTCTCCTGGGCTCAGCTGACGTCTCTCCTAGAACTTCCTCATCAAGGTTAAACTTCTCCCTCTGCCCACTTCTGCTGCCCTTGCTCCCTGAGGACACTCCCAGTAAACATCCTCAGAGTCTTTAAGTCTGTTTCCTGGGCGATCTGACCCGTAATTGGTGCCAAGTGTGGTCCTAGGGAACAGACCCTGAAAGGGATTCCAGAGGGGCTCCTGGGTGGCTCAGTCGGGTGAGCGTCCGACTCTTGGTTTCGGCTCAGGTCATGATCTCATGAAATCATGATCTGTGAGTTCGAGCCCCACCTTGGGCTTCTCAGCTGACAGTGTGGAGTAGCTTGGGATTCTCTCTCTCTCCCTCTCTCTCTCTGCCCCTTCTCCTCTTGCTCTCTCTGTCTCTCTCAAAAACAAATAAATAGGAGCGCCTGGGTGGCTCAGTCGGTTAAGCGTCTGACTTTGGCTCAGGTCATAATCTCGCAGTTCATGAGTTCGGGCCTCGAGTCGGGCTCTGTGCTGGCAGCTCAGAGCCTGGAGCCTGCTTTGGATTCTGTGTCTCCCTCTCCCCCTGCCCCCTGCCCCCCACTCATGATCCGTCTCTGAAAAACAAACATTAAATCTTTTAAAAAATAAATAATAAGCAAATAAAAATTTTAAAAAATGAATGGGATTCTACAGCTGGATCATCCGCCTACTAACGAGGAGCTCCATCAGCAGTCAGAAGGAAATGCGGTTAAAAAAAAAAAAAGAAGAAAATCTCAGGCATTTGCAAGGCACGGGAGAGTGGTCATTATAAGGACTACGGCATCTCATGACTATTGCTGGGGGCAGTCGCACTAGAGACAGTGAAAAGCTACGGGTGATGGGTCACCAATTCAAAGCTCAGTATATAAATCAGAGGGTCTCCTGGGTAGAAATCCACCTCCCGAAGTTAGGGAACAGAGAAAAGTAGGGGATCAGGTTCTGGACTTAACCAGGCCAGCAGAACCCCAGAGGAGGTTGAAGTCCCAAACTTGGTGAGTCAGCTATGCCAAGGAGGACCCTAATTGGGAAGAAGGGGGGCTCTGAGACACCTGGGGATATCTGGATTGCTGTGCTCGAAAATCGCAAAGCCTTGAGAACATCTCCTTGAGCCTTCTGGACCCTCACAGGTGTGGCCCCCCTCCCGCCCGTGACAGATTATTGCTTTCTCTTTGCCGGAAGACAAGACTCTTCCTGGTAAGACAAGCGTCAACCCTCCCCCACCCCCGGACCCCAAGGGTCTACTCTATCTCCTCTGTTTGGACCAGATCAATAGCTGGGTCTCAATCACAGCATAACCCAGCTGGTGACGTGCTGGGCCACCTAAGGGAGGAGAAAGGCTGTACCTGGAAGGGCCTGCAGGTGCCAGCCGCTGGTACCGACAGGAGCTGGGAGAACGTGCGACTGGAGTCAAGGACACGGGGCCAAGAGGGGCAGAACATCAAGCTGGATAAGGTGAGTGCGTAGTTCTGGGAACACTTCTCCCCACAGCAGGATTTCTCACCCTGGCAAGGACCCCGGAAGTTGGTGCTAACACACCGCCAGGGCGGCTCTTGGCAGCTTGGAGAGAACGATCCAAGAGCACCCGCCCCCTGGCTGGCAGGGCTGCTCTCAGTTCAGGAAGCTTCCTCAACCAAGGTCAATGCAGGGCAAAGAGGCCTGCCCCCTGCTTCATTCAATCTGGGTGTCTCTGAAGGGCTTCCTGGCTCCTGAGCTCCCACGAGATGGGCTGAGGCCTCTGTGGCAATGACATCAACATGACGGACCTCTCCCTCCACCCAGGGCTGCTTCCCCTGCTCCCTGACAGGGTCGGCCCCCGAGAGCTCTCCCCAGCGAGACTGCCGCGTGCAATCCTCTATCTCGGTTTCTGTTTCCCGGGGAGCCTGCACGTAACAGACTAAGTTTGAAAAGGTAAACTAGGCAAAATGTGCTCAGTGCAAGGCGTGCAGGGCGGATCTGAAGTCCAGGGAAGGAGTTAAGAGAAACAAGCCGCCCTCAGAACCACCAAAAATCGCAACCAGTGGGGCATCTGGGTGGCTCAGTCGGTTAAGTGTCCAACTCTTGGTTTCGGCTCAGGTCATGATCTCGTGGTTCGTGAGTTCGAGCCCCACGTCGGGCTCTGCGCTGACAGCACAGAGGCTGCTTGGGATCCTCTGTCTGCCCCTCTCTCTCTGCCTCTCCCCCACTCTCTGTCTCTCTCTCAAAAATAAATAAATGTTAATAATAATAATAATAAATGCAACTGGTTGCACAGATGACATAACAGGGCTGCCTTCCCTGCCCCTTTGGGCCTTTCCGTTGCTTTGCATGGAAAATTGGGGTCTCAGAGACATCATCAGAGTGTCTCTGGGCCCTGTCTCTCAAGGGGCCCACTTCTCAGTCTCCCCCAGGTGGACTCCCCCGGGCCCTGTAGTGGGAACCAGGCCATTATCACATTGAGGAGAGGAGGGAGGAGCAGGTGCAGCCCCGTGTGGGAAGTTCCCAGAGGTCCTGGGACCAGGGCGTCACTCACCTGGGCCCAGGTGGATGCTCGCTGCCACACTGTGCCAGGCTCTGTGGGTGCGTCAGAGTCATTGCAGGTGATGGTGCTGGTGAGGGGAGAGGGGGATGGAGGGATAAGATGGGGGTGGGGGAAGTCTTGCCAATGGGTCCGCGTGTCTTTAATTTTTATTTATTTTATTTATTTTTTAATTAAAAATTTTTTTAATGTTTATTTTATTTTTGAGAGAGAGAGAGAGAGAGAGAGAGAGCACAAGCAGAGGAGGGGCAGAGAGAGAGAGAGGGAGAGAGAGAATCCCAAGCAGGCTCTGCACTATCAGCGCAGAGACTGATTCTGGGCTTGAACTCACGAACCATGAGATCATGACCTGAGCCAAAATCAAGAGTCAGACGCTTAACCAACTGAGTCACCAGGCGCCCCGGGGCAGTGTATCTTTAACAGGTGGCCTCTGCCCTGCTGTCACCTCTGCTTTGCCACCATGAGGCCGCTCCCCTGGCTCTGCCCTCACGCCTCCCCACCCCTCTCTTCTGAAAGACTTCAAGGCCTCCGGGGGCCTCCGTGATAAGAGCATCTGAGATCTCGTCTCCATTCTGGCTGCACTTGACGTTGCTGACTG
The DNA here is from genome assembly GCF_016509475.1 of Prionailurus bengalensis. Classification (NCBI taxonomy): domain Eukaryota; kingdom Metazoa; phylum Chordata; class Mammalia; order Carnivora; family Felidae; genus Prionailurus; species Prionailurus bengalensis. The sequence goes on from NC_057347.1 coordinate 56,029,473, forward strand.
CCCCATGGCTGGGACTCTGGGAAATGTCTTTATCCTTTTCCCTTCTTCCTGCTAATGTCTCCTTCCTCCCAAAGAGTGGACGTTCCTTAGCCAACACGCAGCCCCTCAGAACACTCTTTCAGTACCCAGACCTCCGTCGTCTACCCCATCACGACTATGGCCACATCTGTACCCGTCATTCTTGCCGCTTCAGATCGTTAGTGGGATAGGGGCTCAGCTGGGTCAGAGGTGAGGCTGAGACAGGTGAGGAGTTAGGTAACATGACCCTTGTGTGGGGGTGGGGAGGTGGGGGGTGTCTCTATGGGCCCTGGACAGCCTTGCTCCAAGCTATCATAGAATGTTCTGGAGCCCTACAGCAGGAAGCCAAGCCATCGCCCACGGTTTGCTTGGGACCAAAGAACCGTGTGGGAGAGAACCGGAGCCCAGCCCATAACTGCCATTCACCTGTACATAGACCCGTCTGGTGGACTGGGAGACCAGGCCGGAGGGAGTGAGGGCGGCACCCCTAAGGGGGAGACATCCAGTGAGAAGGAGTGTGGTTTGGAGGCCAACGGGCAGAGTCAGAACTGGGGAGCAGTGGTTACAGGACCCTTTCAAGGGAGCTGGTGCTTCTCAATGTGAGAAGACTGGCAAAGAGCAAAATCATACCAGGGCGCCTGGGCGGTCCAGTCAGTTAAGCGTCCGACTTCGGCTCAGGTCATGAGCTCCTGGTTCGTGGGTTCAAGCCCTGTGTTGGGTTCTGTGCTGACAGCTCAGAGCCTGGCGTCTGCTTCAGATTCTGTGTCTCCTTCTCTCTCTCTGTCCCTCCCCCCCGCCTCAAAAATAAACATTAAAAAAAAAAAGAGCAAAATTATATCAATAGGGGATCTAAAAAGAAGCACCCTGAGCCAGTGGTCCCCCACACAGGACACTGGGTCACACTGACTCCATCAGATACGCAGCTCACCTCTGGTTCTGCTGTTGGAGAGCCTGTGATGTCCTCTGTGATGCCTGTCACATAGATGGCCCTCTTCTCTTGCCCCCTGAGCCTGGACAGAGCCTCAGAACATGCGGGGGGGGGGGGGCATTCAGGGCAGAGGGCACTCTAAGGTGAGTCTGAGCTTCTGAAGGGAGTCCATTTCTCTTAGGGGGTCCCTACTGGGACCAGTCTCATCTTGGCAGGGCCCTCATGGAGTTCACAGCAGTTCTGGCCTGTTGCGGGAGGGTCGGGGGGGAGAGAGGTGGGGATTCTTGATCTGTTTTACACCCTTGACCTCTGCCCAAGACTCCACTTGCAAAGGCGTGCAAAAGTTTGAACCCCTGCTCTGGGCACATGGCTAGGTAGGCACGCTCTCTCTCCCCACAAGGCACACAAACAGGATGCCAACCTACAGCTCGGAGAACATGTACCTTTTTTTTTTTTTTTTTTAAATAAACTTACCACATGCAGGGCCCGAACTCATGACCGACAGACCCAGAGTCACATGCTCTGCTGACGGAGCCAGCCGGGTGCCCCTTGGAGAATGTGTACTTTGAACAGTGGTTCTCAGGCCTGGCTGCGCAGAGGAAGCCCCTGGGGGAGGAGCTATGCTCCCGAGGCCCTACCCCAGAACTTAAAATGAGAATCTCTGGGGAGGTGACACAGTGCTTGGAATTTTTTAAAGCTCCCAGATGATTTCAGGGTGCAGCCAGGCACGGGAGCCCTGCTTTGAAGCCGGGGGAGTTGGATCGGTCACAGTAATGGCTAGCGACATCACACCATGATGTACACAAGGACTTCAGCCCTACCCGAGGCTCGGACACCTTCTTCCCTGTGCCCCGGTGCAGGCACGCAATTCTTCCTGGTTCCCTCACTGCCCCTTCCCTGGCCTGTGCTGACCACTCCCTTTCTCAGACCTCACAGACAGAGTAGCCAGATAAAACACAGGATGCCCAATAAAATCAGAATTTTTTAAAAAAATCTATTTTTAACTTCGAATAGAGTTGACCTAAATGTCGCATGAGTTTCAGGTGGAAATCAGAATTTTGGATCAACAATTTTTTTTGTGTAAGTGTGTCCCAAATATTGCAGGGGACAGACTTATACTTAAGAAAATTTGTCGTGGGGATGGGGCGCCTGGGGGGCTCGGTTGGTTAAGTGTCCGACTTTGGCTCAGGTCATGATCTCCCAGTTTGTGAGTTCGGCCCTGTGCGGGGCTCTCTGCTGTAACACGGAGCCTGCTTTGGATCCTCTGCCTTCCCCCTCTCTGCCCCTCCCCTGCTGGTCCTTTCTCTCTCTCTCTCTCAAAATAAATAAATAAACTTAAAAATAAGTTATTTGTGGGGCACCTGGCTGTCTCAGTCAGTGGAATGCATGACTCTTCATCTCAGGGTTGTGAGTTCGAGCCCTAGGTTTGGGTGTAGAGATTAGCTAAAAGGAACATCTTTAGGCAGCTCTTTCTGCCCACGGGGTCCTGTCCCCATGCTGTGACAAAATCACCTTTTTGCACCGAAAAAAAGTAAAAATAAAAACAAAAATAAAATCCTAAAAAAAAAAAAAGTTGTTTACCTGAAATTTGAATCTCACAGGGCTTCCTGCATTTTATTTGCCAAATCTGCCACCCTTATTCACAAGGTACATCCCTTGAGGCCACTCTGTTGGTCAGATGAATTTGATGACAGCTCCTCGTGGGGAAGGACACCCCGAGGTCCGGAAGCGGTTGGTGTTCCGACAGGCCTCCAGAGATCATCACTCAGCAAGGCTGGGACTAGAGACAAATGCAGTCACTCTTGACCTTTCTCTTAATTTCACTACAGAGGCGTCCTTCTCTGTCTCCGTCACCCCCGTGTGTCCGTCACCCATCTCTTTCCCTCTCATCGCTGATGGCATACTGTCAGGTTCTTCAGTTGATGGGGACAGCTCACCCTCCCTTTCCCTCCCCTGCCCCCTTGGGGGATCGGGTCCCCCAGCTCAGCCATGTTTAGTATAATGATGTCCTATCTTCGTCTCTGAGGTTCCATGTGTCTAGAGGTGTTTTCCAGAAAGAATAGGGCCATACAGTGGTCAATCAGAAGAGAGGCAGATTCGATAGCCTGCTCTTCTCTGGTGGCTCTGGGCGGTGGCGATGGGCGTGAGGGGGTGCGGTGGAGCCACAGGGTCTAAGAAGGACAGAGAAGACCTTTCCTGAGACCTTGAGGTTGGAGGTAGAGGTGCCCAGTCCCGGTCCTGGACCTGTCTTCCCAACCAGGCCCGAAAGCCAAGCGTGAGGAGGTCTTCTGGATGGTCCCGAGAGGTCTGTCGTGGGCCCCCAGAAGGGGAAAGACGGGAAGTGCCTGGTAGCAGTTGGGGTGGGGGGCACGTTAAGCTCTGGGGGTTCTGCTGGGCCTCACACAGCAGAGAGGCCCTGGGAGGAAGGGATCCCACAGATAGGAGCATGGGTGCAGGGGCATCTGGGCTGGTCTGGGGACCCCGATGTCAGAGCCACGTAGGCAGAGCTCCGGGACCATGGCAAGAGCAGGCCCTCCTTCTGCGGCGGGTAGACAGGGCATCACCAGGGTGATGGCAGGGGGGCATGAGTCACTAAGGACCTCTTGCTTGTTGAGGCTGGTTTTCGTGACAGGTGATGAGCGAGCGGTGAGCGTGGGACTTTGACTCTTACTTCTGGACCTGGGTCTTTTCCTCAGAGTGCTCTGGAAAGGGGTAGGCTGGTTACATACGTGGAGGGGGTAATTTATGAGGGCAGGACGTAGAGGGGTGTGTCTGGTGATCAGTGGCTTGTCTCCGTCTACCCGGCAAGGTCTGAATACGGCTGCCTCCAGCCCTGCCTGCCTCTCCAGGCTCACTGAGATCGGGGCATTTCCTCCCAAGGCCAATGGGACACCCACTGGCTCCCCTCGCTTTGGCAGACCCTGACCTGAGGACACAGTCTGATTGATGGTCAGTAGGAGTGTGAAGGCGCGGATCTGTCATGTGGAAAATCAACACACCCTGTAATTGCGTGACACAGGGGGACAGCCCGGGGTTGCCTTTCTGACCTCGACGACTTGCTGGGAGGCTCTAAGCAGGTTCTTCAGCCTCTCTGAGCCTCTGTTCCCTTCTCTATAAAATGGGGTAATACTGGGCAGGCCTGTCATGTGGATTAAAGGACACTCGTACCCGAGGCCCAGCACACAGTAGACGCCACAAAGGGTAGCACTCCCAGCCTGCAGAAGCTGAAAGGACCCTCAGAGGTGGGCTTGCCCAAGCCTCCAGAGCACAAAGGGTGAATGCCTGTCCCAGCCAGGCAGAGCCAGGGCCGGGATTAGAGCTGGACCCCTGAGGTTTTAGCCCTGTGCTCTCCCCGCCCCTCCCCCCGCCCCTCTCTGGGGCCTTCATCAATCACTGTAATCCCTTGTGCATCCAGTATGTCGTGCTGATGTCTGACAGGCAGAGACAGGGCACGGAGCCGCACAGCCCTGCTGGCTTTGTCCTGCTGGTGTGACAAGGAGGCGGGGCAGGGATTATAAATCGCTGAGAACATCCCATGTTCCCCAGTGACGCCTGCTGCAACAGGCGAGCTGCGCACGGAGGGGGCGTCCCAGATTCCCCCCCCCCCCGCCCCCGCTCCTGTGCCTGCGGACCACCTCCGGGGTGATCGGCTCTGTGGTGGGAACACTGGGCCCCTGCTGAGGGTGCTGGTAAGTGGGACCCCTGCTCCTGGCTCCCAGCCTTCAGGAACAGGAGCTACCCTGCCTGGGGCTTCTGGATGTAGGGAGAAAAAGTAGAGGGGGGGGGGCGGTGAGGCAAGGCACGTATGGAAGCCATGGGCTTTTTAAGGGAAGGATGGCCTCCTCTAAGAATCCCCAGGGTATTCTGGGAAAGACATGGCGCCACAGGGGCACAGCAGCTGAGCCAGGGACAGGGCGGGAGGGGTCTCGCTGCTCCCCAGGCCCGCTCCCTTCTCCCTCAGACTACCCCTGCACTCCTGATGCCTTCCGCATGCGTGCACGGTCCAGTCTGAGGCCATCTGAGTAAATGTGAAGGTTCCCTGAGAACCCGCTTTGGTTAAGGGCCTTTTGCTCCAGGGCCAAGGGCCGAACCCGCCTAGAAAGCCGGAGCCACGGTATCTTTCACCCAAAGGACCAGAAAGTCTCCTTCTGGGCAGATAAGACCAACTGTGTCAGAAGTGGTCGGTGGCCACCCGTCCCCAGGCTCCACAGAGCCCTGCCCACCCTTCCCACCGCCTCCTGAGACCTGGGTGTCCCTGGAGGGCAGTGAGGCCAGATCTGGAGGTGTGGAAGGGCTGTACCGCGGGTACTTCTGTCTGAGACGGAAAGCGGTGGGGGGGGGAGAGGGCACCAATGTTTACGGCCCCCAGGTCTGCTTTGGGACTCACCTGACCCCAGGTCCGGCCACAAGAGGCAAGACGCGCCGTCACCCTGGCCCGCCCCTATCGGAGAGGAGGACCGTACCCCTGACCCTCGCTCCTCCCCGATAGGTGCCGCAGGACCCTTTCCGGCCACCAAGGCCACTTCTGAAGCTGGGGCACCCGGGGACGCACCAGCATCCAGGATGTCCACACAGAGCACGTACCCGCTGGAGCCCGAGGCCTCGCAGCTGCAGCCGGAGACCCCAAAGGCCCCAGGCCACCAGCGGCGTCATACGCTTCCCGCCAACGAGTTCCGCTGCCTCACCCCGGAGGATGCTGCCAGCGTGTTTGAGATTGAGCGTGAAGGTGAGTGGGCCCCGCACAGGGTCTGGACGCTGACGCGTCTGTCCATGGGGAGGAGCCCCTGTCCTTGGTGGCTGGGCCCCCAGAGTATCAGATCAAGTGTGTGTGTGTGTGTGTGTGTGTGTGTGTGTATGCATGTGCGTGGGGATGGGAAGAGCCCCGAATCCCGCTTTCCTATGGGGGAGGGGTGGGGAGTGGGAAAGCACACCTGGGCTTCTGAGCAGATGCTCGGTGGCCAGTGGCATGTGGCACGGTGACTGCTGAGTCACACGCCGTACCTCCCCTTGCAGCCTTCATCTCTGTCCTGGGCATCTGCCCCTTGTATCTGGAGGAGATCAAGCACTTCCTGACCCTGTGTCCAGAGCTGTCCATGGGCTGGTTCCAGGAGGGCCGCCTTGTGGCTTTCATCATCGGCTCGCTTTGGGACCAGGAGAGACTCACTCAGGTGAGGGCAGGCGCCCCTGGGCTGTGACTTCTTCCTCTGGGCCTCTCCCGGGTCAAAAGGACCCACCACTTTGGAGGGCACGGCTCCCAGTTTGGGGCCCTCCTTGGGTAGGAATGGAGCCCCGATTGGAGGCACTCGAGAGACGCTTGCTCGGCCAGTGGAGCTAGCTGGGGAGGCAGGTTATCGACAGAGATGCCCTGGACTCACATCCCTTGCCCATTCCCAGGAGTCGATGACACTGCACCGGCCCGGGGGCCACACCGCCCACCTACGCGCCCTGGCCGTGCACCACACTTTCCGGGGACAAGGCAAGGGCTCCATCCTGATGTGGCGGTTCCTGCACCACCTGGGGAGGCAGCCAGCAGTGCGCCGGGCCGTGCTCATGTGTGAGGATGCGCTGGTGCCCTTCTACCAGAAATTCGGCTTCCGCCTCGTGGGTCCATGCGCCATCACCCTGGGCTCGCTCACCTTCAATGAGCTGCAGCGCTCCATGTGGGACCATGCCTCCCGGCGTAGGAACAGCGGCTCCTGAAGTCACTGCTCCCCGCACACCCCCCCCCCCCCACCTGGGGGCTCCTACCCGGCCCCAATTTCCCGTTCTCTCCCCAACCCAGCTGCCCAGCAAGCTTCGGTGATACACTTCCCAGCCTATCCTTGTGAGGCTCTCTGGACCACCCCTCTCCCCGGCCCACATTCCAAATTGTGCCAGGGGTGGGGAGTGGTTGATAACCGGGGACAGCAGGAGGTGTCCTGCGACCCACCTCAGCGATCCTTCATTCTCGGGAACCAATGGGGGGCCCTCTGGGCAGGCAGCATCGTTGTCCCCGTGGGTTGGGCCTGGTGCTCCGAAGGCCCTTACCCTCCCCAGCCTCACGGAGCCCCTTTCTCATCCTCTGCCCCGGAATGAGGGGTAGCTGGGATCAGGAAAGAGCAGAGGCTACCTCCTAGCTCAGCCCCTGTGCCCCCCACCCCTGGCCTCGGACCCCCTGGGTCCTCTCGTCACTTCCCACATGGCTCCTTGATGTGGGGTCAGGGCTGTGGGTGGGGCCCAGTGAGCGGACGAGGGCTGTGCCTTCCCCCCACCGTCTCTGCCAGGGGCAGCCAGACCCTCACCGCCCCTGGGCTCCAGGCATTTAACCCGGCCCTCTCAAGGGACCCCCTGGGACCCCAAACCTGGTTTCTGGCCCAAGCAAATCCCCCACAAGTTTTCCGCCATCCCTTTAGGCCGAGGCCCCGCCCCTGAGCTCGTGGCTGGCCCCGCACCGCAAAATAAAGTTCCAGCTTTCACTCTGCTAGAGCCCCTCGGGTCAAAAGATGTTACTTCTAAAGACTATCATTTAATACATTTGAGACATCATCCATATAAAGTTAGCGTTACTTTTAAAAATTAGAACCTTAATATAAACCAGTAAAAAAATGGGTCTGACCGAGCCTTGGGCAACCCCTGGGGAACCCACCCCAACTCGGGCAGGAGTGAGTAGCCCAGCCCCCGCCCCAACTTGGGCAGGAGTGAGGCAGAGTGGAGTAGGGCCGGCCTTCTCGAAGCCAGCCCCATGAGGCAGAACACTGACTCCAAGAGAGGGCCAAGAGGGACACAGAGGGGACAGCCTCTGTCTGCTCGGAACAAGCAAAGGCTCTCAGCTTCCCAGCCCAGCTGTGCCTCCTTGCTCTTTTCTGCCCCAGACCGTGGCAAAGCCCTTCCCACAAGTCTGCTCCAGGAACGTCAAGGGCAGGCTCACCAGGCCACCGATGAACGAGGGGCCCGGGCTCTTAGGGTAGAGAGGGGAGGAGAAACAGGAAGGAGGGCTGGCGTGGTGAGGCAGGTGTGGGAACCCTGGCCACGTCCCAGTAAGGGCACGCTCACAGCAATGGGGTGTGTGTGTGTGTGTGTGTGGCCGGGGGGCACCAGCAGAGGCTGAGGGGGGTGATGGGCGAAGCCTGAGGACCTTGGGAAAGAAAGAAGCCCACCCCTAGGCAGTGGTCCCGCCAGCAGGGGAGCGACGGGCGGGCACGGCCCTGAGCCCCTGAGCTGCAGAGAAGCCCGTGCGCGGAGTGTCCCCCAGCCTGAGGAAGGGGGCGCCTCGCTGCCCCGGGGGAACCCGCCTTTGTGACCGTCTCGCCTGGTGGAGGGAGGGCCCGGGCCCCTGGCAGTGGGTCTCCGGAGCGCGGGGGAGGGGGCGCTCTGCAGCCCGGCCCGGGCCCCGGGCCCTCAGCGCCCCGTGAGCAGCAGCGATGCCCCGCCCGGGGGGCAGGGGGTCAGTGCAGCACCTGGTCCAGCTCGTACTTCTCACAGAAGCGGCTGGTGAAGGGGAAGCAGGTGAGGTACTCGATCCAGGGCCAGTGCACGGGGTAGACGTAGAGCCAGATGACCAGAGAGGCGAAGAGGCCGGCGAAGACCAGCAGCGAGACCAGGATGAGGGCCCTCTTGCGGTACTTGTCGCTGGTGCCGAAGGTGATGTAGGGCAGGAAGGCGAAGGCCAGCAGCAGGCCGCTGAGGAAGCCGAAGATGTGGGCGATGTTGTCGATCCAGGGCAGGAGGCCGCAGACGAACAGGAAGAGTACGATGGCCGACAGGTTGAGGAAGGCCTTCCAGGGCCGCTCCAGCAGCTGCCAGCTCTGGAAGAGCTCCACGAAGAGGCAGGCGAGGAGGCCGAACTGCGACCCGGCCGGGCCCACCTGGGGCGGGTGGGGGAGGGGAGAAGGGTCATTTCCGGGCGCCCCAGGGGGAAGCCTGGAGCCCCCGGGGACCCGGGTCAGCCTATGGGTGGGCTCCTCCCAGGCGCGGGGACCCTGAACCTGGGGTGGGGGCGGGGAGGGGGTCAGGGAGCAGCCGCAGCAGCTGGGCCACAGCTGGGCTTGCGGCGCCCACGTTTTCTGCAAACTCTGAGGACCTACTACGGGCCCAGTGGGTGGTCAGTGCAATCAACGCGACAGACGAGCCCACTCCAGGCAGCGAACGGCGGGACAGACAGACCCTGAGCGAGCCAACAGCGTTAGACTGAACCGATCAAAAAACTCGCTGTCTCCGTGAGTCTAGAGTGGCTGGGCGTTGGCGATTCCATACAGCTCAACCCACAGTTATGTGACAGGCAGGTAAACAGGCAGGGTCGCGGTCACGAAGAGAAAGGAAGCAGAGGCGAACAAAAGGAGGGACAAGATCTGGGAAAGTCGGAAGGGATGCCTGAGCACGACCCAGGGGCAGTGCTGTTCCCCTGCACCCGGGGATTAGGGGATCGGCCAATAAGCCCACAGCTTAGCTGTCCATCTGCTGTTGAACCCGGCGTGGGAGGGCGCCGTGTGTCCCTGTGGCAGAGCCAGTAGGGGGGTGGGGGTGGGGAGCAGCAGAGCCGGCCCCGCCCTCTGCCCCGCCCCTCCGAGTGCCTACCTCCGCCCGGTAGGGGAGGAAGAGGGCACTGGCGAGGTTGCCGGTGATGCCGCTGAGGATGAAGATGATGGCGATGCGGTGCCAGCCGGCCAGCTTCTCCAGGTCCCGCAGGATGGTCATTTGGAAGACCACAGACACGAAGCAGTGCACCACGCTGGGGAGGGGGGCGCACCAGGCATCAGCCGTCCCGCCTCTGCCTGCGGCTGCCAGCCAGGCACCGCAGGGGCAGCGGGGTCTGGAGGCTCGTGGCGGCTGCGCGCTGGCCCGGGAGCCCTCCTCCAGGGGTCTCTGGGGGGCGGGGGCGGGCAGACATCACAGGGGCCTGGCGGGGAGGGGCGGGCAGCCAGGGGCCTTTTACCCAGCGTGGAGGAACAGAGACAGCCAGAGCCTGTAGAACTGATCTGGGACCTCGGGGTTGAGGAAGGGCAGCAGCCCACACACCTTGTCCAAGCAGTGCACCTGGGGGCAAGCGCGTGGAGGTCAGTGCCCTCGACCCAGCTGGCCCTGACGTGGGGGGGGGGGGGGGGCGCAGAGCCGGGTACCTGCCGCGGGAGGGAAGGCACGAGGCCAGCTCCAGCAGGCTGCGGGGCTCAGCTCCTTACGCTCAGGGCCCCCCCCCAGGCCCTGCCTCACCTGGGAGCAGAGTGTTGCCTCTTCGTGGAAATAGCCGTGCATGAATTCACAGTATTCCCGGGTGGTGATCTCACAGCTGGGGGGACAAGGAGGCCAGGGGGTGCGTCAGGGCCCTGAGGACTCCTGCCCATTCACCTGCTGCTCAAGGCCTGGCCACAGCAGGCATCGCTGGCAGGAAGGGGGCGCCGCTCTGCGGGGACCACAGCTCCGGGGCAAGCTCCCTTTCATTCTGCTCACGCCACGGGTGACCCCAGAGTCACCAGGCAGGGAGGACACTGGCCCGGGGTGGTGGGTGGTGCCAGAGGATAAGAGGAAGCTCTGGGCAGGGTGCCCGGGGGCAGAGTGCCCGGGCCGGCTCACCTGCCCTTGGTGCCGATGCAGCACGGGCGGCCCTTGATCTGGCAGTCCATGTGCAGGAAGCCCGTGCGGTTACTCTTGGCCTGCTCCGTGCAGATCTGCCGGGACGGACACCGGGTTGGGCCCGGGCAGCGGCAGGCACCCCCTCCCTGCCCTTCCCGGACCATGCTCCACCCCGGACACTCACTGGCCACTTGGTGATGTCGTCGGGCCAGATGTGAGCGCCGCTAGAGGCTGGCTCCTCACAGGTTCTGGAGGCAGGGGTGAGAGGGGGCAAAGTGAGGAGCTGTGCCCCGCCCCCCAGCCTGCCACACTCCCCTCCAACATCCCTGCAGGAGCCACCGGCAGGATACGCAAGGCCGTCTTCTCATGGGTGGCCCGGCGGTGGGCCACCCTGGGACCGTACCTGGGGTCCTGATGGCACACTGCCCCCGATGTCCGCCTCTGGCCCAGATCAGACTTGTCCATGGGGGGGCCCGTGTCATCCTGCCACTTGACAAAAGTGGCCAAAGTCTCCTGGAGGGTGGAGGAGGGTTGGTTACGACTAGGCGAATGTCCCCGTGAGAGTGGGCAAGGGACCCTCCAGGACAGGGGCTCTTCCCCTCGTCCCCAGGGCTCAGACCCATCTCCCAGACCTCTACCCCCGGCTGACGTTCCCAAGACGTGGCTTCCGCTCCTCTGGGGAGGTCGGCACCCTCCCCGTGCTGGCCCGTGTACAGGGGTGTGTGGGGCCGGGAAGGAGGGAGGGGATGGTCCTCCCGGGGCCCTCCCCAAGGCTAGGGCAAGCGGAGGGCTGGCCCTACCGAGCAGTCTTTCCGCTGGGTCTGGATGCAGCCCGAGTGGTCGTTCTGGACACAGCAGCCCGAGTCCCGCTCAAGGTCTCGCTCCCGAAGCACCAGCTGGTCGATCTGCTGGTCCTTCCGGATGCAGGGCGAGAACTTGGCTCCCAGGTGGATCAAATCGATCTGGGGGAGGGCAGAGAATAAGCGTGGGCCCCGACCTGGCCACTCTGTTGAGTCTCCCCTGAGGGCCCCCTGACGAGGGGGGGGTCCCCTGGGCAAGCCGACCCCCTGCCCAGCTGGGGGTGACGGGGCCCAGGGCCTTCCCGCTGTGGTGCTGTCCCACCCGCCGGGCCCCTCACCGAGCTGGGGCCGATCCAGAAGTTCTCCTGCTGGATGTACTTCACACTCTCATACACACCTTTGTTCCTGAGCACCTGGGGCAGAGGCAGAGGGAGGGCGGTCAGGGGGTTCCCCATGCCAGGGTAGGGCTGAGGGGTAAAGCTGTGGCGAGCCCAGAGCACCCTACTGCACGGGCCAGGTTGTGGCCACGGGAGGGATTCGGTGCCCGATGACGCTTGATGCCTCTCGGGCGGGTGGGACCCCCGGAGCGGAGCACCCCTAACTTAGCCTGGCTCACCAGCTGGGTGGTGACGTGCTGGGCAAAGCCCACGGGTGCAATGCCATACGTGCAGATCACCAGCAGCGTGATGATGACGTGGACGAAGGTCAGCCAGTAGGTGAAGTAGGGCCTGGGGACACAAGCCTGGGGTCAGCGGAGCCGAACCCACATCCCATCCCTCAGTCTGTCGAGCCCATCCCCCCATCAGCTCCCCTTCTATTCCCCTCCAACTCATCCTTCGTCACAGTGACATCACAGCCCCTACAGGGGGCGCCTGGGTGGGTCAGTCGGTTAAGCGTCCGACTTCAGCTCGGGTCAGATCTCATGGTTCGTGAGTTCGAGCCCCGCATCGGGCTCTCTGCTATCAGCACGGGTCCTCTGTATCCCTCTGCCCCTCCCCCACTGGCGCTCACTCTCTCTCTCTCAAAAATAAATACGCGTTAAAAAAAAATGCACTCCAACATGTCTCTCCCTGCTTAAAACCCTTAGATGGCTTCCCGCCACCTTGGAATTAAGTCCAACATCGCCCCCTCCTGCTGGCTGCAAGGCCTTACTGTGCCCACCCACATTCTTCTCTTACAGTTCCTGGAACAAACCACAATCCTCGCGGCCCCAGGGCCTTTGCACACGGTGCCTCTTTTGTCAGAAATGCTCTTCACATCTCTCTTTACCCGGCTAACTCCTGCTCACGCTGGCTGCACCCCTCCTCACCAGTTCACTCTCATTCTCCGTCCTCCTTGGGACGCTTGCTATCCTTGTTATTACTTACTTATAATCGGGGTTTAATGTCCATCAGGTCACTGCCCATCGCACACTGGGAGGACTGCCCTCCTCCAATCCTCTAATTTCCCCCAAGGTCTCTGTGCACATCCTGCCCCACGCTCCCCTCACTCATAGTCCAAGGTTCTGACCGTCCCTCTGGCCCACCGTGCCCTCCCGGTCTCTCCTGTCGGAGCTGTTCTGGGGCCAGTGGGGGATAGCACTCAACGCACGCTTGTCGACTCACTGCTTTCGGGAGCCAGGCTGAGGATACAGGCCAAGGAGGCAGGGAGGGTGAAGAGGCAGCAAAGCGCCCGGGGACCCCTCCCAGGTGACGCACATGGTCGCAGGGCAACCCCGGGGACTCGTCCCTGCTTCCCTCACCCGCAGGGGGTGCTCGCCAAATGCCGGCTCGGTGAGTAAGGGGGCTGCTGCAGGCGAGGGTCCTGGGGAAGCCGGAAGCTCCCAGGCCTCCCGGGGTGGCCCTCGGCCCTCCTGCCCTCTGCCTGCACCTGAGGGCGGGGACGCCGCCCACAACGCCCGGAGGCGGCCGCCTCGCGGCTCACCGGTGGCTGTCGAAGCTCTCCAGCTGGCGCTGCACGGTGCTGCTGATGCTGCGGCGGTAGCTACGGTTCAGCCAGTTGCCCACCACGCCCAGGCCGTAGTGCCGCCTCTTGCGGTCAAAGGCAAAGTGCTTCACCGTGGAGGCGAGGCGCCTGCTGCGCCTGGCCCCGGGCGCCGGGGCTCGGCCGGAGTCCTTCCTGGTGGGGGAGGGCTCTCAGCCGGCTGCCCCTCGTCCCCCCCCCCACCCCCCCCCCCCACATCCCAGAAGGGAGCTCGGGAGGGACCTGCTGCGGGCTGGGGGAGCCCTTCCCCACCACACCACTTCCCTCCGCTTGGAGGAAGGCTGCCCAGAACTCACAGAGGGACCTGCACCCCATCGGGGGAGACCGGGGAGGCCGAGCGTGGGATCCCCCGGAAGTAGCTGGCAGAGAGCGGGGGAGACTCAAACACATCGTCGGGCATGGAGCTCATTTCTTCCTGGGGTGGGGTGGAGCGGGGGACACAAAGAAAGACAGCGTGAGGAGCCACTGTCCCAAATACTGCTCCCGACAGCTCAATTCAAGGACAGAACAGAGCGGGACAGGCTCTTGGGGAGGGAGGTGCAGGGCATGTGCCTGGGAGCCCTCATGATTTCCCCGTTGGCACCTGCCCCGCCAGGCCCCTGACGGAGAGACAGGGGCCCAGGAGCTCCGCAAGGCAGCATATCCCTCCAACCAGGGGGCCCTTGGATCTGTCAGGGGCTCCTGGCAGCGCATGATCGAGGCCAGGTCACCAGTCCTAACTCCCAGGCCTCCCCGTACCCTCTTCCCGAGGCCCACACCCCATGCTTGCCTTACTAAAAAATGAGGAGTCAAATGTGTCTGCCCCATCGACCACGTCCTCCTCCAGGAAGCTGGGGTAGGCAAAGCTGCGTTTGATCACCCGGCACCGCTGTCCCGTGGCATCCAGCACGGAGCGCCCCTGTGACAGGGCAGAGGCACGGGCATCAGGCCCCCCCCGCTCCAGAGGGACTGTCAAGCCCATCCTCCCTGGGCAGGGCGTGGTCAGAGACAGGGCACCATCTTCCATAGCCCTAAACGTAGCGCTGTCTCCGCAGTTGGCCGTCTTCCTCTCCCTGCTGACGTCCTGCCCTCTGACTTGGGCAGCTAGCTCGCCACCACTCGTTCTGCGCCCTTACTCCCAAAACTCGGGCCATCTGCCCCAGCCCCAGCTCCGCGGCACGGCACACCGTGCCCCTGCCCTCCTCTCTGACCCCCACGTGCCATGCCCCCTCCTACCTCCGGGCCTCTGCGTGGGCCCTTCCCTCTGCTGAGAAAGCTATTCCTCTCCTGGGGAACTTCTTATTTTTCTGGGCTCAGCTCAAGTGGCTTCCCTGACATGAGCCCCTCTCCTGCACCGACCCCGGCACTTATCACACTGACTAGTGACAACTGCCGCCTCGGCACTGAGGGCTCTCCTGGGGCAGGGACACTGGCTCCTGTCACTCTGCAGCCCCCGTGCCCAGCACATCACAGGGGCCGAGTAAACTCGGGTGAACTGACTGCACATTTCACTTCCGACTCGCCCAGCCCGTGTCGGTGCAGAACCCGGCTTCCCAAACCCTGGAGTGCTGGGGCTGGAAGGCCACGGGCCAGGCCCCGGGCCTCTCTGCCGGGGAACCTCATGCATCCGCTGCCCTTGGCACAGAGGGATGTGCCCAGGTGAGCTCTTGGGGGACGCTCTGGGGGGACAGAGAGGGAGGGAGGGGCGGCGGGGGCCGGGCAGAGGCATCTTCACCTTGAGGAGGGCGGCGGCAGCCTGAAAGCTCATGTGGGCCACAGACATCCTCTTGCGGCGGGGCAGGTGGGAGTAGCCAGAGCGGACGCTGGTGAAGGATGTGAGGGACAGGACCCCGGGGGTCAGGGGCGGGTGTGGGGCATGGGGCCTGTCCACCTCGTCCGGGTGGCGGAACGCCCGTCCTCGGGCCAGTGGATCCACAATCTGGAAGAGAGGGAGGGAGGGAGGGAGGGAGCAGGTCGGGCCCCTGGGCTCCGTCCCCCGCCACTGCCGCCGCCCCTCCCTCCCCCCCAAACCCACCTTGGGCATCTTGCAGGGTTTTGGAGACTCGGTGCCCTGGAAGGACGGCACCTCCTGGCTGGGGAGCTCCAGGTCCCGCTGGCACGAGGCCTTGAGGCGGCCGTAGCGCACGCTGCAGTGGTGCAGGCTCCTGCGTTGCCAATGCTGCCGCTTCACCTCCCAGTCGCCGCTGACCCCGAACCACTGGGCTGTGCCCCTGCGGGAGCCGAGAGCACCGCGGGGTGGGCACGCCGCGGGGACGAAGACCAAAGCGGGCCAGGGCACGTGCAGGGGGGACGCAGGGGGGCAGGGTGCCGTGCACTTGTGTCCAGGGGAGGGGACGTGGGAGGTGACAGCGTGTGTGGGCAGGGGACGACAGGCGACAAGGCACGTGTGTGTGTGCAGTGGAGGGGGACAGATCGGCTCCCCGCTTTTGCCCCGGGGTTGGTACCCAATGACCAGCTAAAAGGGGTGGGCAGACCTCCCGGAGTCACTCTGTGGGCCGGTGCCCCCCCCCCCCCAGCCCCGCTCCTTGACCCACCCCGCAGGCTCCACCCTGTGACTTTCTACAAGGCACACATCGCCCTTGGGCCTCAGTTTCCCCCCCGGAACACGGTGTTAACGGATTCTCACGTTCCAGCCCTGCAGGGAGGGCCGCTCATTAAGGCCTTCCCGCTCCTTCTAGGAAGGGGACCCAGGGGCCAGGCCCGGAGAAGGTCCGTAGGGCTGCCAGGGACGGGGGGCGGGAAGGGTGCTCACTTTCGAATGCTCTGGGACAGGGAGGCCTGGCGGCGGAAGCCTGGGCGCTTCTCTGAGCTGCCCTCCTGCCATCGTCCCCGTGGCTCCTGGAGGCTGACACTCTTCACGTAGGCTGGGTTCCTGGGCCTCTGGGGGAGGACAGGCTGGGACTTGGTGGAGCCCAGAGCCCGGGCTGGCTCTTTTGTGGCTCCCTACGTGAGAGCACGGAGTTGTTAACAAGCCTCACCCCCAATTTACACGCCCTGAGCTGCTTTCCTTCCAAATGTAAAGTCACCATCTTCTAACTCTTCAGTGACCCCCAGCGTGATTTCCTAGCTCCTGGTTCCCTGTAGGAGGAAGAGCCCCCCGGGGTGAGTGGGTGGCGCCAACACAGCACCCCTTTATGCCCCAGGACACTGTTTCAAGCCTGCTCTCAATGAGCCCTTTATGGAGCGCTGGTCCAGGCTGTTGGAAACGTTGCTCATTTCCATTCTCCACGGGAGCCAGGCGCCGCGGGGTCAGGCTGCTGATGCCCGGCGCGGGGGGCCCCTTCCCCCAAGTGTGACAGCCCTCGCCCCTGGGCGGGGTGGTGTGGCAGGGCCTAGACAGAAAGGGAAACAGCCAGTCCTGGGTGGAACCGGGAGGCTTTCTCAGGACCGCACATCCCACCGGGAGACCCACAGCGATCACCGGGAGACCCGACACCTGCGCTCGGGGCCCGCTCACTGTGACATCTGGAAAGGCAGGAGGGGGCACAGGCCTCAGTCGGGGGCTACACAGGCAGCTGGGGCTCAGGCAGAAGGGGCCTCCTCCGCCCGAACAGTGCTGTGTGGGCACGGCTGTTGTCTGGGGCAGGGCGGCGAGCCTCCAGGCTGCCCCCTCACCTGTCCCTTTACCTGGGGCAGCATGCTGGCCTGCTCGCCAGGGGCCGCGGTCTCGGGTGGAGGGATGGTGATGGACAGATTGGGCGGCTTCCGGCTCTGCAGGCGGCTGCTGGACACGGAGGAGACGCTCTCGCCATTCTTGTCAGCGGAGGCCATGGCGGGCAGGGGGGGCAGCGCGGCTGGAATGGAAACAGGGAGGGGGGCACGAGTGTGTCGAGAGGTGGCAAGACAGGAGGGGACCGGGGGACCTTGGTGCCAGGGCAGGTGGCCCAGGTCAGGCCTAACTAACTCTGGGGTCTAAACCTCGCAACAAGAGACCGAATCTGACCTGGGTGGGGTATTATCGCAAGAAGGTCTATTTCCGTCCTTCGCCCTTCGTTTGCATTCCAGGCCGGCAGGGGCCTGAGAAGTCCCCACCTTTCCACCTCCTCCCACTGCAGGACCACACCCAGAAAGGAGCCTGAGGGCAAAGGACTGAGCTGCCAGGTGACCTTGGCCGCCTTGTCAGCCTGGTCAAAGTAGGCCAGGGGCCAGAGGGCAGCTTCTTGGGACCCAGAGCCCTGCCTTTGATCTCGGGGCAGGGCCTGGGGGAGGACCAGGAGAAGGCTCCGGGGCCACCCGGTGCGCTGGCCACAAAGAAGAGGTCCACAGCTGTGCGGGGAGCAGGTGCTTTCTGGGTTTCTAGCAAGGAAGTGGCTGCTCAGCCTGATTGCAGATAGAGAGAAAGCCACCATGCTGGTTCCTGTCCCCTGGGCTGCCTGGTTCCTTTTTCAAAGGTAACTGAAATTGCCACCTGTCTGGTACTTCTCTCTTTTCATGGAGGAAAAACGCTATATCCCAACCATAAAAGTGACATGTGCTCAGACCCAGAAGACCTATAAAGCAGAAAGTGAGCTCATGGCCTGCCTGTCACCCCATCTGCCACCAAACAGCCTCTGCAGCTGGAAAAGGACACACAAACTTGGGTTTTACACCCGCTCCTGCCACAACTTTTCTTCCATAGTGTGTGCATCTTGTCCCATCAATGCACACAGAGCTACCCTATTTTTCTTTTTTTTAATGTTTATTTATTCTTGAGAGACAGACAGAGACAGTGTGAGTGGGGGAGGGGCAGAGAGAGAGGGAGACACAGAATCCGAAGCGGGCTCCAGGCTCTGAGCTGTCCCCACAGAGCCTGACGCGGGGCGGGACTCGAACTCACAAACCGCGAGATCATGAACTGAGCTGAAGTTGGACGCCTAACCGACTGAGCCACCCAGGTGTCCCCTATTTTTCTTTTCTTAAAAAATGTTTATCTAGGGGCGCCTGGGTGGCACAGTCGGTTAAGCGTCCGACTTCAGCCAGGTCACGATCTCGCGGTCCGTGAGTTCGAGTTCCACGTCAGGCTCTGGGCTGATGGCTCAGAGCCTGGAGCCTGTTTCCGATTCTGTGTCTCCCTCTCTCTCTGCCCCTCCCCCGTTCATGCTCTGTCTCTCTCTGTCCCAAAAATAAATAAACGTTGAAAAAAAAATTAAAAAAAAAAAAAGTTTATCTATTTGAAAGACAGTGGGGGGTGGGGTGGGGCACAGAGACAGGGAGATAGAGAATCCCCGAGCAGGATCAGCGCAGAGCCCGACATGGGGCTTGAACCCACGAACCGTGAGATCACGACCGAGCCGAAATCGAGAGCCGGTCACACTTAACCCACTGAGCCACACCAGCGCCCCTAGATTTCATTGAGTGACTACCAAGATTTCATTGAGTGGAACATACCAAGGTTAAACCAATTCCAGACTGATGGCAGCTGAGGGTGTTTTCGGCATTTTGGACTTGTGCCTGGTGCTCACCGACACCCCTGCCTAGACCCAGACTGGGTCCTTGTCCCAGCACTAACCCAAGACAAACTTCTAGAAGTGGAGTTGCTGGGTTGAAGAGTAAGTTCATCTTGAATCTCAATGGATCTTGGGGAATGGCCTTGCCAGAAGGAGGTGGCAATTTACTGACTCCGCCCCGATCTGGGGCTTTTCTACTCTCACTCCGGTCACCAGCCCCCACTTCCCCTTTGACTCCACCAGAATCAAGGCCCTCTGCCTGTTCTATTCTCTTCCTTTCATCCCTCACTCTGCCCTTCTTCTGGCTAAAATCTGTGGCTACTTTCTCTCCCCACTTCCCGAAGCTGCTGGAGCGGGTTTGGTTTCTCCTCCCCTCCTGTAAGGCCGGGGCGCCACATCCACCTGCTGATACAGCGGGGCTGACCCCGGGCTGTGCACGGACGCGGGGAGTCACACGGGAGCCCTCCGGGTAAGGGCATGTGGGGCCGACGTGTGACAGAGGGTGACAGCAGCCGCGTTTGTCCCGAGTCTGTCCGTCCCCTCCGTCTCTACCTGGCCTCACCAAAGCTCCCGTCTTCTCTCACCCGAAGGACCACAGGCAGCCTCTCGAACAGGCCACCCGCCGCCCCTCGAGCCCCCACCCTCATGACCGTCCTCTATGTAACAACAAAAGTCACCTTTTAAAAGCACCAATCACACCACATCACTCTCTGCTCAACAGTGTCCCACGATTTCCCATTCTCCCTTAAAACGGAGTCCAAGCTTCTCACTGGGGCCTTTGAGCCCTGAGTGGCTTTGTCTCCTCCTTGCCCCCGACCCGGCCACTCTAGGCCCCCGACTGTCTCGCACCTGCTAAGCTCGGCTAGGGGCGCCGCGAGGGGTCACGGTCAAAAGCATGCTGCAGGTGGGTGGTTCTGGGCTTGACCTGCACAGAGGCCTGCACTTGACCACAGGTCACCCAAGCCCTCACCTTATAATGGGGGAAAGACCTCCCCCCAACCAAGAGAGGCGCCCTGGGCATCAGATGACAATGCACAACACACGCCCAGGCTGTATGCGCACACAGAAACGTGGGCGGGTATGTTCACGGCAGCATGTTCAGCAGGGCCCAAAGGTGCAAACGACCCCAATGCCCATCAACAGACAAACGGACCAACAGAAGGTCCCACATACACACAATGGAATGACTAGTCACAAACAGCAGGGCAGCGTTGACATGGTCCAGCAGGGATGAACTTTAAGGATGTTTATGCTAACCGAAAGAAGCCAGACACAAGGGACGCCTGGGTGGCGCAGTTGGTTAAGTGGTCGACTTGATTTCCGCTGAGGTCGTGATCTCATGGCTCTCATGGCTCTGTGCTGAATTAAATGTGAATTATAGCTCAATGAAGCTGTTAAAAAAAGTCTCAGGCAGGTGCTCCCCAAATGTCAGGCCTCTGCCTGCGCTGGTCCCTCCATCCCTACGTCAGATCATCACACGGTGGGACAGGTAGCTCCTTCCTCTCACTCTGGTTCCAGCCGGAGCGCTGCCTCCTCTGAGGAGCCCCCCTTGACTGCCTGAAGCAGCCCCCTGGCCCTCCCCTCCCTTCAAGTCTCTCCGTCACTCTACCCGGGTTGCCTCCCTCTCTCTCTGCCTTGTTCACTGCTGCGCCCCCACCTCCAGAGGAGTCCCGGCCGCAGACAGCAGACAGCATCAGTTCGGACATGTCGAAAAGCAAACAAATGAGCAAAGCAGTTGGTGCCTTGGGTCCAGCCCTGCCCCTCCCCCCACCCCCTGCTAACCGCGTTCCTACCTTCAGATCTGGGCTGAGCTCACAGCTTCCTGGGTCTTGTCGCAGGGGTCTTTAGAGCATGATCTAGTATGTTCTAGTCCTTCCCTCACTCTCTGCAGATGCTCTGGGGTCAAGTTTCAGCTGTGTGGCAGGTGGACAGACGCAAAGGCAGCCGGTTCCAGGCCGAGCAGGGCAGCTCCTTAGGTGCGTGCAGTCTCTAAGGAAGGAAGGGCAGACTCAAGCAGGCGCGTTGGGACCAAGGACCTTTTAATCTTCCTGACCTCAGTCTCTGCATCTGTAAAATGGGGTAATCCCACCGGCCTCGTGGGTGAGGGGTTAAAGGATATGTTCTCGCCACCTGGAGTAAGAACCCCTCTTGGCGGTGAGCTGGGTGCTCAGATGGCCGGGCAGCCAGAGGGGTCCAGCCTCAGAGGGTTTGCCTAAAAAGCCACCTGCAAGCCCCCCCCACCCCGCTCTGGGCTAGGAACCCCAAATCAGGGTGGCCTCTACTTTATTTTTCCTGTTTCAACATAACTTCACTACACACGTTTAACTTAAACACAAAGTGCTGGCTGTCTTCTGATCAACATTTCCTTTCTTCAAAAAAAAATTGTTTTTGTGGGGAGCGCCTGGGTGGCTCAGTCAGTTGAGCGCCCGACTTCGGCGCAGGTCATGATCTCACGGTTTGTGGGTTCGAGCCCCGCGTCGGGCTCCGTGCTGACATCTCCGAACCTGGAGCCTGTTTCGGATTCTGTGTCCCCCCTTTCTCTATGCCCCTCCCCCGCTCACGCTCTGTCTCTCTCTCTCAAAAGCGAATAAACATTAAAAAAAAATTAAAAAAAATTTTTTAAATGTTTATTTTTGAGAGAGACAGAGCGTGAGCGGGTGAGGGACAGAGAGAGAGAGGGAGACGCAGAATCAGGAGCTGTCTCCAGGCCCTGAGCTGTCAGCACGGAGCCCAACATGGGGCTCGAACTCACAAACCGCGAGATCACGACCTGAGCTGAAGTCGGACGCTCAACTGACTGAACCACCCAGGCTCCCTTCAACATTTCCTCTCGATTAGAGTAAGGCAGGTATTTCAGACAGTGTTCAAATGATTCAGAAGTCGTATTCGTTCTTTTTTTTTCTTTAGAACATTTTTTAAAATGTTTATTGAGAGAGAGAGAGAAAGAAAAAGAGGGAGACAGACCAAGCAGGTGCCACACTCAGCAGAGAGCCCAACATGGGACTTGATCCCATGAACCGTGAGATCACGACCTGAACTGAAATCAAGAGTCAGACGCTAAACCGACTGAGCCACCCAGATGCCCCACAAGTTGTGTTCATTCTTTAAATGATTTATCCAGGTCACATCCACACAACATAAGATCAAGCATCTGAAGGTAAAGAACTCTGTGATATTTCGCTCTAGGAGCTCCCGCACAGGGCACACTCTGCAGCAGACCCTCGGGGAGCAGAACCCTGACAGCTACCAGAGGCAGGACAGGTTAAGTATTCCCGTGCAACCAGGCCTGGCTTGGCCCTTCACACGCATTATCCCATTTTGTCCTCAAGACACCTTTCAAAACAGACATCTGCCATCGCTCCCCTTTTGTGGCTGGGAAGGGAGGAGGCTCAGAGGGGTTAAGTAACTTGCCCAAGCTCACACAGCCAGGAAGGGAACAGGTGGGTCTCTTTGTGAAACAGGAGCCACCCCCCACCCAGCCCAAAGCTAGAGCACACTGGGGGCTGGATGGCCCCCTATCAGGGTGACAGTGGAGTCTAGCCCAGAGGGAAATTATACTCGATAGCACTTAGACTGTGTTCCTCAGAGGCCCGGGGTTACCAAGAGGGGCCCAAGGGGCTGCCGTGGGGCCCACCAGAGGCTGGGGGCCGGTCTGCGCCCTCCCTCTGACTCCACGGGGCAACAAAGGCTTCCAACCATAGGAGGAACTTTGGGGGGGGGGGAGTGGGTGCCAGAGGGGGTCCTGAGGAAGAGCTGGGGGCCCGGGATGTTTCTGCTTTGGGTTTGACCAACAGACTCAAGCATCCTTCTTTCTTCCGCAAAGTGCTGGGAGGCCCGACCCCACACCTCAGGGCAGACTGGCCGTGGACGATGAGGCCGCCCAGAGATCACGGGCAGATGGGCCTTAGCGTTGGGCCAGCTGGCTCCTCAGATCCCACTTCGCGTCTGCTCTGGGGACAGCTCCCAGACAACTGCCTCACCTGGGGCCCCTGCACGGAAAGTTCTCCAATTTAGTTTCCTTTGGGACCAGGGTGCAGTGAGAGGGCACCAGGCAGGCACTGTCCTGGGAAACTGGCACCAAGGAGGGAGGGAGGCAGGCGGTGGAGGAAGGCTGGGAGAATAGGGCTGCCGAGTCCAAGCTTGGGTGAGCTCATCAAGCATGTAGGATCCTTCTGGAACTCAGGGCTGGTCACACTTGCCTGGAGTAGATACCCAGGGCCCTTCAGAACCTGCCCTGACCCCCACCTGATACACCAGTGTCCCTGCAGATTCCCAAACCCCCACTTTCTTGTCTGAGGCCCTGCACCTGCCCTGGCCGCACAAGGCTCCACCTTGTCTGCCTGGGCGACGCCAGGTGAAATGTCACCTCCTCCAGGAAGTCTGCCCTGTCACCAGACAGAACCAACCACTTTCTCACTTGCCTCTCCTGGCATTCTGCAGAGATCTGCCCGTGCGTAGGCCTGGGCCCTGGGCAGAGGCAGGTCTGGGCAGAGGCAGGTCTGGAATAATCAGGCCCCTGCTAAGGGCTGATGGGATGGGAGGCAGGTGGGAGGGGGGGGCGCATGCGTGGCTGCAGACTGTCAGTCCACATGGACCCTGGACCAAAACTACCTCCCCCCATCCTGCACCCAGCCCACTCTGGAAAGCTCCACAAAGCGCCCACTGCCCTGCTGTGGCTCTGTGACCAGATGCTGTCCCAGGATGAGCCCCCACTGGGTCCCCCGTTCCCCCCTCCCCAGCACAGCCCAGACTCCCCAGCCTGGGACCCGCTGTGTTGCAGACCATCTGTGCCACTGTCTTGACAGAAATAAGGGCAGACACAACCTTGGGCGGTAGGGCTGGGGAGACCGGACCGGCCCCAGGGCACTTCTGGGGGTCACAGGGAGAAGCGGCCTGGCCCTGGAGAACAGAGGCAGGGCTGCGCGCGTGCCTTCCTGGGGCGCAGCATGGTACCCAAGGCCATTTTCACCATCTTCGTGGCCCAGGCCACATCCTGGCCTGTAAAGAAACTTTACCCTCCCCCCTCTCCTTCACTGCTAAGCAAGGGAGTTGGACGAGGTGATGGCCCAGTATCGATGCCCACGAGGCCCACACATTTAGTACAAAACACCACTTTCCCACAGCCCCTCTCCACCATGGAGGGGTGAGCCTGCTCCTGAGACTGACCCCAAACTTGTGCAGAAGCACCAGAATCCGAGTTCCTTCCCGAGAGCGGCAGGGGGCAGAGGGTAGGGCCGGTAGTGTGGTGGGGTCATGGAGGAACCCAGACAGAAAGTGCTGGAGTTTTGGGAGCACCCCGCCCCACACATGTCTCCCACGCCCCAGAAATGCTTGCTCACTGCAGAGGAAATTGTGACATCCTGGGACCGGGCTTCCTCCTGGCCCACAGTCACATCCGCTGCTCCAAGACCCCCTGGGTTGGTGCAGCGGCCAGCCTCCGGGCCGGGGTGGGGGCAGCGTGGAGAGTCTGAGAGCCTGTCCCACCCAGCGAGGCCAACGCCACCTGCCCAAGCTGGATCCTGGCCTCGCTGGGGCCCTCCCCCAGAAGGACCTTCAGCCCCTGCCCAGAGTAGTTGGAAGACTTCGAAGGGGCCTGGGTAGGGAGAGGGGACTGAGGGTGGAGTCCGTCCGTCGTGGGGTGGGGTGGGGCAGATCCAAAGAAAAAGTGAAGCGCACAGTTCAAATGACCCAGAGGGACCCAGGGGCTGACACTCTGTCACCCCTGCACCACGCCCACAACCAGTGGTGTGACCCAGCTGCCGGCAGCCAGGCGCACATGACAGAAACGCAGACTCAGAAAGCACTCAGTGATGCCCACAGAAAACCTGGTTTCCTCAAAGGGTGGGGCTGGGCACTACCAGCTAAGCCCTATCCCGCCAGTCACAGCCCGGCCTCGGCCGGAGAGGTCCCCTGCCCGAGATCTGGCAGCGCACATCCAGACGGGGCGCTGGAGGGGCCCCCAATCCCCTCCCCACCTGCCTGTCACCGATGCACCCTAGCAGGTTTCTGAATGCTCCCCTGGTCTTGCCCATGGTGGACGGGGTCTCCGGAATCCCCAGCCTCTGAGGACTTCACGACCCAGGGCAGGGAGTGAGCCGCGGCAGCTGACATCAGCGCTTAGCCTGCGTGTGGCCAGAACTGGGGACCAAGGGGAGGGAGGGAGGGACTCGGGCAAGGGGCAAGCATGCCCTCTGGTAGAGGACAGAGGGAAACCACTACCAGCCACCAGATCTGATCAGGAAGTTCAGGGGACCTCCTGGGGGGGGGGAGGGGGGCGGCGCAGGTCCCCTGAACCGAGGAAATAAAGAAACCGCCACTTGGCCGTGGTGGGTGAGTGGGCCACGGGAGGTCCAGAGGGAAGGGAGGCGGCTCGGGGCTGCGGGGAACCTGTCTGTCCCCTGATGAATCACAGGATGACGGGATGACAGGATGACGGCCAGGGGCAAGGAAGTGGCCTCTCTCCCCTGTTTCCCTGCCACAGAAACTGAAACCGGCCTGTCCCTCCGCCACAGCCCTTCTGGGAACCAGGTCGTTTTTAGAAAGCTGCGAAGAGGAAGCTGGCCCTCACCCACTGTGCAACCCCCAGGCAAACCCTGGCTTCTGCTGACCTCGGGAAGTTGCTCCAGCTCGAGGCCCAGGCGCTTATGTAAAGGCGGTCGTTTGTCTAACCCGTCTCCCTACGGGCTTCCTGATGGCCAGTGACTCACCCGCGCACCTCCCTGCCCTGCTCAGTGGGGCCGGGAGCAAAGGCCAGGAGAGTGCAGAGGCGACTCTGAGGGCCGGGGATCAGGACTTAGGAAGGCAAGGGACGCGGGGAGGCGGAAGGGGAAGGGACCACCACGTCCCCCTTGGAGGCTTTGAACTCCAAGTCACTCCCCGGTCAGAGTTAGAGAAGCCAGCAGGAAGTCTCCGCAGGCCTCTCTGTCCCTTCCGGCCAGCACCCACTTCCCCACTACACTGGCACCTGCGCTCAGCCCAGCCTCACCCTGCCCTGCACAGGGAGAGGCCGCACCCACAGAGGACCCCGGCCCAGAGAGCCCCCATGTCTTCACCCCCACACCTTTAAGGGCTTTGCTCACACTCAGTTCAGAAGGTAAAGAATGGAGAGGAGGGGGCACAGTCAGGGGCTCGAGGACCTGCTGGCTTGTCCCCACTGTCCCCACCAGACCCCAGGTTCTGGATTCCCCTTGAGCCAGTTAGAGTGGCTTAGGTAGCAGGGCCGACCACAGACCCAGGAAGCGGGCCCCGGGCTCCAGGCTGAGGCTGTGAGCCTGTGGGAGTCCGGGGTGGGGAGGCCAAGTTCTTAGAGCGCCGCAGACCCCGACGCCCCTGTGCAGTATGCATCAGCTTTCTCAGGACCGCGTGCCAGCGGGGCGGGCGGAGATGTGAAGGCCCCGTCCTCTGTGGGGGCCCTGGGCCCAGGAAACTGGCTGAGCTGGATGCAGCAGCCGCTGGCAACATGCAGGGGCAGGCAGGCGGCACTCAATGCCGCCACGTGTCCCCAGCTGGACACAGTGCTGGGCCCTGCCCTCCAAGGTGCCCTCTGGGACTTTCTGGACTCCAGAAGCTGCTCGTAGAAGCACACGAGGGGACAGCAGCTGAGCAGGGGTGCTCGTGCCCTTCCACACCCCAGGAAAGCAGCAGCTCCCAGAGCCTAGGGGCCAAGTGCAGCTTGGGGACAATAGAAGAAAGGGAGCACAGGGGCCCGTCCTGGGGTGCTCTGCCCAACGGCCCAGCCTCCTCTGGGAAGGTGACACATTCTGTCCCAGTTCTGTTACTCCCTGAGCATCACAGTGAAGAAGGGAGGAGGCAGGGGGGCTAGGCAGCTGGGTGGCTCAGTTGGCTGAGTGTCGGTTGAGCTCAGGTCGTGCAGTTTGAGCCCCACATCGGGCTCACTGTATTGAAGCTGAGGTCGGCACACGTGGAGCCCACGTCAGGTCCTCTGTCCCTCTCTCTCTGCCCCTGTCCTGCTTGCTCCCTCTCTCTCAAACATAAACTTTACCTATCTAGAAAAATTGTTTTGTAATGTTCATTTTTGAGAGAGAGGGAGGCACAGAATTCAAAACAGGCTCCAGGCTCTGAGCTGTCAGCACAGAGCCCGACGTGGGGGTCGAACCCACAAACTGTGAGAACCTGAGCCAAAGTTGGACGCTTAACAGACTGAGCCACTCAGGTGCCCCCAAAATAAATAAACTTAAAAAAAAAAAAAAAAGAAAAGGAAGTGGCATCGGGGGTCCAGAGGCCCTGACCCTTTCTGGGCCAGATACCGGGGCAGAAGAGGCTCCTAGAAAGGGAGGACACAACGCTGGATGCCATGTTGACCCGAGCTTGGTGCAGACTGGGCTTTGCTCCAAACAGGCAAGAAGATCTGTCTCTCTTAGGATCCTGCCGCGCTGGGAATTGGTTTTTGTTGTGTTTTCAAGTTTATAATTGTTGTAATTTCATAATCTCTGCATCCAACGTGGGGCTGGAACTCACAACCTCGAGATCAAGAGCCAACCCTTGAACCAACCCAGCCGGGTGCCCCTGGCAGTTGGGTTTTCATTGGCTGAGGCCCAGCCCATGCTCAGTGGTTGGGGGAAGGATGGGGTCCGACATCGGATGGGGAGCGGGGCGGGCCTGCTTCACCCCTGCTGGAAGCTCCCTGACACCGAGGGGCGACCAGACTGTTTCCAGACAGGACCACACTCAGTACACAGAGCAGGGCTCTGTCTTGAGTTTGCAAGGGTGGGGTCCACCTACTTTTCACCCACCTCCTTGTGGCCTGGCTCCAGACGGTGAAAAGACGGTCCAACTGGGGCACCTGGGAGGCTCCGTCGGTTAAGTGACTCTTGACCTTGGCGTAGGTCGTGATGTCACGATTCATAGGTTCAAGCCCCAGCTCAGAGCCTACTTGGGATTCTGTCCCTCCCTCTGCCCCTTCCCCCCTTTCTGTCTCGTACGCTCTCTCTCAAAAGAAAAAACAAACACTGTCCAACTGGGGGAGACAGGGGCCCAGCCCTAAATGCTGTGTGCTACAGGCAAGCCGCTTCACATCTCTGACCCTAGTCTGTTTATGCATAGCCTCCTTCATAGAGTCTGAAATCTAGGTGGCTTTGTCACCATTAGCCAGGGCTCACTTGGGTGGACATTCAGCAGAGGGACAAAGGCTTACCATAGTTTATGCAGAGGTAAGCACCTTGCCCACGGCCACTCAGCCGGAAGTCAGGCCCTGGGCTGTCCTGGGTCCCCCTCACTTCTGGAGGCCCAGGCCGGCCCCACGGCTGGGAGGGAGCATGCCAGGCAAACAGTTTTCAGCTTGTAAACAGTCATTAAGGCGCTAATAAACCTGACTTCCCAGAACCCTGCCCTGGAGCTTGCTGCTTCCCTCCAAGGGGCTGGTCCCAGCCCCAGTGGCTGCTAGACCTTCAGGGCCCTTGGACCCGGGCTCATCCGGGCCATTCAGACAGGGGAATGTGGGGATTTGTAAACCCTACTCACCGAAGTCCCTGCGTCACTTTGGGGCAGCATGGATTCTCCTGTTGAGGAATGAGGAGGGCTGTGGGGAGGACAGAGACAGGACTCAAACCCTGGCCTGGCCACCTACTTGCTGGGAGACTCTGAGCGATTTGCCAGAGGAAACTGAGCCTCGGTTTCCTCTGCTGTGAAATGGGGGGATGCCTCCCCCATCCAACAGACAGGACATGGGATTATGAATGCACAGAACCCAGGCCGCTATCGCTGGCCAGTGATTGGTAGCTTCTTTTATTCCTGGTTGACCACGGCTCACTTGGGTCCCTACATCTGAGCCAAGAGCCCCAGTGGTAACAGACCTCTATTTGACAGGTGGGGAAACTGAGGCTCAGAGAAGTCAAGTCACCTGTCCAAGGCCCCAGAGTTAGGGGGTAGTGATGCCTCTTGCCACCCTGGCACTGGTGAGGCAAAGCGGCCACAAAATGGGCCTGGGGTGGTGACCGAGTGGTCCATGGGCTGGGGGCGAGTGTAGGTGTGGGCCACTGAGACTCAGGAGTCCCTCCCAGCAGCCCCTAGGCAGAAATGACATCACCTGGCACTTAGGTAGTGCTTCTCAGCTTATCACAGGGTTTTCTCAAACATTCTCTCACACTGCCCTTATCTCATCATCGCCAGTGAGATCAAGGGCTCAGGCCAGATTTTAGTGCCAAGTCCTGCTCTGGCCCCATCCCACAGCGGGTCCCCCACCTCCTGTCTCAGGCCTTCTGGGGGCCACCCTGGAGGCCTGACCTGGGGAGGGCCATCCGGAGAGGACAAAGATGCTTCCTGCCGTCCGGCAGGGGCGGGACCCCCCGAGGATGCTCTTGGCACAGGCTGTGGGGCCGCACGTGGGAGGTAGAGGAGGCAACCAAGGCTCTGAATGGCTTACCCCGTTCCTGGCCCCAAGAGCCCGGCCGGAGGGAGCAGAGCTGAGGGTCACCGCCGCCATGACCCCCTCGCCCCCCCATCACAAAAGCTGGGGGGGGGGGGGGGCGGGGCGGGGCAGGGAAAAGCCCCGGCTGGGAGAAGCCAACAGTTCCTGGTCTGAGACTCCACCCCCACTTGGAAACCCACCCTCCCGTTGCCTCTTCCCTCCGCCTCTCGGAGCTGAGGTTCCCCACCCCGGATCAGCCGCCCTACAGAGTAATTCTAGCACTGTTCCCCAGCGTGTTCTTGTCGAGTCCTCCCCAGAGCCCACGAGGCAAGGCCCCTGTCGTCCCCACGGGCCTGTGCCAAGGGCCACAGACACGCTCCTAACAGCAGGCGTGATGCCACTATCGTGGCAGCTCCTACCTCAGGCTCCCGGCCCCCAAGGCTTCACGTGCGACACCACTGGAATCCTCCCGGCAACTCGTCCCGAGGCTCTACTGTTACCCCACTGTATGGCTGAAGAAACTGAGGCACGGGCTCTAAGTGACCCTCATCCTACCGACCGCTATCTCGTAGGCCACTGTGCCCGCCAGCTTCTGGGCCTTGCTTCTTGGCTCCCCACGCTGGGAATCCCCCGCCTACCGCACCCTCCTGGCCGGCATCCCTGATTGGCATTGCCCACTTAGCTCCGACCATTTTCCTAGCACCCCGCCCCCCCAACATGCCTTCTGGCAGCGTCTGAACGGCAGACCAATGACTTGTGTCTGGGTCCCCGGGTAAGCGCACACAGTGACGGAATGTGGACGCAGTGCTCCCATTTCCCTGAAGACGAGGTGATGAATTCTTATTTACACACGTCCAACTCCCATTAGGGAAGCAACAGTAACGTTATGGGCTGGGTGGGAAAAGCCCTTGTTTTGCCCCCAGTGGCGGGACAGGTGGGGCCACGTGCCCTGGCCTGTATCCTCGGAGCTGGCTCCGCCCGGTCGCCTTCCCAGCCCGGCCACCACGGGTGAGTTTGGCCTGCACTCCCAGTGGCCACTGACGTCCCCGCCAGTCCCCCCCCCCCCCCCCCCCCCAGCCTGGCTCAGCTGGATGGGAACCCGGGAGCAAACGGGTGAGCTCACTCCGGAAATCCCCGAGGGTGGCCAGGGTAACACTGCTCCAAAGTGGGTGGTACAGGCCGGAGGGGATGTGCAGAGATGGGGGGGCGGGGGGGCGGGGGGGGGCAGCCCAGAGAGCACATCTCCCCAGATGCCGCACCGCGAGGCAGGCGGGAGGCTGGGCCCCCCCCCCCCCCCGATGCTGCTACCACTCGTCCCGAACCAAAAAGAAGTGGCAGGTGGCTCGCTGAAGTCACCTGGGCAGGAGCAGGTACGGGCATGCACAGACACACCCCCTCGGCGTCTTCCTGCTCTTATCTGCCGTCTCATCGGGCACAGTCTGTTGTAGGTTGACGGGAACCCTCTGAAGGGCTCCAGCCACCGGTAAAAACACCACCACCGACGAAGAGCCAGGCTCAGACCCCGGTGGGCCTCTACAAGGTATTTGTGCCGCGGTTAATTCCTCCTCTGAGAAGAACAGAAGTGCCCTCCTGGGCAGTGTGGGTCTGTGCGTGTGTGGGATACCACGGAGACCTACAGCTCACAAATGAGCGAACCAGATAGGAGTCAGCTGGCCGTCTACCAGCAGGTGGCACAGGGTTTTGGGGCTGGGCCTGGGAACCGCGGCCCAGGTTCAATATCAGGCTCTACTGCCTAATTCCTGAGCAGCTTTGCACAAGTCTTGAATGCTGCTTTGTGCCACGAGAGACACTAAAGACAGAGGCCCCTGTTCCGGGGTTTTCGATCAACAAAAAGACGGCAGTGCCATTCCAGCCCTTTGAAGTTTAAAAGCAAAACAGCCGACAACGACAAAAAACAAAACCCACCAAGAAAACCCCCCAGAAACTGCCACCTGCCCTTTTGCCCTGCCAGAGTTCTGGGGGGGTCCAGGAGGCCAGGGTCCAGAAGTGAACAGAACGTGGACAATGGACACTGTCAGGAAATGGGAAGGGAGGGCAGTGGAGTGGCCCGGGCTCCTGGGCAGGGACAGTGTCTTCATTCCATCCCATCCTTCTTGGACAGCCCCCCACCCCCCCGCCCCAGCCCCTGAGAACTGAGCCAACATTTCTGAGTCCCATTCAAAGGACTCGTCGTCCCTACTGGGGTTCCCCTGGCCTGTCCCTTGGCTAACATCAGGAGCAGGGGCTGCCTCGCTCTGCCAGCTGGGGGACCCACCCTGGGGCCTCTTGTCTAACCCAGGGTTCCCACAAGCCACAGAGGACCTTTTTATTGCCGGAGGGAAGCAGATTGGAGAGCCACAAGGAACTAGAAGCCTGTCAGTCCTTGGATGTTATTTTCCTGGTGTAAATAACCAGAAGAGTTAGGTGTCAGGTTAGAAGGGAAAATTCCAGCAGGTCACATGGCATTAGGCGTCCATGCCTGTCTCAGCAATCCAGCTTTGGGAAAATCTATGAGAACAGAGTTGTCCCCATTCCCTCCCCCCCCCACCAGGGGGATATTTGAGCTGGAGGGCTGTCCTGGCTCACCCTGCATGGGAGGCTGCCTTAGGGGTGAAGCACTCCAGGACTGAGCCTTGAGAGGGCCCTGTGCCCAGCCCCTGGGACTCAGCTCCTCCCCCACAGCACCCAGACCTGCTTCCTGTAGGGCCCCCGCTTTGAGCAGGGAAGAGGCAGGCTGATGGCACCAAAGGAAGTCCTATTGCTGGGGGAATAACTGCCCTCACAACTGAAGTTTACTCTGTTCTTCTCCTAAGCCCTGGGGAAACTGAGGCAAGCAGGGGCAGTCCAGAAGTAACTTGACGGGCCAGGTGCGGCTCCAGGGTCTTTCAACCTCAGCGCAGCAGTGACATTTTGAGCTGGTTAATTCTCTGTGGTGGGAAGCTGCCCTGGGCACCGTAAGACGTTTTTAGCAGCATCCCTGGCCTGTACCCACCAGATGCCAGTGGTAACACTCCCCTCCTTCTCCTGAGTTGTGACAACCAAAATGTCTCCAGACATGATCAAGTATCTGCTGGCACCAAAAGTCAGTCCCCTGCTTGCCCCTCTGCCCTCCCTCCGAAGTGGCAGGAACACAGAGGCTGGGTTCATCCTTTCATCAGCAAATGTCACCAACGCGGGGTCCTAAATTATTTGGGAACCAGAAGCCAGTTCACGTGTGGGGTCATCTGGCAAGTCTCTCCCCCCCCCCCCTCCGGCCCCCTTTAGCCTTTCACCCAGTTAGGCAGGGGCTGAGACCTCAGCTTCCCCTCTGCCCTGGGATGGGAGAGTATGTCTAGCAGACATAATCCTTTCTAACCCGCACCTAACCCAAGGCCCTTGGAGCAACAGAGGGGACTACTGGGTCCAATTTCTGAGCTCCGACCTAAACTTGCCGTGAGTCCACTCTCCCGCACCTGTTTCCACCCTGGCGAGGCTGAAAGCGGCCAGGCGGCGGCCCGCTGCTCGTCCAGGAAGAGAAAGGGGAGGGAAGGGTCTGAGTTCCAGGAGCTTCTGAAACGAAGGCGAGACTGCGCGGTCCCGTACCCAGACAGTCCCCTCTCTTCCTCCCGGGGGCTTTACACTTCTGCCCAATCGTCGTGCCCCCTACATCTGGTGACCCGTGGCCAAGGGACCTCTTAGGCGTCTCGCCCCAGCCGAACCCCAGGGACCGGCAGCCCGGGTCCAGCAGCCCCATCCGAGCCCAGCCCCGGCCTCTAGCCTCGGGCGCGGCCCACGTGGGGCCCGAGCGCTCCGCAGGTCGGGCGCCCTCGCGGGCCCCGCACAGCAGCCCCAGGCCGGGCCCGCGCCGGACCCCGCGGACCCCTCTGACGCCTGCGGCCCGGCCGCCGCGTGCCGAGCTCCGCCCTTCACCCCGCGCTCACCTCCCTGCGGCCCCACGTCCCCGGGACGCAGCTCCGAGCGGCGCCGGCCGGCGGCTGGGCGGTGGCTCCTGGGGGCGGGGCCCCGGCGCTCCGCCTCTTCCCTACCTGCGCGCGGGCGGAGGGGGCGTGGCCTGGCGGTCTGGGGCGGGACCGGGCGGCCCCGGCGACCTGGGGCGGGGCCTGGCGGCCTGGGGGCGGGGCTCCGGGCGGCGCGGGAGTAGGCTGCCCGCCCCGGGGCGCCGGGGGGCGGGGGGGGGGGGGGCTCGCGCCCCTCGCTCTGCGCTCCGATCCCTGGTTTGGGGGCGGGCATCCCCGCCTGGGGAGAGCCCTGTTTTCTACGGGAGCCGGTCTCTTCCAGGCGTCGTCCTCTCCTCCCGGGACAAAGCGCATGATCTAGGTCTGAACTGCCATCACGTCACCCCTCCCCCCCCCAAGGAATAGTCACTCCAGTGACGACCACCCCCCCCATCCCGCTCCTGCCAGCGCTCTCATTCTAAGGCCAAGTGGACCTGTCCCTCGAACCTTTAGCCGCTCACTTTCCCTAAAACTCATTTGGAGCATCTCGATTACTCCTCGTCCTACTGCAGCTCCCGCCTCCAGCAAGCCTCTGATCTCTGCCCTCCTCTGCATCCTCCCGGGGCGGACGCGCGCTCCTAGGCCGAGTCTTGCTCCACTTCCTCCGCCCCCGTCCGACCCCCACACGAAGCCGCGGGTAGGAGTGTTTGCCGCTGAGCGAAGCACGCGCTGGGTGCCTGCGGGCGGGGGCGGGGAGGAGGGGGGAGGGTGTCTCTGGAGGGAGTCCCGGGAATCTTCTTTAGGGCCGACCCAGTGAAAACTCACGTTGTCTCTGGCCCAACGACACACGACCTTCCTGATGGGGCAAAACCTTGGTTCACACGGGTGCCTGCAGCAGAAGAGGAAAGCGTTCAGGATCTGGAGATTCGGTGAGGCCAGCCTCGGGGACAGGGTGGCCTCAACCCAGGCCCTAGCCCCTCTGAGCCTGTTCTTAATTTGCAAAGTAGTAAAGGCTGCCTGGCCTTCTCACGTGGTTGGCAGTGGGGATGCTGTGAAGCCGTGGCATAGCAGTGTTAACTAGGTGGTTATCACACGGGCGGTGGAGGCTGAGAGCCAGAGAACCTAAGTTCAGATCCCGGCCCTGCCGCCTCCTCTCTGTGTGGCCTTGGATAACCTACAACCTCCGAAAGCCTCTGCTTCCTACCCTGCAAATGGGGGTGATAATAGGCCCTGCCTCTTAGAAGCCCCTTTGAAGGCACCTGGCATTGCAGCTGCTATTGTTAGTATTAGCTATTATTGTTACTATTATCACAATGGGACCCCATGTCTCATCAATTTTGAGCCAATTTCTCCTCCCTCTCAGCCCAGAGAAGCTGGCCTTTGATTCCTGATCTCCCTGGGCCCGGCTTCTCCACAGCTCTGCCGCTCCCCTGGGGTGCGGACCTGGCATTGCTCTCTCCCTTTCCCCCAGGCACCCATAGTTGGGGGGGGGTGGAGGGGGGTCCCACCTGCATCACCCTGTGGCCAGGGCCAAAACTCATGAAGCTACCCCCTCCTGAAGGCATTGACAGGACTCAGCCAATTCCATCTGCAGGCTGGGTGCGGGCTGGGTGGGTGCTGGGTGTGGTGTGCCCACTAGCCCCTCCCCCCCCCTCCCGCACTGGGCCACTCCGTCTTTCTGCCCTCTCGGCCCCTTGGCCTGGGTCTGGCTACCCAGATGGACCCTTCTTCCTCCTCGGCATAAGGAGGACTTGATTGACCTAGCCTCCACACTTCGGCCTAGACAAAACTGTGGCGAGGGGAGCGAGGAAAAACTCCAAGGTCCTGGTGCCCCTTTTTCAGCCCTGGTGGCTCTTATCTCGCCCTTCCACCTTGGGGAGGCCTGGCCTGCCAGGGCGAGCGCAGTTTGAAGGGAGACTTTACTTGGGGGGAGGGGGTGGGGCCTGGACCTGTGGGGACCAGAATCGAGCAGTCCTGTTGGTCTCAGGGGACAGCCAAGACAAGACCCTGGCCCTTTACAGAGTTCCTGTGGATGGGGGTGGGAAGTTAAGAAGTGGAAAGAGGAGGAGGGGCTCTTGGCTGCTGGGGATTATGCAGAGGAAGGCATCCCTCCTCCTCCCCATCTCCCAGGACTTGGGGGTGGGGAGTGGGCCAAAGCTGGAGGGTCGCTCCCCAGTAGCAGATGCAAGGACCATTTACCCACCA
This sequence comes from Prionailurus bengalensis, assembly GCF_016509475.1. Lineage (NCBI taxonomy): Eukaryota > Metazoa > Chordata > Mammalia > Carnivora > Felidae > Prionailurus > Prionailurus bengalensis. The sequence goes on from NC_057347.1 coordinate 56,064,680, forward strand.
CATCCCCGGGGGCTGTAGGCAGCGCAAAGAGGAAAGAGATCAGGGCCTGTGTGCGAAGGGCTGGCGCTCAGTGGGGATGTGGGAACACACAGGGACTGTAACAGGAAGGTTAGGGGCGCCTGGGTGGCTCAGTCCGCTGTGTCCAGACTCAGGTCATGATCTCACAGTTCATGGGTTCGAGCCTTGCATCAAGCTTTCTGCTGTGAGCATGCCCCCCTCTCTCCTTCCCCTGCTTGTGCTCCCTCTCTCTCTCAAAAAGACAACAACAACAACAACAAAAACCTTTTTCAAAAACCCAACAGGAAGGGTAAAGGCAGCTGGCCATTTGGGGGTCCTTTCCCCTTGACGCAGTTTTGGGGTGATGGTGGAGTTCGAAGCTGATGGCCAAGAAAGAACTCTTGAAGACCTCTTTGGTGCAAAAAGTGGTTTCATTAAAGCACAGGGGCAGGACCCGTGGGCAGGAAGGGCTGCACTGTAAGCGTAGAGGGTGACGGTTTTTATGGAATCGGGGGAGACAAAGTCAAGAGGGTGTTTCCAGAGACTTTCACATGGAGGCCTAGCTACTGTCAAGCTTAGGTTGTTTTTCCCCTCTAACAAAGCATTAATGTTAAGACAGTCGGGAGTTCCTGGACTTTAGGCTATTGATGGGATTGCCTTTTTCTGGCAAACTGGTGGAGACTCTTATCAATTTAACCGTTTGTGGGTTTTTTGGTTTGTTTGGTCCTTTCCTGTTTTGGGGTAGCCTGGGGAGTCCAGGGAATATCACACATGTCCTAGGTGGGGGGTCGGTGCTGTTAGCCTGTACTCTGCCCTCAGAGCTCCCTTATCACCCTGATCTAAGGGCTGTACTGTGTTATCTCCCCTCTTGTTGACGTGGTTGGAAGTGGGGTTCATGAGCAAACCGTCAAGAAAGAATTCTTGGGGCGGGAGCCGCCTGGGTGGCTTAGTCGGTTGGGCGTCCAACTTCCGCTCAGGTCGTGATCCCACCGTTCGTGAGTTTGCGCCCCGCGTCGGGCTCTGAGCTGACGGCTCGGAGCCTGGAGCCTGTTTCAGATTCTGTGTCTTCCTCTCTCTCTCTCTCTCTGCCCTTCCCCTGGTCACACTGTATCTCTCTCAAAAATAAATAAATGTTAAAAAAGACATTAAAAATTTTTTTTTGAAAAAAGGAAGAATTATTGAGACATTTTTGGTGCAAAAGGTGATTTTATTAAGGCACCAGAACAGCACTCCTGGGGTTGAAAGAGCTGTACTGGGGTTGTGGGGATCAATTGATTAGATACTTTGGAGTTGGGAGAGGCAAAGATTGGGGAAGATTTACAGGATCCTGGAGGCCTGGCTATTGTCAGGCTAAGGGATTTCCCCCCCCTGCAGCAAGGTATTAACATTACGACAATTGGGAGTTCCTGGAGAAGTGTTATCCTTTGCCTGTCTCAAGTATTTGTCAATGGGCTGCAGGTTATAGGGAAATTTAATTTCACCTACATTTCTTTTTGCCTTTGTTCTCAAATCATTGTGACAACTCCAGGAGAGGTACCATTATGATTGTGGGGCTCTAACTCGCGACCCTGAGATTAAGAGTCACATGTTCTATGGACTGAGCCAGCCAGCCGCCCCTGGTATAACTTCGTTTACCTACGTTTAAAGAGAACATGCATGTGTTTGCTGGCAGGTGCATTTGTGGAGTGACCTTGCGTGGGAGGGTAGTGGAGGGGAGGGGGACAGAGACCGGCTTTTCATTTTATACCATGAGCGCGTATTACTTTTCATCGCTTACAGAAAATACAGTCTAAGCTTTTTCTAAAATGAGCCTCAAGGCATCGGGAGGGTCTTGATAGGTAGGGATCAGGAAAGGAGTTCCTGGTGGAAAGAACAAGAAAAAGGACACAGGAGGGAGGAAACCCCGGTTATAGGAGGGGAATTTCTGGCCCCTGTTTTGGCTGCATCCCAGGACACGCGGGAAGAATGATGGGCAACGAGTATGGGGAGGCAGGCGGTGTCCGCTGAAGGCTCTGATGGGTCAGGATAGGTGTTTTTATTCCATTCTGCAAACAGCGGGGAGTTTTTAAACTGGAAAATTGGCGTCTAATAGTTTACTCTTTGTAAAGTACTTTTGTAGATATGATAGCATTTTTAATCTTGACAGAAATCCCGTAGGGTAGGCAAGACAAGCCTTGTAGATGATGAGGGACCGTAAGGCGAGCTGAAGGCCATGCACCAGCTAGCAATACCCGTCTCCCCGCCCCCCCCCCCCCCCCCCCCCCGTGGGATATGTGTGATAGTCCTCAGGCACTTGGGCTGCCCAGGAACAAAGGAAAGGAAAGAAAATGGTTACCTGATAGAGATCACACTCCTGCAGGACACGAGTCTGTACTAGTTTACAAATGTCTTAGTCAATTACCAGAAAAAGGCAATCTCATCAATAGCCTGCTCTCCAGAAACCTATAGACTCAGTTTCCTGGAGCCCCCACATCGCCCTCCCCTCCATAGTGATGCGGGGAACAAAGGCCAGAAGGAAATGGCAGGTAAAATTCAATTTCCTTTTAACCTGCAGCCCACTGGTAAATACTTGAGGCAAATACAAAGTATAACATTTCTACGGGAACCCCCTACTGTCAGTGCCTTATTGACTTTACCTCCCCCCAACTCCATAGTATATAAATGGTCACCCCTCACACTTATAAGGCAGCTCATCCTGCCCAAGGGTCCTACCCCCGTGCCTTAATGAAATCACCTTTTTGCACTGAAGACGTCTCAAAAATTCTTTCTTGGCCGTTGGCTCTGAACCCCCATCTCTCCAAAACCCCATCACTTAACGGCATTCAGATCACGAAGGTGAGACAGTGTGACCCTCAGAAGAAAAGGGCAAAGTGACCCTGAAGTCATGAGTTAGCAAAGCCAAAAAGGTTCTGATAACATACCTTGGAGGGATGTCCTTGTATTTGTCCAGGGGCGTAAAATATTAGGGGCTCTCTTTGTTAGCTGAGATTAAAGGAAACCTAGAATACATCATGAGGTTCTATTGAATGAAGAGATGCTGATTTTCTTGTCAAGGTTCAGAGAGGTTTAGGGCTGTGCCCAAGGCCACACGGCTAGTGGAGTATAGAGTTGGGTACTGTCCCCAAGGCCCATGCTCTTTCCAGCCATCGTGGACCAGACCCCTATGTCAGAAGGGTCGTTCTGGCTGTGTTTAGGACACGCAGGTTTGGCAAAGGTAGCAAGGCTCGTGAAGAGGCTACTGCAATGGTCCAGGTCAAAGGTATAGGGAAAGGGGGCCAGGGGACCTGAGTGGAGAAGAGGGTTGAGAAAACATCCCCTCTGTCCAGAATTTGGCTAGCCCAGGACCCCAGTTGTCCTCTCCATTTATGCTGGGGGATGTACCCCCACCCCCACCCCCTCTAGGGGGCAAAGTCAAGAAAGAGTCAGCTCAGGTGGGGTGTCGTGCCCTGGCAGCTGGTATTGATGGTGCAGAGTCGCCACCTAGTGGTGACCGGGGGTACTGCGCCAAGGAGCCCCACCTGGTCCAGGAAACCCAGGGAAGCCATGATTCATTCATCCTTGCTCCACCTGCTTTCTCATCAGAAAACCTGGCAGCCGCACCTAAATTCTCCAGGCATTAAGGCCACAGGCTAAGATGCCAAAGCCTCTATAACTCCTCTCTGCCGTCCTGCCCTCCTTTCAGAACGTCCTGCCCAGAAAGGGGCACCAGTGACCCTCTCTCTCTCTGGGTGTTCCTGACCTACAAGACCCCAGGTACCCTAAGAGCTGCCTGCCACCCACGTGAAACGCTGGGGCGTCCAGTGTCCAGAGGCTGATGTGGTTAGACTCCTGGGCCCCAGAGATGCTTTCCAGTTCTGCCTCTTCCTGGTGCCGTCTCCTCCCCCACGGTGACCTTGAAATCTCTGCCTCCCTCCCAGCAGCCTGCTCCCTGCACGTGCTGTCTTCAACCCTTTGTCAGCCCTCCTCTGGGGCATCCTAATCTCAGCCAAAGCTTGGTCATTCTGACTGGTCTTTGGGAATGGACTTGGAATGTTATTGCAGAATCCACATTACCTCCCACATCCTGGCTGGGCTCACCCTGCAGACCCCAGATCACTGCCGTATCTTTCTTCCCTCACCTTGGAGGCTGCAGTCGCCCTGGGAGGGCGGTGGGGGCGGGGTGGGGGGGGAAGCTGGCTTTGGTGGCAAATACTCCAGTCTACCCAACTCACCACTCACTAGCTGTTTGATGTGTTACGTTAGGCAGTTTAGCTAACCTTGAGGTGCTGAGGCCTCCCTAGGAAGACACACTACCCTAGAGACTCCACCTAGAAGCCATAAGCAAAAAGATCGACAGATCTGATAACACAAAAGCTGTAGACTTTTGTGCCATAAAAGATGCCCTCGACAAGGTTAAAAGCCAAGCAAATGGGAGAAAGTACTTCCGGTGAATGTAACTGATAAAGGATCAATATCTAGAAGCTAAAAAAGAGGGCCCACAAATCAATTTTAAAATTACAAGATAAGAGAGGCACCTGGCCAGCCTGGCTGTCTGTCTGGGGAGCATGTGACTCTTGACCTTGGGGTTGTGGTTGTGAGTTTGAGCCCCACGTTAGGAGTAGAGATTACTTAAAAATAATTTTTTTTTTTTCAGAGAGAATGAGAGAAAGAGAGAGAACACGCACACAAGCGGGAAGGTGGAGGGGAAAGGGCAGAGGGAGAGAGAGAGAGAGTCCCAAGGAGGCTCCCATTTGGGGAGAGAGAGGCGGGGCTTGATCCCATGGCCCTGGGATCATGATCTGAGCCAAAATCAAGAGTCGGATGCCCAACCGACTGAGTCACCCAGGCACCTGTTAAAAATAAAACCTTAAGGGGCGCCTGGGTGGCTCAGTGGGTTAAGTGTCCGACTTCAGCTCAGGTCATGATCTCACGGTTTGTGAGTTCGAGCCCCGCATCAGGCTCTGCGCTGACAGCTCAGAGCCTGGAGCCTGCTTGGGATTCTATGTCTCCCCCTCTCTCTGCCCCTCCCCTGCTCATGCTCTGTCTCTCTCTCTCTCAAAAATAAACATCAAAAAAAAAATAAAATAAAATTATAAAAAGTAAAATAAAATCTTAAAAAAACAAAATAAGAGGAAAATTGGATAAAAGATATGAACAGATAATTCAAAGAAGAATATGTAAAAACAGCCAGTGAATATACCCGATGCCCAAGCCCACTAGTAACTGGGGGGAAATGCCAATTAAAACTACAAAGACTCGTAGCGTCCGGATCTCAGTACCTAAATGCAAGGCACCACTGAAGGAACCAGGGCTCCCTGGAAAAATGGCTGGCTCCGGGTCTGGGGCAGGGAAAGTGCATGGGGAGCTCGAGACATCTTATTTGTGGCAGAAAGCAAGGAAGCTTTCAGAGAATAATGGCATCGTGTCAAAAGGACATACTAACCCGCTGGAAGGGACTCCCACTGGCCAAACTGACACAATCTGAGCATCAAAAAGAAAAATGAGTATAGGTGATGGAAATACACTAGAATCACAAAAAGTCAGTGTTCTTGAGAAATGTAAACAGGAGAAATCCAGAGAAGCTCTTAGGACCCCCTGGAGAGGCATTTATTAAACCAATACCTTACTCTGAAAGCTGATGGGGGGCAGGGGGCATCTGGCTGGCTCAGTCGGGGAAGAGCACGTGACTCTTGACCATGGGGTTATGAGTTCGAGCCCCATGTTGGATGTAGAGCTTACTTTAAAAAAAAAAGGTCAGGGGCGCCTGGGTGGCTCAGTCGGTTGAGCGTCTGACTTCCGCTCAGGTCACGATCTCGCGGTCTGTGAGTTCAAGCCCCGCGTCGCGCTCAGTGCTGACAGCTCAGAGCCTGGAGCCTGCTTCAGATTCTGTGTCTCTCTCTCTCTCTCTCTCTCTCTCTCTCTCTGACCCTCCCCCCGTTCATGCTCTCTCTCTGTCTCAAAAATAAATAAACATTAAAAAAAAATTTTTTTTTCTAAAAAAAGGTCAATAAAGGGAAAATCTCAAGCATCTCTCCTGCCTTTTCAGCAGGAATTGTGTTTTAAAGTAACCAAATAGCCCTACTTTGGAGGAAGGAAAGATCCACTTTTCAGACGAATGCCAGGGGTATTCCTTAGTTATGGCCGCACTAACGAGTTACCCGCTTAAAACAACACACACTATTCTCTCACAGTTTCTGTGGCCCAGGAATCCAGGGTATCTTGAGAGACTATAATTGAAGTGTTAGCTGGGCCTGTGGACAGCTCAACGCCTGGCTAAGGGAGGATCCATTTCCAAGTTCATTGGCAATGGCTGTTGTCCAGAGAGGCAGGGCCAGCTTCATGGGCATGTGACCTGGACAACAGCACAGGGCCCTGTGCTCAGAAGGGCTCTGTGCTAGATTTAATGCCCTGTAGTCTGTCGCTACTTTTGTCTTTGAACTTGTGTTTTGTAAGTGAACCAATGGGACGATGTGCTGTGTACGTGAGCAGAGGAGACATGCCACATATGTGTCCCCCATCGTTCCTTGTGGCCCCATTTACATAAATTATTCAAGATGCCCCATGAGCACCAGGCACGGTGCAAATGCTTTCTGTATATGGGTGAATTCATTCCATCCTCCAACAGCCCATTATACAGATGAGTAACTGAGACACCATAAATGCAAGTCGCCTGCTCAAGGCTTTGCAGCTGGCAAGTGGGGGCTGTTCTCGGGCAGCTTATACTCTATAGAGTCCCTGGAGAGAGACTGTTCTATTTTACTTTAAATTCACAGACTTGATTTCAGCTCGGGTCATGATCCCATGGTCGTGGGATGGAACCCCCCATCGGGCCCTGCATTAGGCTCTGTGCTGAGCATGGAATCTGCTTAAGATTCTCTCTCTCTCTCTCTCTCTCTCTCTCTCTCCCCCCCCCTCTCCTTCTCCCCCACTTTCATGCACACAAGGGCATGCTTTCTCTCTAAAATAAAATTTAGGGGCGCCTGGGTGGCTCAGTCCAATGAGCTTCCGACTTCGGCTCAAGTCATGATCTCACGGTTCATGGGTTCGAGCCCCACATCAGGCTCTGTGCTGACAGCTCAGAGACTGGAGCCTGCTTCGGATTCTGGGTCTCCCTCTCTCTGGCCACCCCCCCCCCCCCCCGCTCACACTCTGTCTCTCTGTTTCTCTCAGAAATAAATAAAGACATTTAAAAAATTTTTTAATAAAATTTCAAAAATTCATAGGTATTTCTAGACTCTTTTACAACGAGAATATATAAATGTATATTTATGTAATTGAAAAAGAAAAATAGAGAAGGAGGAAGAAAAAAAGAAAAGAAATCCTTGTTCTGCATTCTTCTTCCTCCTGGGGCCTGGTCCTTGCCTTCCTGGAACCCTCGCTGTGGCCCGGTGCCCAGACCCTCTCTGTCCTCAGGGGGGCTAGTAGTCACGCCTAGGGCTTTCAGTTCCCTGGGGCCCCCTGAAGTAACTCTCAGGGGAGACTCTGGGCTCAGCAGAAAAGGGAAGAGTTCAAGAGCCCGTGGACTGCAGTGGTCACCTGGCCCTTCGTCTGGGGCTGCCACCACTGGGGCTTAGCACAGGAGAGATTTGCCCACGGTCGCACAGTAAGGCAGGGCAAATCTGGACCGGTGCGTATCTCCTGACGCCCGTCTGAAATGGTGCTACCCACACTCTGTCCTGAGAAACACGAAAGCTGTTCTGAAAAGCTTTGGTCCCTCAGGCTCCCAAAGTCTTTACCAGAGTCTGGGTCCCACCACTCCTCCCGAGCTGGGAACAGAGGGACTCCTACCATCGGCCCAGATCTCAGTTCGGGAAAGAGAAACTGAGAACCTCAGGTCTGTGAACGCTCACTGTCACTTCTCTCCCTGAAGCTCTGTGGGGCCTTTTTGCTTCTCCCCAAAGTCTCAGACCCCAGCTCCTTTATCGACTTCCATAACCTCCCCCATTATTAGCTGTTGCTTCTATAGGGCCTTCTAGACCCCAGAGGGCTGTCCAGGACCTGGAGGCCTTTGGTAGGTCTGAGCTGGGGCCAAAAAGATTCGAGAAAGCATTGCCCAGCTGCTAGGTGGAGACAGACTATGAAAGCAGCAGAGTGGTGAGCAGGCCAGGCCACGGGTTCAGGCCAGGATTCCAGGCGAGGGGGGACAGCTTCTTGCTCTGTTCCGTGTGCTTCACTCTGCTTCTCTCTGCTGAGTTGTTGGGGGGCTCGGACTTTGGGGTCAGTCTGGAGTTCCTGCTCTGTGACTGTGGGCAAGCTGTTAAATGAACCCAGTCCTTGGGCCTTAAAATAGGGTCATGAGGAGTATCTCCGAGGCCGTTGCAGGAGAACAGATGAGGCCCGTCTATAGGCACTCCCTCCTACCCCCAAGACTATTGTCCTCGCTGGTCTGAAATTATTTCAGGGTTCACACATTCCCAGGCGCCCCTAGTCTGCTTTTTTTTAATAGAGCATTTAACTTTTACCGCTTGGTTCAAACCATGGGAGGATATTTTCATATACAGGTGGGAGGGCTCACATTTTTCCTTTTTGCCTCAGATTATGTCCGCTAAAGCGAGGGAGGAAGGCGGGCCCACAGAGAAAGGGAAGTAGGAAAGGGAAGGTCGCCCGCCCACAGTGCTCGGCCTCTGGTGAAGGTCTCGGCCATCGGCCAGCAGGGGGCGCTGTGGGGCCGCGTGGCCAGGACGGCTTGGCGGGGAAGGAGCCGGAGCCTGGGCACCCCCGTTCCTGACACCCCATCACTCACAGCCCGAGAGCGCCAGGGGGAGCTGGCCCAGATGCTTAGCTCTTCAGCGACAAGGCTATCCCTGAGTGTAGAGCACAAAAGCCCAGACATTGCTCCCCTATCCTGGGGACAGCCCCCCCCCCCCCCCCGGGACACCTGGGCTCTGCCCAGTTGGGGGTAAGTTGGACTTGTCCCTCCCCCACCCCACTCCCCACTTCCCACCCCTGTCCAGCAGCATCTCTAGCCCAGGTCTGGGGGGAGTGGCTCACTGCCTGCGCCCCCTCTCTAGGTGGTGGGGAGCCGAGATAAACTTTCTTAAGGGCCACATTCCAGAATGATTCCAGTTTTGCTGGGTTCGGAGGCCCCTTCACTAAGTGAAGTGAAGGAAGGGGTGTCTTTCCTCCCAGAGGCTCTCCCCCGCCCCGCCCGCAGATGCCCCTTTTCCTCTCGCAGCCCTGCAGCCCCCAACCCTGGCTCTGGCTCAGCCTGAGCTCCTCAGGGTCCTTCAGGCCACCTCGCTGTCCTTTGTCCTGCTTCCTGAGAGTTTCCTCCTTCATTCACTGCCTTCCTCTTTCCATCTCCGCCCCTCCTCTCTCAAGACCCATCTTGGCCAGTCGGCCCTCTCGCCTCCTTCCATTTGCTGCTTCCGATGGCCTGACAGTCAGGTCACCCTGCCCCGAGCAGCTCTTACGTCCCCAGTGCCGTGGCTGGCTTCTGTCCTCTTCCTCCTGGTACCTACCTCGTTCACTTATTTTATTTTTTATTTATTCATTTTGAGAGAGAGAGAGAGAGAACATGAGCAGGGGAAGGGCAGAGAGGGAGAGAGAGGGGATCCCAAGCCGGCTCCGCACTGTCAGCGCAGAGCCCGACGTGGGGCTCGAACTCACGAACCATGAGATCATGACCTGAGCCGAAATCAAGAGTCAGACGCTCAACCGACGGAGCCACCCAGGCTCCCCTCGCTCCTGTCTTAAGTTAGAGGTGGCCACGCAGCCCAGAAAGGCGAAACGGCTTGCCCAAAGTCACACAGCATTAGGAAGCAGGCTGGCCCCGGGAGTCCAGCGCTCCATCCCGGGGACACAGCCTCCCTGGAAAGGCCTTGCCCCATTGACGTCCTCTCCACCCCGCACTTACGTCTCATGCACACAGCTCACTCTTGGCCCCGTGTACGGGTCTTGCTTTCTATGAGTGGAATTCATTTAGTCTCTGGATTTCTACTGAGCACTTCTGCTGTCCCAGGCCCAAGAGATTGAAGGCATAGCCTGCATTCAAGGAGTTCATGGTCTGGGAGATAAAACTTTTCCTGTCAGCTGAATCTTCCCAGGCAGCCAGGAGTCCTCCCAAGGGGCGGAGGCTGCTTCCTGCTTCTGCTGCAGCCCACCCAGGGGTGGTGACCTCCCCACCCCTCCTTGGGGAGCTGATGCTCTGGCTGTTGCTTCCATTGTGTGGGGGGGCTGGGCAGGCCAGCCTGAGGCTGTGGGATACAGGATACAAAGCTTGGGGAGGGGTGGGTGTGGAGAGCACAGGGAAAGGGCTAGGGGTGTCAGGTTGGTACTAACAGACTTCCTTTCTCAAACTCCGGAGGGTTGGCCTTCCGCAGGGAACTGGAGAACACTTTGCTCTCCCCGTGTGGGATGCTGGGTGCTCGGGTCTGACAAGTGGGGGCCCGATCCTTGGCTCTCTCACTGGCCCGTGAGACCAGCAGGGGCCCTTCTTCCTGAAAGTCTCTCCCTATTCCTCCCTCCCTCATTCTATCCTCCTTAGGGAGGAGAGTTCCAGAACCAAAGATTAAAAGCACAGGGGCACCTGGGTGGCCCCGTCAGTTGAGCATCCGACTTCGGCTCAGGTCATGACATCGCGGCTCGTGGGTTTGAGCCCCGCGTCGGGCTCCGTGCTGACAGCTCGGAGCCTGGAGCCTGCTTCGGAATTCCGTCTCCCTGTCTCTCTGCCCCTCCCCCGCTCACACTCTGTCTCTCAAAAATAGACAAACGTTACAAAAAAATTAAAACAAGCACAAACACCCTTGCTGGCTCCCCCACCGCCCCCGCCCCCCCCCCCCCGACACAAGCCCCAAAGCCCAGCTTCCAGTCTCCAGCTCTGTGCTCCTGATGAAACAGGTTGGGGCGTCCACTCCCGTGGTGAGCCCCAACTCAGAGGAGCCCCGGCCAGCCTAGGCTGAGGTACAGGAGAGCGGGCCCTTGGGTGGCTCCCAAGAAAAGCCCTGAGCCCTGAACTGAGGAGGGGAGGCAGAGGCCAGGGACAGCTGGCAGGAAAAGACAGAATGAGCAGCACAGACGCGGGAAGAGCGAGTCTGTTTAATGACAGGGCTGGGACTGGTTACAAACATCAGAAACTACAAAAGGGCAGGCAGTTGACGCATGGCTGCAGGAGGAGGGACGGGAGGGGACACAGGCACAGCAGCCACACAGCAGCCAGACACCCTTGAGGACGGTACACGACCAAGGGACACACATGGGGGGGCGGTCCCCCGCATCTCTGACCCAGATGGGTGGGCAGGACCAACTGCCAGTCAGCAGCCAGGGTGGGGGGAGGTGGGGAGGGAAGGCCCGAGGCCCGAGGCCCACAGAGCCCCGGGATGGGGACATCTGGCCTGTCATCTCTGACAGTAGCATAGAGCCCCTGCTTCTGCTGGGATCCTAAGCAGCAAAGGCAGATGGGGCTGCCATTCGAGGCTTCTTTACCACGGCCCCTCCCCCAGGGCAGGCATCCTGTCCCACACGCTGGCCCCTCTGCTGGCCCTT